>NW_024499240.1:798121-1398121 GCF_017590055.1 Onychostruthus taczanowskii | reverse complement strand
AAATTATCCATGCAAGTTAGGCAACCAAGAGTCAGCTTAAATCATCTGCTCCAGGCTTGCAGTTTCTGAACAGGGAGAATGCAAAACCCTAAGTACAACAAGGAAAGTAAACTACAGTCCCAAAGGGCTCAACTCTTACCAAAGGAAACATACGGTTAACATATTTTTCCATTTCACTTTTATTTTGAGTTTTCCCAAATCATCTAAAAACTACTACTCTATCTGAAAATGCAAGTCAGGATTCAATTTTCCTACCCTTTCCAGTTCAAAAAATATTAACTGAATCAGTAAAGCAGAATTCTGAAAGAAGAGAATAACATTACTTCAATTAATACCAACTACAGTAATTTACCTGCAGTCAAATTTTAAAATAATGCAATTGAGAATAGAAATTATTTCATGTGTGAAATTAATTTATGTAGTCTTGTTGCTTATCACTTTAAAATTATCTTCACTGTGCCCATTATATGCCAAAAGATATTACAGTAAAAATGACAGCCTAGCATTGTAAATTCATTTGAGTATACTGGATCAAATTCCATTATAAATTTACCTATATGATAGCAGAAGCAACAGGGCAGGAACTTTTCCTACACTCACCATCCAAAATGCAGCCAAGCCAGCCTCATCTGAAACACCAGCAATCCAGATTCTGCAGTCAGGTTCAAGTTCAGAAACGTTATTGTCTTCAGAAAGTGAACTCAGCAAGATCACTGCAGCCTTCTGAAACAGCAGCAAGCTTTTGAGCCCAACTCAGCCGAATCTCCAGTACTGCTGCAGATGTCTGGCCCAGGAAGGTACTGGGCTGGGAGGAACTAGACATCCTTCCACAGCCCAGCTCCAGAGGGCCCAGGCTGATGCGCTGTGCTCCCCAGTGCTCAGGAAGCTGAGGAGAAGGCAGCGAGGCAGCAGGTGTGGCGAGGCCCAGCGCCATGTCTGATGCCCCCCTGCAGGCCATGGCCACTGTCCAGAGCAGGGCTGACCACCCTCCACAGGCTCAGGGCTGCCGTGGCACAGCCAGGTCACAAACACCTCAGCCTCAGAGGTAGCCTGTCAGCCCAGCCAAAGAAGATGAAAGTCTGTGTGAGCCCAAAGCACATCTGAGAGCTGGTAACCAGGGCACAGCAGGTATCCGCACCAGGAGGAAGGCCCCTTTCCCTTCCAGACCTGCCTCACGCTCTCAGAGCCGCAGGACATGACACAAGGGGACGGTGCCTTGTGGATCACATTGTTATCACATGAACCAGTGTGGCAGCATCTACCTCTGCACCTGTCTGGCTTCTTTAAAATGGTGATAACAGCAGGAGCAATAATATTCTCCCTGAAAAGGTTCGAACTCATAAGAGGATTCAGGGCCAGGTGAGCCTGTGAGGACAGAAAGCTTGGCCAATATTTCCTTGTGGAAAGGCACCTAAGAGCTGAAAAAGGTTTAAGGTGTATGTTTCTGCAGCACTTGCTCAGAAGGGCATTGCTTAGGTTGCTGCCATGTTAAAGGTGCTTCCTCACGCGACTGTAGGCAGGCATGGCGGGGCCTGGGGGTCTGTGCCGGGCCTCCTCTGCAGCCACCCTGCGCTTCTGCCTCAGCTTCTCTCAATTATGTGGGACTAATTATTTCTTCTTGGCACTTTTGCTAAGAAGAAATAATTTTTTCCTGCAACCCACTGCCGGACTTGTGGAGAAAGAATTTTATCACGTTTCTATTAAGGCAAGTTAGATAAAGCCAGTCCTACTGCCTGCTGATCTAGTCCAGACACTTTTACACTTTATCTCAATTGTCAGAGTGACTTCACCTTCACTTAAAGTCTTCATAATACAGTCAAGGAGGTGCAATAATATTTCAATTCAAACCATGCACACTTTGAAGCCATATTTTCTGCTTTTTCTGATGTAGATTTTAGTTGTCTTTTTTTTGTCTTTTTCTCCACTTTTATTATGCTGAAAACCAGACAATGGTCGCAATGTCAAAGGTAAAGTATACATCTAGATTATACCTTCCAGGGTTTCAATCAGCCACACTTTTTGGCACGTTACTTTGCCTGCTGTATGAAATGTTCAAATGCAACATTCTCATGTTGACCTCTCAAGGGTCATAATTACATAAATTATATTTGTTAAACACATAGTTATTCATGTAACTCTTGTCTCAAAGCACTAACTATGAATCACTGGAAAAAGTGAAGGCATAGTGAAACATCCTTTTGATTTAATTATCTGCTAATTTTAAAAAAGGAAGGGAGGGAGGTAGAACAACATGTCATATTTACTTAACTCAGTGCTGTTGTCCTTAAGCAGTCAAAACTTCTGTTGAAGCTACCAGGAGTTTTACCTGAAAAAGGATGTGTGATTGTATGAGGACATTAGCAAATGATCCATTGTTACAAGGTACTTAGTTTTCAGTTAACTCTCTCAAAAATAAATAACTGATAATCAGGACCCTTGTGGAAGTATCTTCACTTGTTCCTCTTTTGTCTCTTTAAAACTAGTTTCACGTTCCTGGATGGCAGGGGGTATGGTTTCAAGCTTCCTGTAGCATCAAAATGTGCATGCATGAACTTCATTGCCAATTTCATGTTTAAATAATATTTATTGCAATTACAAAACTGTGTCTTTTCACCAGCATTGAGCTACATGTTTTAGAAGCAATTTGAACATAATCCGTAAATTACTTCCTCCATTTCTGAAGATCACTTACTAAAGTGTTCAGTTTAATTGCCGTATTTGTATCTGTGGGAAAACTGGTTTGTGACTTCATGCATGATGCAAAAAGTGTGTGTACCTGGTAAAATCTCTCCAAACTGCATGCTGTGCATGACATAGGTTCTGTAAAACAATTTGTGGACTACAAAATCATTGCATTTGCTTCATGTGTATGTTGGCAGAATCTTGGGGGAAAAACATGCAGGTTCTGTGCTGTACAATAGATTTTATAAATGTATTTACTGCTGGTGAAAGATAATGAATTGGCAGCTCAGGAGAGTGAAATACTTTCTCCTAGTAATGCATTGTGTAAGCAAGGACAGTGAAATCCTACCACCAAAATGGGGAGTTCAAACTTAACCTGATTCGCCTTTTTAGACCAGGCAGAAGCAAGTCATTCTCCCTGCTTATTCAGTTCTCTGCCTCTCTGCTGAAACTGTCAACCAGGGTGCCAATTAGTATCAATTGTGATTGTGATTTGTTATGGCCCCCTTTTCCCTCTTCCTTCTATGATAGTATAGCAGTGGTCCACTAGCTGTAAAGTATCAGCTCAATTTCTGCCATCCTGAGCTAATACTTTAGCTAATACTTGAGCTAATACTGCCTTTCAATCAATTACCATTGCCAATGAGGTGCATTATACCTTTCACCACTTTCTAAAGCAAAAGAAGGTGGGGAAAAGAAGCAAGGTTCTGTTCTCATGTGCAATAAGCTTAAGCCTAATATCATGCTCTAGGGCATGAGTCTTAGGTAGCAAAAGGGAGAGTAATCCTCTTTGGAATGGAAGCGATAAAAGATGTAAATCCCAGAAACCAGAAGTCCAATGCAATTTAAGTATCTACAAACTTATTAATAAAACAAAATCTTGCCTACTATCTAATCACTGATTTGCCTAAGATATCTTAGTTTCCTCTTACCTTAGAATTCCTAAGGTATGAAGAATCTTGTTAATCTGACAAATGGTTTCAACTTGAAATCCTGTTTACGTCTAAACTGATTCAATACTCAGAAACTATTGCTCAAAATAACAGGGAAGCAGGGCTGGAAAACTGACCACATGTCCATTAGCACACACCAGCCAGATTAGTCACTTTGCTCATTTGTGCAGTGATTGTGAGCCCTGATATATTTTGAGCACTAATATTTAGTAGACTCATATAGGTGATGTGAAAGATAGATTCAGGTCCCACCTGGACAAAAAGGCATTTAAATATAGTATCACAATCCCTTGGTGGTGCCCTCAGTAGCAGGCTTTTTTACCATTCCTTGCAGGTGAAAGGTAGTTCTTTCTTCCCTTTTTCAATAAAGCTGTTCCACAAAAAATATATACTGGGAGAAAAAGAAGGACTGTTTTGCAGTTTAATGGTTAGAGAATTCAGGCACAAATTCTTTTTTGTACCCAAAATTTTAGTCTAGAGCATCATGCCCTCCCTTGTCATCTTAAATTCCTTTCTGCACAGTAACAAAATTTGAAATGGAGTAATAGAGATAGTAATAGTAATCTGTGTAATAGTCATAGTAATCTGTGGCCCAGATTAACATGCAATTATCATGAGTCTAGGAGATAGAAAATATGCATAGATCCTTATAAGCTTCAAAAGAAAATGAAATGTCTGCTTCTTCAACAAACATTTGAAGCCAGGTGTGGTAGAAAATCAGCCCTCACTTAAGGAATTTTGCCAAAAAAAAAAAAAAAAAATTCAACACAGCGTAAAGCATTTCCCCGCAGCCATCCCCAAGCAGCTGGTTGCTTTGAATTTCATTCATTCTCACCTTGCAAATAAAATCAACTGTTCCACTGTTGACTTTGCAATTTACCCCATAGGCCTAATCCTATCCCATTGACTGTTCCTGAATCGACATACACATTCTTGTTTTCCTCTCAGGAAGACGAAAGAAAACCTCAAAAAGAAGAAAAAGAGAAAAGCATCACATTGTTGCCCTTAATAGAATTAAGGCAACATTAAATAAGGTTCTCATGTGGATCTAATACCCTTCAATCTCACACTTTATGTACGTTACTATTGACTGCAAGACCTGGATTTTTTCTTAAATCCCTAAGTGAATTTAGTTCTCACTGTCTAAACATCTTTATAGTTATTTTTCCAATATTGTTCTCAAAAACAACTTTTCCTTGCAATGAATACTTTTGTCTTCCCAATGAACCTTATGATGACAGTACAAAACTAGTATTCTGATCATTTATATTGCTTTCTTGTTCAAGCAACTCTGTGTGTAATGTAAAGAATAATTATAAAGAATATGTACATCATATAGTATGTAAGTTTTATATATTTTTAATGATACACTAAAATAGTGTAAGAAGGTTATATATACTCTCTTGATATTCTACCTATAGTTATATAGGTTATATAGGTATATATTGTATCCCTATAGTTTTCAATACTTTGTTAGTAACGACAGTTGAAGAAATATAATTTGAGAGTCTACTCAATTTTCCAGTCTCTTTGAACTATCATGTGAGCATGAGCAAGGTAGGGATGTGATAATAGAGCCTTTGCTAATTGCAGGCACTCTTACATAATCATGTGTCCTACTTCCGCTCTTATAAACAAATGAGTATATAGTCTTTATATTCAGCCAGAACTATAATAAGAGCACACCAGCATTCCCAGTAACATGAAAACAAGTGAGGATAGATGCATTATGCAATTTGGAATCCATCGACTTCATAAAACATATTGAGGGTTATATGTAAAGGAAATGTCATATTCATAGCCAATATTAGATTTCAATCTTTTTAGCAAAAGAGTTATTTTTAAAATATATAGTTTTTATTATTAACAACTAGTATACAGAAAAATAGTTTTTAATCACTCTTTTGACATATCCCACCTCAACATTAATGATAATTTATTTCCCTTAATTTCCCAGAGACTAAATATGTGTTCTGATTTTTCAGGGCCTTTTAATCATATCAAGTCAAGTCTGTTGGGATCCACATCAGATTCGAATCTCAACAAATACAGTACAATCAACAAAATTCCTCAACTCACACTGAACTTTTCAGATATCAAAAGTGAAAAAAAATCTTCATCTCCTCCTTCTTCAGAGAAAGCAATTATTGCACCTAAGGTGAAAGACCGAACGCACAATGTAACAGAGAAGGTTACACAGGTAAGGTAATACACGTTATTTCAGTTCGTTTTCTTTTTTTTTCTTTCAGTGTATTCAATAGGTTCTTACTCTTTTAATAAGTGGCTTGGCTATCTCCAGGATACTTTGAAGGCTTTAAAACATTATGTAATTTACCTTCGATTCAGTTTCTTATGAGGTAGTCTACAACATTAGATGATACTGCTAACAAACTAAACTTTTCTGCTCCCTCTTTTTTAATGGAAAAGAAATCTTGTATGCACCATGTGTCCAAAATAAGACCATTAATTTCAGCGATTCCTGTCATTCATAAATGTTAGTTTCATTCTTCATAATTTTGTCTCAGCATTATGAATTGCTGATTAGTGAAAGGCACAACATGATAACAAATGGTAGATGATTGTGTCACTGTATCATAATTACACCTCACAATTTCTGATCAAGTTCTTAGTCTTTTCATAATGCTCTTTCTCATGGGTGTCTTTTTCCACATCTGTGCATCCATAAGGCTGTCAAAATGAAAAGCAGATACCTTTGGACTGGATGTATGATATATCTTGTGAACATAGCATATAATTGAAACAAAACTGAAAATAATTTAAAATTGCTGTTTCTTCACTCTAAGACAGATGCAGTACCCTCTGAAGTCAAAGGAACTTTTCAGTTAATTTCAATATTATTACATTTGTGTTACAATCTTATATGGAGAGTAACTGGGACAGGCTAGGAATGTGGAACATACTGAAAAAAAAAACCCAAGAAATGACAGTATCCCAAATAACTTTTATAGGGTTACTAAGCAGAAGGCTGACCCTTAAATGCCCAGACAGACTGAAAGAGGTAAGAAGTGCTTTGTAGTAGAATGCAGATAGATATTCTATAAGGAAGATCTTGCCAAGAGTATATATGGGTTTAGAGTCATAGAATGATAAAATTTAAGACCAGCAAGTCCAACCATTAACCCAGCATGGACAAGTCCACAACTAAATCATGTCCCCACGTGCTGACTAGACTTCAGCTTCTTTACATTGGTGCTTTGCCAGACAGGGTCCATGTTCCTACTCCCTTTGACAGATATAAAAAGAGATGTATTGTACACCCTCCTAAAGAAATAGTGATAAAAGTTCTATCATTTCTATTTTGAGATCAGTTAGTGCCTAAAAAGTAATTGGATTTTTATCTTTCATATACTTTGTCTTAAAGTGCTAGCTTGAATCTGCAACCATTGTCCTTTCTTCTGTGGTCAGTTTTGAAAGATATAATCTCTTCTGGATCCATTTTGATATGTTTGAAATTATTCATAGTAGTTATATATAGAAATCTTTTCATAGATAATATGGCAAAAAGTCAAGTTACATAAAAAAGACTAATTTTTATAAGTTATATAAGCATGAGGCAAGGTAGGTTTTTTTGGGGAGTTTTTCTTTATTTTTGTGATTTTTGTGGGTTTTGGGTTTTGGTTTTTTTAATTCTCACTGGTTAATTAGTGTCAGGATGCTGAGCTTCTATGTACTGGTGATGATGTTGAGGGGAGAAAGGAGGGCAAAAGTTTTGGGGTTTTTTTTTAATCTATGATTATTCTCCAAATAATTTAGATTTTATGAAAAGTTCAATGGAAATGACATGGATCAGCTAATCTTTCCATGAAAATTGATACCTACTAAATTCAAAATTAAATTTGAAATGCTCTATAAAATCTTTACACTTTACAGAAGCCTTCCAATTTAATTTGACATTGGTTTATGTCCTTTTCTAGAACAATCTTAACCACTGTGCAGAGCACAATTTGCATAGCAAACTTTGATGCCATATCATTCATTGTAATTGGAAATAGTTCCCTGCAGCTGCTGCTTGTTCTGTTATTACATTCACTTATCAATATTTTTAGTTGCTGCTGCATCCTAAATGCTGGAATTAGATACAGGTAAAAACTCCTAGGAGGTATAAATAAATGTAGGTTTAAAGTATTACAATGGTCAAGAATCTAGTTAACTAGAGATTCATTAATTAGATTAGAAATAGGCATTTAGAAGATTTAAGTGGCTAGTTTTTGTCCTATTTATGTTTCTATTCCAAGTGATTTTAATATATTTTGTAAGAGTCAGCTCTTTGAAGCTTCTGCTTCATGCCTGACTATAAATTTATTTGTAAATCTTTTCTTAGGCCATAGATCCATTAGCAGTCTCTCTGCAAAACAGTGCGAAAGCGGGCTTGGAAGATTTGAGCACAGTGTTGAGAACATAATATCGTGGAAATGTTAAATGAGGTAGTTAAAAATGCTCATGCTAGCACAGTCTCTGATAAGGAAATCTGTCAAACAGCATCAAAAATACACAGAGGGCAATATGACCTATTTAGTCTATGGGGCAATATCAGTAAAAGAGCAAATGAGTATAAAACAGCCATGGTAAGTTTAAAGGTCACCCTTAATCAGAGCTGTGACATTCTGAAACCGTCTTCTAATGAAAGAAGTTAGGGCAGGAATTCTAAGTGTTGCTAGAAAGACACTGAGAATGTAGTGAAGGAGTACATAACATACTGTATTTTCTGCATTGCTTTCATTGATGACATGAAAGGCCACATACTGTACCATTCAAGTATACATCCATCCATTTCTCCTTTTGTAGTCCTTATTTTCTATCTTTCTCCCTTTCCTCAGTTTTGCTGAGAAATTTGGTCCGGGTGTTAAAATCTAACAATTCCACTACTATGGCTCCTCATGGTGCAATGCAAAATATATCAGTGAGCTTTCCTGTTGGATCATGCAGTCTGGATTCTCTCTAATGTATCAGTAATATATCAAGTATCAGCATCACAGAATGCAACAAGTTCTTTCCAAAGACAACAGCTGCATAACTTCTTTAATATCCACAAGCTGGAGATGTAATTTGGGTCTTGAAGATAGTGAAAAAGGAAAGGATGGCACATAGCCACCTTCAGAAGAAAGAGGAAGAATAATGAATAAAGTAAATAAAAGAGTCATGGGCCACTGTGTTTAGAGGAAGTGATGCGCTTCGAGAAAACATTTAAAGAGGAGTAAGATACTTTAGTAGAAAGATTTTAGTGGAATAAATGAGAAATAGAAAATAGAATAAAGTTTAGAAAATCATTTTAGAAGAAAGAGGACATGCTGTGGAACAGTGGTTTATACATTAAGAGAAAAATCTAGGTTATACATTCTACAGCAAGAAACCTTCCAATATTTTTCTACTTAACAGGAAGGTTCAGAACATTATGTAGAGATGAAAAATGCCTTAAGATATAGCTTGCAGTGAAGTGCTGCACATGTGATGGTCCTGAATAAGTAGATTCCCTGATTGCTTTGCCTGAATTTTCACCTGGGGCTTCACTGATCATAACTCCTCGTGTAATGCCAAAAAGCATAACATCTTCTGGATGCTTGCTTCTTCATAACATTGACTTTTACTCAAAGAATTAGTCCAGGTATAGCTGCCAGATAGCCCTGACTGATAAATTGGCATTGTTATATTCCAGCATTATATTCCAGTTCCAAATGGAAATTATATTCACATTTCCATTCCACTTAAGAAAAAATTGTTTTTAAAAAGTTTTTCCTTATAATTTCCAAAGGTGTTAATGTCACTGTCTTCTAGATTAATCTCAACTTACTTTTTTCCATTATTTCTTTTTTTACAGTGTGTTCAGGAGGACAGTGCAATTTCTGCACTCTTTTGTACTGACAGGTTCAGTTGGGGTCCTGACACTGATGGTTAGAAAGAGACAAGTCTTCCTAGAGGCACAAAAGTAGACTTTTATTAAAGAAAGCAGTAGGGCAAAAGTCTGACATCTGTCCCTTAGCATTTTTTATGAATTCATAAAGGGGACTTCTGGCCTTAAAATTGCAATGTGCAAAGACACAACAGGAACTGATTTTATCCTTTATTTAAATACTGATTTATTTTAAAGCTTCTTAGACATCAGTTTCCACTGATGTACAACTGCAAAATTGTGAACTCCATTGTAAACAGACTCATGAAGACTAGAATAGTCAGTATCTGTCCTTTCTTTTTAAAGAAAAGAGAGAATTCCTGAATGCCCATAACTTAATACTGTCTACAAATAACTGTCCCAGTTAATAAAATGTAAATTACTGGTGTCTGTTGTGTTTAAGAAAAACTCTTTTGTTGCTTTTGATCGCTAGTCTTCAGAGATCATTTATCCCCTTGAAATTTATCAGTCTGAAGAAATACAGAAAGTGGTTTGAAAGGGCCAATATTCATTATTTCATAGTGTTCATCATTTCATAATGTTCATTATTTGTCTCAATAAATGACTTACAGGAAAGTAAAACTCTGTAATCTTTTAACTTCCTGTAATAATAATTTTCAGAAGAGTTTCATTATCCACCCACCTCTATAAAACATATATATACCCAAACTGGTCATATGGCTGATGAAATGATAAATATATACCTTGACAGGCTACACAGAATATTGTGATCTGATTTGCAGACATGCTGAACACCCACAAATCTTCTGAAAATAGAGCTGCTGGTGGTGGGGGGGGGGGGGGGGGGAGGCTGAGGACCATGTATGAAGTGATAGACCTTGTAGTTTCACTGCATGTTTTTGTAATCTGGCCAGACTCTATTTCATTCCCCAAAAGATTAAGAAATAAGTAACAATATCCTCCCAAGGCCAATAAAGCTGTTGATATAAAAAGAACTATTATATGATCATGACTTCAAACTGACCTTCAGGTTTTCAGGCTAGAAGAAGACTACCAGCATCTAGGACAGAAAGGGGCAATATAAGACCTAAAAATAAACCAAATTATTGATCTATACATTTTCGGCAGTCTGATCCAGCTGACACACTGTGCTGTTTACATCCTGCAATAACTCACATGCACACAACATTTCAAGGGTGTTCATTTTGCATTCTGCGTAACGCAGAAAATTCTGAATAAAGGGGAAACAATTTTGATGCCTTCCAATTACACAGCAAGAGATACATATAATAGTGAAATTAGGGGGTAAGCAGGGCCAACATTTCCCAGTTAATGTATGGAAAGTTTAAATTTAATCTGAAATGAGAAGCTTCTTTTTCCTGTTATTTGTGAATTGACACATCTTATACAGGAGTCCTTCCCTTTCTTTACAATAATAGTTAGCACCCTCATGCAATAAAATTTCATCTTTTATTGTCATTACATAATTAGGCCTCATAATTACTATAGTTATAATTATAGAAATAGTATAAATGTGTGTAATTTCATTGTAATTTAGAAGGTGTGGCACATTCTGTGAAACCAAGAAAAGCAAAAAGGCCATGGTTAAAACCAGTAAAAATACCTCAGTCCCACTGTGGCCATTTAAACCTGTGCTAAGGTGTCACCACAACTGGAAAGTAGTATCTTTTTCACCAGAGCAAACAGCTATTCCAAGTGTGTGGGAGCAGAAAATAAAGCCCACTCTTCTGATCAATTTCAGAAGAAAACATAGTATGTTCATTATAATTATTTGCTGTTGCACCAAGTAATAAAAATAAGATTCACAACAATTGTGAAAGGTAAAATATTCCTTCCTTACAGTAGAGCCTCTTCTTTTTGTGACAGCTGAATAGTTCAAGCATCTGAACTGCTGCAGTGTTTTTAGAAGATTTCACAACATATGGTAGAAATGGAGCAGTCAGAAAGCCCAGCTGCTTTGCAGCATGTAACCTGGATGAATCCTTAATTAGACCATGTCCTTCCCCCAAGATCTGCTCTTCTGAAAAGGGGATTATCTGATTTTGCTGAGGTGGGAAAAAGTATCCACTGTCTTCTATGAATTACAGTTTTGAGTAATCAATACTTTGTGTGATCTCTTTGTATTTACTGCCTTGATGCTAACATGGAATAAAGCATATGACCTTTGTTAATATTACCTCATTTGCCAAAGCAACATTCCTTTTCTAGTACTAAGAAATGTGAGAAAACAGATTTCAGATGACATTGTAATTTGTTCTGATAATAAGGAGTTGGGTGTAAGAACTAATACTCTACAAAGCAAGCAAAGCATATTGAAACAAAGGTGCTGGCACATTTAGGCAAGCCTCATTTCTCTGGTCTAGAGCTATAAACACTCAAACTCCCACTTCATGGTGAATTGACCTTGGAAGTTTCTAAACTTGGTAGGTTACTCTGCTGAAACCAACAGTTTTGATGCTCACCAGAACAGTATCACCAACTGCAAGTCAAGCCCAGCTAAGATCTGAAGAGCTGTGAGATCCTCTGATGCATTTGGCATGCACAGTCTGGAATAATAGCTTTCACATACGCAGTTGGAATTGCCTTAAAACAGCTGTGAAAGAAGTCATAGTCCCTCTTTCACGTAACCTTAGAACCATACAAAAGTGTAGTGTGGAAGAGACCTCTAGAGGCCATCTAACCCAGCCTCCTTTGCAAAACAGCACAACTGCAAAGTTAGATCAGGGTCCAGTAGTTACCTATTAACTCAGGACAGTTTCTATCTTTAGGAGAGTATATGTATATATTTTCCCAGATACAGACAGCAATAGCAGCTGACATGGGGAAAGAAGAAGGGAAGAGGGCAGAATGCTGTGGATCTCATCAGTCACAAAAAGCTGCTATTTTTCAAGAACACTGCTGGTGTAGCTAGCATTCAGGACAACCTCTTAGAAAGAGGCAGTCCTGGATTGTAGTTCCAGAGTAATTTGACTGTTACTTATCTTACATAAATGACCATCTGTTTAAAAAGCCACAAAAATAACCCTGGGCACCATGGACTCAGACTCAGGACTCCCTCCCTCTCTAAGTGCCCTTACCCTCAAATGGTCTGGACTCTGCTCTAATGCCAGGCACCTCACATGTACATACTGTAGGACCAGTGTTTGATCTAGTCACAAAATGCCATAACCTGGACAGGCAATGTTTAGCATTTACCTGAAATTATATAGTCACACCTCTTAAGAGTAATTTTCCTGGGGTAAAAAAAAAGGCAAGTGTGGTCAGCTAACAATTTAAACTCTTTTCTCTTTTAATGTAATACTAGCTAGTATACAAACTGAAAATTTTGTGGGTAATCTGATGATTAGTTTTTTCAAGGAAATTTGAACTCTCCCACACATCACTAATGCAAGAAATTGATAAATAAACTAAATTTTAAAAATAATGTTCCTGCAATTTGCAGGTAGTTCGATAGTGATTATAAAGCAGTTATGTTCCAACACTAATTATAAGTGAGGTCATTAAGTACATTAACAAGAAATAGCAATGAGGTTGTTATTCTTTTGTCTTGGGTGGGGGGAGGAAAAAAGCATGTGGATTAGTTGTTTTTGATGTAGTGGCAACTGAGGAAAATATTTTATAGTTAGGGTCTGATAAGGTTTAGCATTTTTTTCAAACTAGTACAAATAGTAAGAAAAAGCAAAGACCATTAACCCCAGTCAGCATAGTGTGATGTTTGATGAATTCTGAATGCCCTCAAAATTTATAAGCCAAATAAGAACAATATTTTTCTCATCTATTCCCTGTCATGTGTTAGAACTTGGATAATGCTTTCAGCTGGTAACTGGTAATAGGATCAATAAAGAAGGACAAACCCAGAATAATTCAGAGTTAATATTTTTTAAAATAAAATAAATAACAAAAAAAAGGAAGGGAGTAAAAGGGAGGAACACTCCTTAAATTATATTTATGGATGGTGTTGGTGTTACTGAACATAAAGTCAATAAGTGTAGCACAACAAAAATCTCTAGGAAGTATTTATTAAAAGTGGCTAGTTCAGGCCATCTGTTACAAACCAGTTTAAACACAGAAGAATGAGGGAAATGAAGCATCTGTGAATAACAGGGATCAGACCCAGAGAGGTTTGAAATATACCCAAAAGCATTGTTAAAACCAGATGAGGTTAGATGTTGGCACCAAAAAAAAAATTATATATTTCATGTAATAGTAAAAGAAGCAAAGGGGGAGAGAGAGCAAGAGAGAGAGAGAGAGAGAGAAAGAAGAAAGACAGAAAGAGTTGTGTGTGGGGAGTGGGGGGACAGGGAGAGAGTGACAGGGATTAGGTGGAAACATATCGCCCTTCCTGGGGTCCCAACCATGTCTCGTGCCCATCCACCATCTGGTCTTCTTGGTGGTGAGAGTTCCCCCTCCCCATGCCCCCTGCCACTGCACCAAAAAGTACAGAATGCATTGGATTGATTTATGTTTGGGCCAGGTGGGAACGTCCAAGATGCCTTCCCTAAGGGGGCCAGTTTGACACTGTCCCTTGCAACACTTCGGATATGTTGCATCATGTTGCAGTGCTCTGGTGCAGGGTTTGAGGACCCCTTTGGGGGAGGCCTTTGATAGGCCATGACACCCTGCTTCTGTCCTTCATGGGGATGCAGATTTTCCCAGCGTGAAGTGGCCCCACAGCTGAGCTCTGCACAGTGGAGGATGGGTGTTCACTGCCTCTGACCAGAGGCTTTTTCACCTCACACCCAACACTTCTCTCCCCCCACCCTTTAGGCGCAAGGGTCTGTGTGAGCCTGGCAACTTATAGCCCTGAGGTTGTGGTCTCTACCCTGAAGATGTTAAGCTTCATCAAGCTGTGGATGTATTCTTCCCCCTGAGGCCAGACCTGAGAACTGTCTTCACCAAGGAGTAGTTCTGGGCTTTGGTCAGAAGGCCTCTTTAGGGGGTGGTAATCTTCTCTGCAGTTTTTCTAGTACAGTTTTGCTATAATAGGCATAAGTCATTTATGAAGATGTTTAAGCCACAAATTATAACATTCAAACTCCAACACCATCTAAATAGCAAAAATATACTATAAAAGAAAAATCTATCTGAAATAAAGTACTGCAATTGTATGAATATTTACCTGATATTCATAGTATGTAGAAAACTCAATGTTTTTTCTTCCGATATTTGATTTACCTTAGGTAAGTCTGTTTTTCTTTGACAGTTGTATAAATCTTGCATTGTAGCACATGGTGAAATTGTCCTTAAGATAGTTTTGCTTTATTTATAAGCACAAAAATTTAATTTTTTACTCAAAGAATTGCCAATTTTACATTAAGGCAGCATCTTTATAGATATGGAAATTCCAGTAACTACTAAATATCTTGGAAGCTTCCATGAAATGGTATGTTCAGTTCAGACAGACTGTTGAGTATACTACTACTAATAAATGAGAAACATTTATTAAATGGGAAGGAAAGTTCTTCATTTCACAGCTTTGCATTTTTTTTCTATTCTAAGTATCCATCTTTGAAAATGTTCTACCTTCTAAATTAATTCTATTAATTATGAAGAAACCTTTCTTTCAAAGCAAAATAACTTCTGAATTATATGGGCTCACATTTGTACCAATTTGTTCTGTTCAAGGAAGTTTAGTTTCACTGGGTTTGTAGGTGAGTTACAAATGGAAGACTATAACCAAAGGAGAATAACACATTTTGCTGTGTCTTAGTCTCTGATGCTGTTAGTTACTGGGTTTGGAATTGAGAAAAAAAATCAGAGCCTGTGGCTCATGGCCATTCTGCAGAACTTGTTAGAGGCCAGCTAATTTATTTTGACAAATTTTGTTAGGATAGGATGCAGATGCTAGCCTTCTTACAGGTTTTCCGAAAAAGCTTGGAAAATGAGTTTTGTCTAGGATAGTTATTTGCAGATATATTGTACTGTCTGTTTTCTCACTTCTTCACACCCACAATATCCAGTAAGGAAAGGAAACTGCAGTTTGCACAGTGTGATAAATTAGTCAATATATCTAGAAAACAATGTACATTACATTACAGGCTTCTATTCCAGACATTTTTGCCACTGGATTGAGCTTTCAGTGATTGCAGTAGCACCAAAAAGATTTCCATTTTTCCCTGGTTGTCACAGTTTAACCCAGCTGTCAACAAAGTATCATACAGCAACTGCCCAGGTCCTTCCTGAACCCTCAGTGGGATGGAGGGGAAAGTCGGGAGTGATGGAGTACTAATAGCAATTGTAAACAAAAGGAGGGAGGAAGATAAGAAGGGAGAGACAGAGACACAGGGAAGGAAGACCCAAGAAAAACAGGTGGTACAATACAATTGCTCCCAGCCAATGGTTTGATGCCAAACCCATTCCCAGGCCATGATAAGTCTGTGTTCCTGGTAGTGCTCCTCAGTTTGTAGTCTGGCCATGACATTCTATGCTGCAGACTATGCATTTGGCCTGATCAGGTCAGCTGTCCTGGCCATGATTCCTCCCAGCTTTTTGTGCACCTGCTCACTGAGAGAGCCTGGGAAACTGAAAAATCCATGACTTACGGTAAACATCACTTAGCAACCAAGGCATCAGTGTGTTGTCAACATTATTCCCATATGAAATCCAAAACAGAGCAGTGTGTCAGCTACTAAGAACAAAAATTAACTCTCTCATAGTCAAAATCAGGATACTCGTTAAATCCATAAACAAAGCCTCTTGTTTTCTCCAAAACATGAGCTTCATTTAGCATAGCACGGGCAAGGTAGAGCTTCTCAAGGACTTACTTTTGTCTCACTGATTCTGTGCTATTTTTGTTTTGTTGTTGTTTCTGTTGAAATACCAGAGTATTAGTGAAGAATTACCGCTAAGATCATACCATGTCTTGCCACAATTCCCCCAAACTAAAATAAGTTTTTGCATTGTAAAACAATAAAAGTGTCTAATGTAAGATCCAGCTACTGTCTGAGCAAAGGCAGGGTTGTCTTCTCACTTCTCCATGGTCACAAATCCACCCTTTTTCCATGCCTAACATTTATTGAATGGGTGGCACTAGAATTCTGGATCATGCTTTTATGGGTTGGTTTTACTAATGAAATGTAATTTGTATCATCAGATTGTCTGTATCTATGTATGCAATCTATTTCATCTACCCTTGTCAAATGGCTTTTTGGTTAAAATATTAATGGCCAAATTTTATAGAAGTTTGGGTAACACACTTAACTTTCCTAAAAGTGGTGTTGAGAGCAGTACTTGGGCAACCTGGGCAGAATGCTAAGACTAAATATCTCCTTTAAGTGAACAAGGCTGGGATGTGCTCATTAGCACAAACAAGGAAAGCCACAGGGAAGATGGTAATTTTTAAAGTAAGCTTTTCTCCCTACCAGAGCAGTTTCAATTGCAGTTCATACATTTTTAAACACTATGGGGTCTAATTACAAAATGCAGATTTTCTAGAAAGTTTGCTCTTTTTTTGCATATTCTGGAAAAAATATTTACCACAAAACTGAAAGTTAAACTTAAATATGATGATATGCATAAGGATCTTTTCTTCCTTTCTCCTGTACTCCTGACAGTTATGTCAGTAAGTACTGTAATCATAGAACCAAACTGTGAATGTAGCTACTTCATTATCTCTCCATGCACTTCAGAAATTCTATAGCTTTTATGCTTTTCTTTATCTGATCAAAGTATTTGACAGCCAGCAAAGCAGTCAAAATGTATAAGAATAAAAAATGTAAGAAGGATGAGATAACATCAACAAGCACAAAACCTGCTTCTTTTATTGTCACTCTATGAACAGATGATAGAAAATATACTCTTGATTACTAAAAACCACACAATTGTTTAAGCCCTTATAAGAAATTTGACCCTTGTTTTCAGACATATAAGTGCTTGTCAGCAGCTGAATGTTGCCAGAAGAGCAATGAATAACTCACAAACTCACTAGAATGTTGAACTATAGCATTTGCTGTCTTCTGAAATAATATCTCATAGTGAATTTTAAATAAGAGGTTTACACAGCTTTTAATACATATTCTGTCATTAGCTTTTGCTAAAAGAAGTCAATATCTTCTTTGTAAGTATCTTCTTTAGTAATCTCTATATCCCTAATTTAAGTTTTAAAGATCAGTAAAGGGCTCTTAGTAAATCCATGTGCTTCTAAGTATTGCTCTGACAATGCATTACCCACCAGTGTCAAAGTAATTATATACTGACTGGCAGGAAGAGGCTCCTGAGGTTTAAGATTATATACCATTTCTTAATATTTTCATGGAAAATGAACTATAAAAATACCTCCTATCTTTTAATATCTAGCTTAAAAATAAATTATAGGTTAGAGATATTACATGTATTCAATTTTGGTGAAAGAGTCTTGTTTGATGGTAATAGCCGATAAATATCATTTCCCTGAAACCCAAACAATTTTACTTAACAAACAGGAGAAAAATCTGTTCTACTGTTTTCATCACAGGACACACATAACTTTCTTTAACCATTTGAAGATTCTGGGTTGCTGTGTATGTAAATATGTTTAGCTGAATAAGATATATAATTATTTGATAACTTCATGAAAGTTCAGCCCTTCATGGCCTCAGCAAGGCACTTAGCATTCCAAGGAAGTCCCATTTCTCTCAAACAAGCTTCTGTAGTGACAGATTGATATCTGGAACAAAAACAAAATTAAAATGCACTTAGATAATCTGAATTTTCAGGTTCTACCACTGCTAGCCGAAGTTCTGTTTCAATATTACACTTGGTGAATATGAGGATGAAAGGAAAAAAAAATAAAAACCTTCTGTATAAGACTTCATTACTTTACTACAAACAGTCTCACAGAGACTGTTTCAGCATTGTGCATTATATACAAATAGTCATATTACATAATTTTAAAACCTTTAATTAAAACAAAGGGAGTAAGACAAGAAGGCAACTATTATTAGCATTCCCCACCGTTCCTATTTCAGATGTTCTTTTGTAGCTGTCCTTTGAAAGACATGTAAAAATATATTTTAAATGTAAAAGTACCTTGTAAAGCTGATATATGAAAGCCGTATGTAATGCTGTGTTTGCATCAAATCAAGACCACTTCAGCTTTCTTTCAGTATTGCTGTAATCTTCTTAATTGTTCATGTCTGCATAAGGAAGACAATCATCAAGATGACTGAAATGTGAAAATCCATTAGAGTCTTTTGGGGAATTAGGTAATGCCTACTATCAGGAAGTCAATGTTAATTTAAATTCCATTTGTTCATTAATACTCGTGTAATATTTATTTTTAGTCAGTTTTACATTCGGAAATCTCCTTAGGAGGTCCAGTCTGTTGATGTCTCATGGTAATTGTATTAATATGGAGGAAAAGTAAAGATATATACTTGCTAGTTATAGCTTGGCAGCTTCAATAGAACTCATACACAGAAGAAAAGAGAGACAGGAGTGGTTACTTCAAGAGAAGAAATTGCCATAGAATCTGTTAAAATAATTTTAAAGCTGAAGCAATACTGGCTCATTTTGAATGCACTATCATTCAGATTTAAGGTCAGGGCAAAAACAGTCAATTACAAGAATACGGCCTTTGCTTACAAGTCTGATTGATGTTTCTCATTTCTTTTCCTTTCCCAGTTTTTCCTGTGCAATACTGTTATTAACCTTGTTGATAAAGATCTGAAAAGTAGTTCAAAACTACCTTTAAAAAGGAAGACATTGTATCGTGTATTTGGATTAGATCTAGAGAGACAGATGTTACAAATTCTTTCCTTTTTTTCCACTAGCTACAATAATGTTTACAATACAATTATCCTGGTTCAGTTTCTTCTTTACATTTTCATGTCATTTCACATTTTGATGTTCAATATGATTTATACAATGAGTTCCTTAAGTCACTATTCATAGTAGGTATTCAAGTCTCTCAGCAGATGAGGAGCTGATGTGTTTCTAGATTTTTTACATCCTTCCTGGCTTAAGTACGCAGGAGTGATCATCCACTCAGTTCTCAGGGCTGTGTGCCTAGCACTGGACTACTGCTGGAGTGAGTGCAGCAACACATTGGCAAAATAATATTTTTTCATGTCATGTAGTTTTTCCTAGAAATAAATATTTCAACATTGTATTTGAACAGGTACCATCTTTCATAGTTTTACACAAGATGTTTTATGGATGAGATAAATGTTTATTTTAAAGTTCCCAAAGTAATTTGGGACTATATTTATTGTTTGAACTTTATTAAATGTTTATGAAATTCTCTTAACATGGAAAGTGCTATGTGGTAGCTAACCTTGTTAGTACAAGATTTACTTTTATTCATCTGTTGCAAAAGCAGCAGTGACACAACTGTATTTGGTACTGAATATCACTACACCATTTAAATATACATACACTTCATATGAGGCACACTTGGTCATGAGACATAGCAAAGTACCATCTAATTTATTAATGTTTGCAACTATCAAACTTCCACATCTATTTTTCACACAGATATCTGTATCCATCTACCTTAAAATTGTTCCATTTCACTCAAGCCCTTATACGTTTTTTGATGTTTTATCACCTGTAAACATTGTTCTTTGTTCTAATTTTCTGGATGTGCAGTACTTCTGTCTGAGATGAAAGATGTTACCTAGACTGTGAATATGTTACATATTCTTTCTGTGTGTGTATATTATTTACCTATCTTCTATTTGTTTGGAAATACACAGTACAAAAAATATTATGACTTCTTAGCAGAGGTGAAAAAGTCCAATATTTTGTGAATAACTTGCATTTTGCATTTGGTCCATGCAATTGCAATATGTTCATGGGATGAGTTCAGTGCTTCTTGAATGCATTGGGAATGGCTCCTGATTCTTTTCATCTTCATGTGCTTTACTTAGCTCTATAGTCACTTAGAGAGCCTGAGTGCAGCATGTAGCAACCCTGTCCTAGACTTGCTCACATCAAGTGGTAGAATAACCAGGAAACCATACTGTTAATCCATGAAATGGTTTGACAGAAATATTTGTTTAAAAATTCATGGTGGCATTACTAATTTATTATTTCTGCTGTGATTTATTCATATGCTATTATCCTTCTTTATTTCTAGGTCCTTGGTTTTTACTGTGTGCATTTGCATTCTTTAATAAATTTAGAACGAAAATGCCTCAGAACAAAAATTATGAATATACATGTCATAGCAGTATGGGTCTCTCAGACTGTCTTGAAACTACAGTTTGAATAGTAGAATCATAGAGTGATAGATGGTGTGAGTTAGAAGAGACCTTAGAGGTTATCTCATTCCAGTCTCCCTGCCATGGGCAGGGCTACCTTCCTCTACTCCAGGTTGCTCAGGCCCCATCCAGCCTGGCCTTGAATACTCACAGGGATGAGACAACCACAACTTCTCTGAGCACTCTGTTCCAGTGACTCACCACCCTCACAGTAAATACTTCCTAGCATGTAATCTGAACCTGTCTTCTGTCACTTTAAAACCATGCCTCCTTGTCCTCTCTCAAAAAAATTCTTTCTGACTTCCTTGTAGGCCCTCTTTAGATGTGGGAAGGCTCTATAAGCTCTCTTACAACCTTCTCTTCTCCAGGCTGAACTCAGACTGTCTTCACAAGAGAGGTGCTCCAGCCCCCTCCTCATCTTTGTGGCCTCCTCTGGACTTGGTCCAACAGGACCATGCCCATCTCATGCAGTGAGCCCCACAGCTGGATGCAGCACTCCAGGTGGGGTCTCATGAGAGTGGAGTAGAGGGGGCAAATCACCTCTCTTGACCTGCTAGTCACAATTCTTTTGGTGCAGCAGAAGAGGACAAATATTTTTGCGAATTAATTTAAAAAAATAAGGATAATCAACTAAATTTAGAGAAGAATTATGGGAGCTCATGGCTGTAGCAAAGCAGCTTTTATGAAAGTTTTCTGCTCGTTGTCCTTTAGGACACTTCTAGATGTAAATATTATTTTTTTTTACTTGACAGAAGTTAGAGAGACTAAACAACAGCTTGCCTAAGATTACTGAGAAACTCAGTAAGTCACCAGAGTAAAATTCCCAGGTCATCCAACATCTTGTATAACATTTTGCCTACATATTATATTTCATAAATTAACCTGTAGAGGGAAGAAGGGTCAAATACTGTTTCTGCATGTGATGCTGCAGAGCTTACAGCAAGAGTCCCCTTCACAATCCAGTTACCCAATGAAGCATATGGCCAAAGAGCAGTTTGGCTCTTTGAAACTTCATCAAAAAGCACTATGCAAAACAAGATCTTTAAAACACAGCACAGGCCAGAAATTATACCTGGTACCAGGCAGGTTTCCTGGAGGGAAAAAGTGATAGAACTGCCTCAAAACAGACTACACCATGAACAGTGTAAGGCTTACTGAAACTTTTATTTTTATTAACTGTCACCTGATAGTCCCTCTGGTACACCTCTGATACCTACACTTCCTTTCTCCTCTTGCTTAACAGAACAGCATCCAATAATAAATTTTCGTTATCCTTAAATATACTTCTTTCCATTTCAGTGAACTACTGGCGTCTTTGAGGAACTGAAAACTACCAAACAGTTCAGAAAGAAAAATCTAAAACTGTGCTATTTTATGACGGTTACTTTGATCTCACTCCATATTTTCCTGGGTATCTGATTGCAGCCCTTCTATAATAAATGCCACCCTGAACTTGTGATTTTAGGAAGTGAGTGCATGAACCTAAAAAGTGTAGAAGGTGCTCACCAGCCCTGTTTTTGTGAAACACCTCAAGCAAGATTCACAGAATCAAAAATTAGTTTGAATGAAGTCTTCTAACTTGCAGCAGTGCTGCTTCAACAGTGAATGAGATACACATGAACACAGAAAAGTTTAATTTTATATCAGAGTTCTGTCCTCAAAGGCAAAATATAGCAAAGTTTATTTAACCTTGAAATGTTCTCATTTTAAATAGATTAAATCTTATCACCTAATACCGCTTGTAAAGCGTGCCTTTTATAAATATATTCCTGCTTTCCCCAGGAAAGCCAGAGTGAGGTGGTGTTTAATCAATTTTGAATACTCCTAATTTTTCTTAAGAGAAGCCAATTGTAGCTGGTATGTCTTTTTTTGATTAGCACTATAATCTTCTTTTTAGTAAGATGCAAGGAAGCTTGGCTTTTTCATCCTGTCTAGTTCCAAGGTTCAAAGATGTTTTAACACTGTAGTACTTCAGTCTTGTCCTAATCACATTTCTTACTCTTAAAAATGTTTCATTCTCTAAGCTACCTCTTTTACAATCCAAAGTATGAGTTTTACTGTCCAGAAGAGATAAGATAATACATTTTATTTTTACTAGCAGTGAATTTGATGACATCTGTTTTAAGGAAATGGACATATTAAAGGTCTTCTGAGTGAATTTCTAAGTAGACTGAAGTCTTCCATCTAGCCAAGATGGCCAAAATTGGCCAACATCAGTATCCAAACTTTGCAAGAATGTTACACAATAAGAAAAAGGAGAAATCCATCTTATATTCAATGAGTCTTTATTGAAACTGCCAAAATAAAACTAAATAATGTGTTATGTCTTTTTATGTGTGTGCAACTGTGATTTTTTCATTTGAGAAATGAACTAACATCTTTCTCAAGATACAAAAAGCAATATAGTTATATGAGTGTTTGTTTTCACTTCTCATTGCATGGGAGTAAGCAATACAGAAATGTAAAGTTCTATATAACATTATGAATATGAAACTCACAACTGTTAGTTCAGCCTCTCCTGTATTGTGTGTCTGAGAAACTGTTGCCAAAAAAAGTTGGATGCATTTCTGTTATGGTCACTTTTATAGTGCTATTCCCTTATTTTGTCCAATTGTTTTGATTTTTAAACTCCAGTTTTGCCTAACTCAGTTTAAACCAATTTACGAATAAATGTAACTAAAATTAGATTTGGAGTCAGATTTCAGGGGAATTAGTCCAATTTACATTATGCATTGCTCTGAAATGAAGCAGAGTGTCTGGAATTTTCAAGCAACAGAAAGAAACATGTGAAGTAAGCTTTATTGTCCTTGTTGCCTAATCCATTTTCTTCATTGTCTGAAAATCCAGCAGAACAGTGATATAAATTTTATAAATAGCAGTTCACTTGGCACATATACTCACTGTTCTCAAATACTAAGAAAACATTCTTGTCAACTCATCAGGTGGGGGACTAAAAATATTACGACTGACTAAGAGACTAAGCAATGCTTCAACTTGCTGTCAGCTAATATGTTTAATGCATTTTAAAAAATAGCCAGCACCATTAGTGAAGTGCAAGTCTTAGTTACAATACAAAAAATTGATGAACGGCGTCTACCTCAGCAGAGTGCTCAGCCCAGTGCTTGGTGGCTGCTTGAAGCTAGCACATACTCTTTTGGATGATTTAATCACTTCTTTCTTCAAGTTCAAAGAAGAGTGGTTATTAACGTTCATGTTCTCACAACACTTTCAGAGTAGAATTTGACTGAATAAGATTTGTGTCACTTATATCACTAAGGATAGGATCTAAGATTTATTCAACTATTTCTGTTGGAAATTTAAACAGAAAAGAGTGTGCTGACCCTTAGAATTGTCTAAGATTATGTTTGAGGAGCATGGCATGGATTCTCTCAGTCTTGAACAAGCTGAAATCTCAAGTCCCAAAATACTGACTGTAAAAAGAAAGGAAATAAAAGCAGACAATATCGCTAAAAAGGTATATCCCCTTCCAATCATCATTTCATTTGAGTAGAATTATTCATTTTAATAGCTTTTGAAGTAACCTCTTTTTTAAATAGAATTGTTTTTAAATAGCAGGAGAATAAGAAATAAGCATAAGTGGAAAAAGGGTATAAGATTTCATGAACATGAATGTTGCCCAACTGAGTAATAACTGAAGGTTGTCACCATCTGATGTTTGTTCACCGTTCTGTGTAAAATGAAATGGTGTTCTGAGTCCCATAGGATTTGGAGATCATTTGCAGCACAGAAGGCAATAATTAGCATTATTGCTGACAATCCCAAACACTGAATAGAGACAAAATATAATTTACCTTTTTATCCTTAAAGGTCTTGTTCCTTCATGTCAGAATTCAGTCAGACTGAAAGAGCAGCCAAAGGAAATTTGTTTTATCTGGTGCTCACACAATGCTTGCTCTTTGCAACAAAGCAAACATTTCACCTTCCATAGCCAGCAAATTAAGCAGTGCTTACAAACATAATCCTTCCAAATAAAATTGAAATCCAACTTAGATAACACCAGCAGATAACAAATCCATACTTTTAAAGGAATAATAAGCTTTAGGCATTGACAAAAGTAGAAGTGGAGCAAAAGGCAATACTCCTGTGGTATTCTTTGTCACACCTTCAGCTGAACTAGAACTACAGCCTCAGTGTAATTTGTCTGTGCATGAAGGTTTCTAACACCACAAAATTTAAAGTATAGATAGATGTCAAGGACGCTAACAGATCTTTCTCTGACTTTTTATAATTTTTGGTTGTGTACACTTTCTAATGAGAGTAAACTCTTTGATTGGGAATATAAGCCAATGATAATAGGTTTGCTTTGGGAGAAAAACACTACATCACTGCAAGAAAAGTCATTCACTGGCCGTGAGAAGGCTGGCAAGGTTATCATGTGGTGGATAAATGAATTTCATTGCATGCTTAATAATGCAGATTTTATGGATATAAGATATGCTTCTTAATGTTTGCTACAGGGGACAAGAATCAACCTACTGTGCAAAATTGTCAATGAATTTATTTGACCTGGCAGACACCATGAATTTCACAGAAATCTAGTTTGCCAAAACACTAAATAATTGAAGCTTAATTCTCAAAACTACAATGAAGTACTTTTTGTCCTGTTTTTGCTATGTTTACTGGAAGTTGGAGTAGATACACTTTTTGATGTGGTACATTTCTTATTCTAGGTTCTATCCTTAGGGGCTGATGTTCTACCAGAATATAAACTCCAGACACCTCGCATCAACAAGTTTACTATATTGCACTACAGTCCTTTCAAAGCTGTCTGGGACTGGCTCATCTTGTTGCTGGTCATATACACTGCCATATTCACCCCTTACTCGGCTGCCTTCCTTCTGAATGACAGTGAGGATCGAAAGAGGAGAGAGTGTGGATATTCCTGCAGCCCACTGAATGTTGTAGATTTAATTGTGGATATTATGTTTATCATTGACATTCTAATAAACTTCAGAACAACATATGTAAACCAGAATGAAGAAGTGGTAAGTGATCCAGCAAAAATAGCAATTCACTACTTCAAAGGCTGGTTCCTAATTGACATGGTTGCTGCAATACCTTTTGACCTGCTGATTTTTGGCTCTGGCTCTGAAGAGGTAAGCTTACATGAATAAGAAATCTTAAATCTTAATCTATTACTTCACGACGATATTCTGTGTATCCTAAAGTATTTTTTGCTTGTCATTTAATAGCTGCTTAGTACTTCCATCCCATCTTTTAATGTTAAACAAAAATTGAATCTTCCTTTGTAGAATAAGGTACAATATTAGTTTTCATTGACAAGAGAAAACATTGAATGATTCATCTAGTATTTTTCACTTATACCATATTTGATACTGTCTTTAGAAATAATAGATATATTGTGTATGAAGGACTTGGTCCAATGGTTTTATATAAGAATTGCTGCTTTGATTTTTCACTTTTTGAAAACTGCCCATGATGCAAGTGCTTTGTAGGCATTGCATCATTAAAATAATTTTTCTCTGCTCAAAATGTTTAGGTCAGATGTTTACTTAGCAGAAAACAGATTTGTTGTAGCATAAACTATACTTGTTATCAAAGAGATTTGGCTGTTGTCAATTTTATCAAGAATATGGACTATCAAAAGAAGGAAAAAAAAATATTACCTTGACAGGCATGATCTATCTACACAACAGAGTAAAAAACTGTTTAATATATGCATCCAAGACTGGCCTAAAGGTATATAAAATATATGCTATATTTTGGATTCCTGACCCAGTTCTTCCAAATAATTTTATTAAATTTAAGAAGGGATAAAATCATAATATTTTTTTCTGAAAAGTAGAGAATTCTGTGATGCACAGGATGCAGATTTTTTTTTTTAAAAAGCAGCAAACCAAGCAAAACATAAATGAGGAGTCTAGAGAAACATAACATAAAGCTATGCACTAAAAATAAATGTTACTAAGGAAAGCAGTAAGAAGAGAGAGAGCAATATAAAGCACAGAGGGAACATATTAATAGTTCTCTTACCAGAAGAGAACTTTTTTATTCAGAAGGTGACTAAAAAGCCCAGAGATTTAAGAGAAAATCTGATCACTTGTTGCATTAATTATCTGTGGCATGTGTCCATCTTTCAGTAAATAACTTTTTCTGTGGTTTTCTAAGCACAGATACATGAAAGACCAACTTTTACATAATGGCATTACTTCTAACTCAGACTACAACATTGCCCTCCAGGCATGGTCTACATCCCTTTCTGATCATTGGTCACTTGTCATTGCCAAAAATTATTTTCAACTATTAGAAGTGTGGAACATAAAGTATTACAGCAGGGATCAATTCCAAAGTTCATTGAAGGAGTGCCTCTGAACATCATGCTTCCACACCTCCACTGTTACAGGTGTTCTTAAGAGTAAAGTGCCAGATGCTAAAGTCATGCTAAAGGGATAACTTTAACATAAGATAGCATTACAGATTACAGTAACAAACAAGTGCATTCTTGCAGATGAGTAGACAGATAAAAAAATGTGGAAGTTGAAACAGAAATCATTGGACCATGTAATGACTTTTTCACTATTGCAGATAAAGTAAATTGATTCTTTATTCCCTCAAAATATAGTAATTTACCAGTTTCTCTACCTGGAAAAAAAATGGGTTTGTTTATCTAAGCAGCAATGATGCTATATAGATTATGTTCCATTCACTGTGCCATCATAGCTTCTCTCTCTCATTCATGGTATTGAATATGTCAATCACTTTTCTAAGCTGCTACTTACTGCAGATTTTCTTCCTACATTGCTAACTATAATATTTCACCAATGATCCCTTTTTCATGGTTTAGCAAGAAGAGGGAAATGTAAAACTGACAGAATGGAGCATTTTTCATTTAATAGAATTTTTTCAGTCATGAAAGCTATCTTTTTTGTGAAATAGCTCTTTTTTGTTATCTACAGATTCTTCAAATAAGATCCCCAGTGAAAAACTGTATTGAATAGTCTTTTTATTAAACAACATAAGCTCTAAAGAGAGCTCCACGTGTGCTCACGCAGCTTTAAAACACCTTGATATCAAATGGAGTCTTGAAAGGGCAGGAGATAATAATCCAAATACCACATACAGCACTATCCAAATGCTTCTATTTGAACCATACTTTTTCATCCATAAGAAAGCAACAGAGTTAGACCGTTAACTTTCCAGCTTCTAAAACAGGGAAATAATGTAATTTTAAAATTTTTTTTCTGCTTAATGAGACTCAAAATTATGATTGGTTGTAAATAATTCTCTCTTTTTTGTGTGTGTGTTGTGAAAGTTAGGTGGCTTCCCTGATATTTGGGAAGATAAAAATCATGAGTAGATGGAGAGGAAAGAAGAGAAAAGAAAAAAAAATCTTGATGTGATTATCCAACTACTCTTGAACTTGTAGTCCAGCAGATAGGTATGATGGAAACAGAGAAGCAAGCAATTGAGAAAAGAGAGCAGCATCTATCAGGTTGCTATTTGCAGATATTAATGGCTGGCACCAGATGGGGTAAGGTAACTGACAGAGTAGGACCCCTGCCTTCTTGGGCGTTGTGCTGATCAAAGTATTCCAGGACACCAACAAAATTACGTTACATGAGACATAATTCTGAAACCAAGAACTTCTGTCCCTGGCCAAGCGACTCATGGGAGGTGGACTGTTACTATGTGAAGGCTAAATCTGTGCTGAGAAGTGGACAGCTTGTAAGGCACATCAAAATTTGTGGACCATGTTTTCACCTCTGCTGCCAGCTCTGTTTTAGTGTTAAAGACTCTTTTGATGCTTTAAGCATATCTAGTCTCATTCATGCTGATTTTATCCTTAAGAGATGAAATTTTCTTGCGTTATATACCTTCCACATACTCCAGAGCTCAAACTGATGTGTCTAAGTATAGGATTGACACTGAGTATGAATAATATTAGCAAGTTTTATCTTAAGAATGCGGTGGAACAGTGATGACATATTGTAGATTAACAATCTACCATCTGAACTATTTAAGGGGCAGTGCAAGAATATGTGGTCTCTTGCATGATGCAGACATATGACTACGTCTGTAAAAGAATGTTTCAAACACCCCACTAAAAACAAATCTTAGCTTTTCTTAAGAGTTCATAAATATATAACCCTGATCTATCTACAAAGAAAAAATAACCTGATCACAATATTTACATGTTTCTGAATCTCAGCCTAGGCATAACATTTTGAAGGTTGTGATCTTTCAGACTATTGAGGTCATTAACCTTCTTTATGTGGCAATGAGAAATTCACCCTGAAGTTATTATTTGGGGTATTAAACTGAACTAAGGAGTGTTACCATACATTATCCTCTTGCTCATTTACTCAGAAAATATGAACAATTTATTGAGTTGTCCACTGAGAAATGCAGCCAAGAAAGTCTTGTTTTGTTCCAAGAGTTTTGGGGTTTTACTCAGAAACATGGTAAATGCAAGGATTTAATAAAACATAAAAACTAGTCTAGTACTTGTTGCAAAAAAAAAAGCTTTAATGTGATGCATACTACTGTCAGAGTGGTTTGTGAAGCTTGGAAAACTTTTTCTGTTCTGTCATGTAATATACATGCATGTTAAAAAAAAAAAAAGAACATAACCAACAAATAAACAAACAAACAAAACATTAAAAATGTATGCACTCTTGGCGTTTACTGAATACTTTAATATGTGTTCAAACTTAATGCAAGGAAAAAAGGTAGCTGAGGTTTTTTTTTAATCCAGTTGTTCCTCTTAACAATGCTGTCTATTCCTTCTACAAGGAATTAGCAAATATGAAGATTATTTGCTAACTGAAATTTGAAAACTTGTATTAATAACCTCTGAATTCCTTTAAAAAAGTCAATGCCTCAAAGAGGCTGCAATGGATAATAGCACATGTCTGCACTAAAAATCTTGAAATACATTCCTGCTTTACACTTCACCAATTTTTTCTTAATGTGTAGTACTTTTATCACTGTCTCTTGCCACTACACCTACAAGATGCAAAAAGATTCATCAGGAGCAACTTTTCCATGATGTTCTGTTCACAGTGCTTTATCTTCTTTCACTTGTATGATTTTTTTTATCACTACAAACAGGAGGAATCTTGTAGATATACTCTTCAGGACACTTCTGCCCTGTTATTTCTCTTTGTGAAATATGTGTGTCAGGGCATTGCAAGGAGTTTCTAAGTTAGAATCAAATACAGTCACACAGCTTTCTTCAGTTATAATTATCTATGTGGACAGTCATATAGTTATGAATAGTTCCAATAACTTACATACTTTATCATGTTAAAAAACCATTAATCTGTTAGATCATTAAATCCATTATGGTCAGCTCAAGAGTCCAGATCAAGTGAAATATTCAACGTGAAAGGGTATTTAGCACATAATGACAACTTCAATATATCTTGATGTTAAATGTACATTTCTTATTTTTTCCCCTGGTTTTATAATAAAATTGATAGCTGAAAGAAAATGCAATTCAATTTACATTGAAATGGGTTCTTCTACTCTTTGATTCCCCCAAAAAAATGGAATTTGTAGTGGTTTATTCAAGCTTACTATTCATGAGAATATATGTGCTAACAGAGAAAATTAATTCCTATCTTATTTTTACAGACAACTACATTAATAGGCCTTCTGAAGACAGCTAGACTGCTGCGTTTGGTGAGGGTAGCACGGAAACTGGACAGATACTCCGAATATGGTGCTGCTGTTCTGATGCTACTCATGTGCATATTTGCACTAATTGCACACTGGCTTGCTTGCATTTGGTATGCCATTGGAAATGTAGAAAGACCTTACTTGGCTCACAAGATTGGTTGGTTGGATTCTTTAGGAGAACAACTAGGAAAGCATTACAATAAGAGTGATGCAAGTTCTGGACCATCTATCAAGGACAAATATGTTACAGCACTTTATTTTACCTTCAGCAGTCTGACAAGTGTAGGATTTGGAAACGTGTCTCCAAACACCAACTCAGAGAAAATCTTTTCCATCTGTGTCATGTTGATTGGCTGTAAGTAACTTTAGTGTGGATTTTAATCTTTTTTTTTTTCTCTCCGTGTTTGAGCAAATGGCTTAACATTCTAAACTAATAAGATTATAAGCATGCAGCCGGAAGGGCAAATTCCTAGGGAAAGGAATGTTATATGCAAAAATATGTTGTGACTCATTCAGTGTCAGGAAGTAATCAAGTTGCTTGACTACTCAAAATCTGTTATCCAAACTGTTAGAATATCTGTGTTGTATAGCAGTGTCTGTAAGAAAATCCTGTATAAGGTAAGAAGGTAGTTTGGAGAGGATGGGAAATTATATCCCATCATATTTGTATAATCATAATTATATTTTATTTTTCTATTTAAAACTGAACCTATAAATGTATGCATACCTTTTTAACTCTTCCCTGTGTTCTTAACTTTTCCTTAGCCTTACTCATCTGCAAAGCCCAATGATATGTCTTAAGTATTGTTTCTCTTTAATCCAGCATTAATGTACGCTAGCATTTTTGGAAACGTATCTGCAATAATCCAAAGGCTCTACTCAGGGACTGCACGGTACCACATGCAGATGCTGCGGGTGAAGGAGTTCATACGCTTTCATCAGATCCCGAACCCTCTGCGGCAGCGACTGGAGGAATACTTCCAGCATGCATGGACATACACCAATGGCATTGACATGAACATGGTATGTTGTTCTGTTTTTCAGGCAGAGATGCTGAGCAATAGATAAATGCATGAGAAATTAGAAAGAGCCTTTAAGTCTTTAGTATTTATAAGCTCTAAAAGTACAAGCTTAACAAGGTGGATATATACCTCAGTTGTTTACAATCAAGCCACTACATGTTTGGCATACAAACATTTCACTGCCTAGGTTATTGACAAGTATATCAGTAATCTGAATTCTCACTGTGTATAGGAAAGCTTGAGAACTATAGGTGACTTCTGTAAGCTTAAACAGAGGAAAAAAAATGTAGGTTTCTTATTTCAGATATAGGTGTTCTGGAAATTTGTTTGTTCTTCGCCCTGATTTTCCATTTCCAGTATCAAACAAGAGAACCTATGTTGATATCTACAGAGCTACTGTTCTATAAAAACTGTGGAGATCAATTATTTTTCCAAATCCTTCCGTGTGATCTAGAACAGGTATATTGGGAATGGATTGAAGAGAGGAGCAGGCAGGTTTAGCTGCTCTTTTCAAAGAGAAATATTTGAATCACATGACAGTCTGAAAAGTAATTCACTTGCATTCCCAACATGTAATTCTGCACTGAAAATCAACACTAGCCATTTAGCCATCCACAGAAACTCATTTCTAGGGACTGACAAGGAATAACACTCATTTTTTCTGGTTTTGATAAAAAAACTCCTGTAATCTCTCCTTCTATAAATACACGGCTAGCTAAAAAGGAATAACAATCTGCTAGTGAGCAAAAGTAAGCATCTATATGTCTGTCTTATTTTCTGGAGATAGAAACATTTTTTCTGAAAAGTCAACATCAGTTTGAAGACACTGAGGTCATTGTACATGTTAAGGACCTGTGAATCTGTGTCTCTGTAGGGATGCTTTCCAGAGGTATTCAGAGCTGCAGACTAGAAACTGCAGAACTCTCCAGAAAACTGTCAAGAACAAGAAAATCTATACACTTTTGTAACAATTTAACTAGAAATCAACTTCCAAAATTTTGACATGCATTCAAACAGCTTTCATGTGATATCTACACATACATTTCTGAATGACTGTCAGAGTACAACATTTTTATACAGCAAACAGAAAAAATGGTCTTGATTAAAATCTTTTATAAAGGTGAATCACTGACAGTTGGACTTTATGGTTACCATTAAGTAAAGCAGATCTTAAAAATACAATAGAAAATTAATATATTTGGCTTCACCTGCCACTTCCATGTGTCCCCTCCAGAGGGAAATATGTCCAGGGCAGGACAAGGACAATTGTATAAACCTCTGCTGGGGATTACTGCAGTGGAAGGCAGCATCAGTAGCTTCATCCTGTGAGGCCCTGAATAGCCCTAATTCCTTCTGATGGCAATGGATCTGTGGGGTACTCAGCACTTTGCAGGATCAGGCCCTTAAGCTGCAGGTGCATTCAACCTAAGCCTAAAGCAGCTCACTGAATTATTTCTGAAGATATTACAAAGTCATATATGCCTTAACTAATTCATTACCACTAACGGATGTACTAAAACCTCCTGGTTCACATGAAATAGTAACTATAACTGGATGTTGTCACGTGAGAAGTTGCATAATTTGGAAACTGGTGTACAGAAATTAGTCCTGGATTTGTCATGAATGTGAAATAACAATTAAGTGCATTAAATAGCCCATATTCTGCAATATGATTGTGAGGCAGTATGGAGGATTTGTTTTTAATAAAGTGTGGAAAAACCCTCAAGTTTAGTATCTTGTTTCATTGTATTTTATTCCTTATTCTGTTCACAGTTCTGTCCCTCAAGTTTTTGTCAATCACCTTATTTCCTTTAAGAGTTTGAATATATTACACTTAGTACAAGGATAATATAAGAATTGTGTGATTTACATTGTACTTATGAAAGATTTATCTCTTTCCTGTCTGCTTCACACCTAAATACATGGAATAACACCACCCACTGGTAAGAGCAGGAGGTATTTATATCAAATTTAATTCCAGTATAAAGTGTGAAGAATATCCATGTTATCTGTTGGGTTTAGAGCTTGTTCAATGCTTTCTAATTTTAATTGTAACTTTTTGCATGATGAAGGGGTAGATAGCAAAGGGAAATAATTCAAGCAGAATCAGATGTGGGGCAAAATGGTTACTAAAACTTAGACATTAAAAAATGTTAATCTAACCATGTTTATTAATCACTGTTTTACCCCACAACTCAAGTCATGCTTCTCTGCCCAAAAAAGGTCATGTGCATATTGGTTTGCATTAGATAGTTGCTCTGTAGGAATGTCACTGACGAAGTTGTCATGCTGCTGATCATTCTGCATTTTCCTTTGTGTGAATGCTCTTGGTTTACACCATATATGCATGTTAACACACGCACCAATGAAGTTTTCTTGGCTATTAGCCATGTGCATATGAGTTGGACTTGCATGTGGTTTTTTTCTTAATTTTGCATGAAATACTTGCATTTACAGAACAAAGGACTGACATTGTCCTCAAACAAATGTGTTTGACTCCTGCTCATGTCTACTTGGAGATTTTTGTGAATTCTGAAGGCAGAATTTCATCCAATATCTTTTTTCTTCATTTCATGACTGAAAGCTGAAAAAAATCAAAAATCTAGTCCTCTTTCTCCTTTGAAATATGAAGTACATAATCATTTGCATTTTTTTATATATGTACATGCAACATATACACACACATACTCATATATATATATATATATATATATATATATATATATATATAAAATAACATGGAGACTATATTTCAAAAGATGCTTTAAATTATCCTCAGTAATATATTTAAGAATCCAGGTAAAGTGGAAAATAAAATATAAAAAAAGACATTAAACAGAAACCCTTTTAATATCAGGAGTAATTGTGCACTAAGACTAAACTTGATTTTCTAAACAAAATTCTACACCTTAGATTACAAACCAGAAGATAATATTGTATGCTTATATGAAATTGTTAAACTTAAAATTAGCTTTAAAGACCTGCAAGTGAAATATGCTGAGACCTTGTTTATTTGTTCATTTGCTCCCTTCTGCTCCATTTCTACATGTTTTTGATTATATTTCATTACATAATGTATTTTGGTTAAAAACAGTTCCACATAATTATGCATGGACTGGATAAACAGGATTTGGGATTTATTTTAATCTGGATAAAAAATCTTGAGTCTATAGAATAAGCATAATTTAAATCATGTCCCTATGATATACACTGGCAAAGTCAAATTACAAAAAAATATTTACATTGCATATTGTTTCATGAAAGATGTCACCAGTCCCAAAGATTCCAATTCTTGTAATATTTTTAGTTACCCTGTTCTAGTTTTCCTAAATTGTTTTTGTCTTCCTTTTCCTCTTTCATTCCTATGTTATCAGTCCAGTGCTGATAATAGCATGCCTATGATGCTTACCCTAAAAAGATTAGTTATTTAGTGTTTGAGATTTTTTTTTTAAGTTATGCATGTATTTTTTAAAATCCTGTCCCACCCTTTCCATGGATCTTCTGTGCATCTGAATAGCTTTATTGGTTTATTTTACATTTGAAAAGAGTTTGAAGAAGTAACTAAGTGGGAAAAGCTGAAAAGCATTTAGCCCAGTGTAAACATTTATTAAAATTTTGGGTGTGGGACAGATGTCTTTTTGGATTGGGTTTCATCCTATAGCATGAAAGGGGAGAACAAGTCAGAATTTTTATGAATGAATGTATGATTTCTCCTGCAAGCATCCAAGCAAATGGTTCATTTTACCATTGTGATAACTGTCTTGGCCACTGTGATCATACCAGTAGAGTAGAACACACACCTACCTTGAACCAGCAATTCTATAGTGGCAATCTATAGGTTTCTTTTGTAAGAAATTGGCCACTGACACCTGGTTGACATCACTACATTTTTTCATTCTTGCTTTTCCTCCCACTGCGATCACTTCTTACAACAAAACCAGTTTTAGCAATAGAACCAGTGCCACTAATATATTTGAAGCAGAGGATTAGAGAAGTAAATTAGGATTTCTAAAACAGCAAGGAGAAATTCTTTGTACCATCAAAAGACCAACACAAATTAGATGTGTTTGGAACAAAACCTAGCAGTAAATTCTTTAACCGAGGGAATATGTAATCATATTGGAACTTGGTAGTGCTATTTGCCTGTATGTTAGAACAGAAATCAACATACAAACCAGCCACAAAGTACCTTATGATTAGCCATAACCTTGTTTTTTATTTTCTAAAAAAGGCAACTTTAAAAATGTGATCACCTCTATTGAATTGAGCTATAGAAAATAAGACCTCATAAAAAAAACATTTTCAAGGATGTCCATCTATTTCTAAACGATCTTTTATCAGTTTCTCAGTGCATTGTATTTTGTGGTATAAAATCTCAAAAAAAAGAGCAATTAATTTTTCAATCATCATATTTTTTGATTGACAAATCTGGTCAATTTTCAACTTCTACAGACTTAAAACTTTTCTGTCAGTAAGGGAGTCAACAGTTGAAGAAACTGAAAAAATTTTCCATCTGCCTTGTTCAGCAATGTATCAGAGCTCACTTTTCAGATGTACTCAGAAACTGTAATAGGACTCTAGAAGAATGGTCCACTGCAGCTTCACTAATTTCAGCATAAAGATGTCACACATCTGTGTTGTGGCTATGACTGAAAACAAAAGGTCCTATTCTTGTTAAGGTTGTCAGGCTTCAATCTCATTGAAAGGTGAATTAGCTCATTATCACATACTGCTTCTCTCTCTCAACAGTTGAAAGGAAACATACTGAACATTAAAAAAAAAATCATTCCATACAAAGAAGAGGATTTTTCAGAAATATTATTTTTTTCTATGTGGTGCCCAAGAGCTTCTGGAGCAGTATTATTGCCAGCTGTGACCCTGTTCTTTCTTTTCTAAATGCTGAAAATGCTTGGAAATGTTTCAACCTTCTACTTACAGAAATAATTAATTTCTGTAATTAATTATCACAGGAATATTGAATAGTAAATTCTAAAATCTTTCTAGAAATAAAATTGCTGAATTACAGAAATGTTTAGCCTAGATAATGTTATTCAAATGCAATAGTCAAATGTTTGTGATGGAACTAAATCCCACATTATTCTCCATCAGAGGAAACAACTACTGGGGGACAGAGATCCTAATTCAAAATCTAAACAGTGCAATTTGTGCAGCTAGAGAATATCAGGTCAGCCTTACAACTAGGTGGCTGGCAAAAAGATGAAAATTAAATACACAGGTTATTTCATCAAATATATGAATTAATATTAATTAATTTCACTAATTCTTTCTGAACAAACTAAGACAAAAGGTTAATGAAAATAACAGGTTTAATATAAAGTTCAGATTGTATTATTCAAATATTTTGGGAACTTTATTCAGCATTTTGTGTAGCCAATGTCAACATAGCCTGAGATCTTACTTAGGAAGGTGAGAACCAAATACATATTAAGTACGTGTGGTCATGACATAAAGTGAATTTACTCCTGCCTCTTTGTACCTTCAGCTGCTCAAATTTTTTGTTGTGTTAACTTTTGGTATGGATCAGTTTTTTGGTATGGATCAGTTTCTCAAACCATTTCACAAGGAGAGGTCATGACAAGGCAGGAATAATCAGACAAAGTGGAGGAGGACCAGAACACTCTTTCAGTTTATGCCATCTGAAATACTCAGATGACTTGGGAATATTCCTTTATCTTTCCCTCTATATGCTGGGCACCTGCCACTCATAAACAAGTCTGACTGGTTCTAGGACAAGAAAGCCTTAGTCACTAGTTTCAACATATCCCAAACACAGCCCAACACACAAGAGCCCTCTTGTGCTCTCTTCAATTGCTGTTTGGTATTTAATGATCCCACCTATATTTCAGCAGAGAAAATGTGCGACAGATTATATACAGAAATAAAGGAGTATCTTTGATTGTAAGGCTACAAGCACTGGAGAATGTCTCATACTAGGAAAGGGAATAGTTCTAGTTCCATGCTAGTACTGGGACTGCTCAGCCACATTGGAGGAATAAAGGCTTACAGTGGATCACATCAATGTGAACAAATACCTGAAGGGAGGGTGTAAAAAATGTGGAACAAGTTTAATTTCAGTGGTACCCAGTGACAGGACCGGAGGTAATGGTCACACACTGAAACTGGAGGCTTTGACCAAAGGCCAGTAAACATATTTTTACTCTGAGGATAACTAAGCACTGGTAGAAGTTGCCCAGAGAGATGGAGGCATCTCTGTCCTTGGAGGTATTTGAAAGCCATCCTGGCATCACCCTGGCTACCAGCTCTAGGTAGACCTCCTTCAGCAGGGAGGATGGACCAGATGATCTTTCCAACAGGATCATTTCCAACCTCAATCATTCTGTGATTTTGTTGGTATGGAATGAGGTATTTCCATGTTTAATGAAAATTATTGTAGCTAATATCCTGGTTTGCTTCAGGTTAAATACTTTCTAAATATTTTCTGTGAGTCATATGTCAATACCTGTTCCGGAACTGAGGATTAAAAATCTAAAAATTGTGATGAATTTTAATGCAAAAAACCCAAGGTTATCTTTGCCCCAAATAGTTGCTTTTTGTCTGAGATTAAAGCACAAAGATGTGTCCAAACCTGTTGTCACAAATGTGCCTGATAAATGTGTGATACCTTGCTGTCATCCTGAAAAGAAACTAATGAAGCTGGACTCCTCCTCATAAAAAGATCACATTCTTCAAGGCAGTATGAATCATGTCCTTACTATCCTCATGAAACAATCACTTATTCTATGTAAAATGTTTTACATCTCTCTAGATGGTGTTATCCTCCTCTGTAAGCATGCCACCTAGACAAATCAATGTTATTTGACGTGGAGTAAGTTTTATTCCAAACAGGAAGAGATAACTGAACTTGGATTTGATAACTATCAATGACAGACAACTGAAGCCTGTGGTCACAGCATCTTAACTGATTTTCCTTTACTTTTTCTTTCTCAAGGGGGGAGGGCTAAAGCTGATTTTATGTCTTATTACACATCTTTTAAAAATATCTGTGTGTATTTCTTGAATTACGCATGAGTTCTGATTCCAAACATGTTTCTAACAATGTGAATCAAGATTTTTCTCACCAGGACCCTGTGGAATCACAACCGAGGAGATATTGTGTATAACAATAGAAATATGTTAGGAAAGAATTAAACAATTGAAACTCAAATCAGTATTTAAGTGATTTATTAGTTTTGGGTTTTTCATTAATAATAATATTATTAAACAGCAGTTCTAATTTTATAATTTTTAATTTTTGTATTCTGAAGACTGCATGGATGATTTTCTAATATTTAGTATAGGCAGAGTGTGTACAAATTTGATGTTGATGTTGATTCTCACAGTATAACATAGTTTTCAATAAAATTTCAGTAATGAATTCAGAATACGAGAATGAATGTAACAAATATTTGAGAGTTTGGGTTGGCAAAATGTCTGCACTGCACAGCATAAAACTTAGTCTGGAAACGTCAAATTCTGTATTATGTCACCTGCTAGACTTAGATTAAACACCTCACTACACACAATGTGTGCAATATGGTAAACTCTTTTTGGTAATGTAGGTTTTGCCATTGTTTTAACAAATTTATCTTCCAATCAGCTTTTTCTTGAATTTCTAATCTTGTATTAATGGAATCATCTCCATTGGAAAGCAATGTTATTAGTCTTCCTTTTCGGCATTTTAAAACTGTGATATTTATGAGTAGATGTCTTTCTGATGTATAAAACTACTTTAGAGTGTAAGCTCCATGGAGCAGGGACTTTTTAGTCACAGATGCTTGAAAAGAGGGTGGTATATTTCAGATGTCATTGACATTTAAATAACTATCAACTGATATGCAATGATTTTAGAACAGTTTCATGACAAATATAAATTAATTGTAAAAATAATTGTTTCTATAAGGGAATATCCAAAGTATCTTCAGAAATATAAACCAACACACATTGTCTGCATGGGTTTTGCTTAATGGTAAAATACAATCCCTTGAAAATCAAATAAACAGCTGATGTGAAAAACTAAAACTATTTATTCTAAGTGTAAGCTAACTGCTCATTACTTCCTAACAATTCAAATACACTTTTCTTGTAAGTACTTCTGAATTCAAAATGCATTTCCTTTTTCACATCCTATAAAAAATGGACCTCCTCTAAATTGTATTCAGATACATACCTAAAAAACAAATTAATTCAAAATAGGTCTTTTACACTCACATGATTAAAGAACAATTTCAAAATAAACACAATTCTTCTTCTCCTGTTTCATTTGGTGAACGTATTTGTTTCTCAGTTTTTCAATATCATTGAGCAAATAAGTTCCTACAACCTACAGCCTTTTTATTTCAAAATAATTACATTATATTAAAAAGCATAATTGGATACTGATATTTCTACTGATTTGATAGATACTGAAAACAGAGTGATGACACAGAAGCTTTTCATTTATCATATTTTCTTTTGCTTAGTGTTGTTGAATGCTGGCTTTTTCTGATGATGTATAAATTTCATGTGGTCATACCATAAGTCTCAAAAAATTTTCTATATCTGTGTGTTAAAACATTGTTTGTTATTCACAGCATTGACTTCCATTAGCAATCATAAAAACATTTCAATTCTGGTAAAGGTTCTAATATCTCATTTTTAAAACATAGCTTGGCTTGTGCAGATAGAAGCCTCATATCAGAAATATGTTCATTTTCACCAGCAAGGGATATGAGTTATGAATAATTTCTGCAATGAGAGTGAGTGTAGAGGAATTTTTTGTGCTGAAGTAGAAATTAATATAGCAACAAGAATGAATTTTGGATATATCTTTTCTCTGCAGACATGTTTACAAATATATTAAAAAAGTGCAGAAGATAAACAAGCATGAAATAATAGACTGATCTAATAACAAAGAGACACATCCTGTTCACATATTCATAAGACTTGTAGCATCAGTACATACTTTGCCTTTAGTAATATGCAGCAGTTGTAGCTGTCCCTAGGGAAAGCGACCCAATCACATCACTGACCACAGATAACAGGATATAACAGAGAAAGGGGGTGTGTCACCGTGTCAGCATGCAGAGTCACTCACAGTATTCCCTTGAAGTCAGTAGCAGAAGTGTTTATAGATTCTAAAAGAATCAGAGGTGTATTATCTAGAGAACTTAGAAAAGTTCACACATAATGACCACATTGTAAATACTCGTTTCCTTCTAAACAAAATTAACATGTTGCCATGGTACCCAAGAGGAATCCCATGATTCTACTTCAGGCAAACTCCTATTGTTCTGAGTAAAAGATGAGCAAGGACCACAGCAAGTAGCCCACAGCAAGTAGCCCACAGCAAGTAGCCCTGTTGTTTGCTGAACAAATCATCTATCTATGAAAATCTGCACAACATTCTTGTTTCAATAGATCATGTTGCTTTCTTTCTGATAAAAATCGAAGTCCTACACTTGCAAGCAGATTGTATTAAACACAAATATCCTAATAAAATGCCCTCACTCTGAAAAATATCTGATCTTCTTCAGACAGCTCTCATTTTACAAATATCATGGTTATTTCAGCAAAAACCTGAAATATAATAAATATAATAAATGCAGTACTTTGACAATTGATAAAAAGGAAATAGATATATGAGTCCAAATAAGTAAAATTTGGTCAAGACTTCCCCTTTCACTGTCTTATTTGTTATTTTCCTGCAGTATAGTCATTCATGTACCCTGATACCATTTCTTGAAATGAAAGACATCTTAATAGCATATTTTGTAACCACTATATAGGTTAGTATTTATAGGAGTACTCACATTGTAAAATCTTTGCAATATAGATTACACTATGAATTTGTTGAATTTTAATACCCCTACACCTTTTAAAGCCATGTCTATTTGTAGGTCACTTCTTTCTTTTCGTCCAGGAAGAAAACAATAATTATATCAAGAACTTCCATAGCATTTGTATGAAATCTTTATGCTTGTCTTTCCAGGTCCTGAAGGGATTTCCAGAATGCTTACAAGCTGACATTTGTCTGCACCTCAACCAAAATTTGCTTCAGAATTGCAAAGCTTTCCGGGGAGCCAGTAAAGGCTGTCTTCGAGCTTTGGCTATGAAATTTAAGACAACACATGCACCTCCTGGAGACACTTTAGTGCACTGTGGAGATGTTCTCACTGCTCTTTATTTTGTGTCAAGAGGCTCCATTGAAATCCTTAAGAGTGACATTGTTGTAGCCATTCTTGGTAAGTACACTATTACAAGGCATATTAAAAGAGTCAGATTTAAAAAAAAAAAATTGTTGTTTCTCCTGGGACGGGAAATTTGTAAATTTTTTACTATTTTTTTAAATCAAGCAAAGAAATAATATAAGAAGAAAAATCTACTTTACTGCAATCATTCATGTGTACCAAAGAACCCACATCTTTGGATTTCTAAAGATTTATCTTTAGTCACATCAATCCCTAGGTGAAAGATAAGCTGCAAGTTGAGGCAAGGAGACATCCAATTATTCCAGTTCTGATTGTGCTGCAAGATCAAAAGTCAAGGCCACCTTGTTCTTAAACAGCGATGAAGGTATTGAGACACACAGACTCCTCTGTTTGCTAACTGGAGCAATCTACTCTGGGCATTCAAAATGTCTTCTAGAGATTTTCAGAAATATCTGTTTCTGCCCACTAGGCCTAAAGGAAAAGAAGAGAATAAGAGATTAATTTTATCTAGAAGTAATGACATTTTAATTTTATCTAGAAGTAAAGACTGTATGTTTTCTTAACACATTCTTGTTTGTATAGCATGATGCGTTACTTGTTTTCTTTCCTAATAAAGTTGGCTCAGGACAATGCTCAGTCCAGCTGGGAGCTCACCTGCAGCTGGTTAGCTACAGCAATATGAAAAGTAAAATAACTAAAACCTTACATAACATGACTACAGATTTCTCCAATTTTATATTAGATAATAAGAATGCAAAGAATGTACAGAAGCATATACCAGCTGTAATATCATTCATATGTTGTCTTTCTGTTAATTGCCACTCTAGGAGCTTACACTCAGAAAAGCAGATGAAGCAAGATGTGGACTGGGGGCAGTATGTTTCAATACTTTGACTGATTATTCTGTTTATACTTTGCAGGGTGGATATGTGAGCAGAACAAAGGTGTGCCTAAAGCAATCCTTCCCTAGGTTTAGATAGTGTTAGCAAGATAATTTATCGTCTCATGCTGTTGCAGCTCATCAGCTGGGCCTGCTTTAGGCACAAACAAAGTAGAGAGCATGCAAGTATAACACTGTGAGGTTTTTACTTAACTGTGTAAGAGTCTGGCCCTGATTATGAGCAGTGCGGTTCATCAAGGAATTCATCTCTCACGCCAAAAACATGTACATTTCTCTACTATTTCTATTGCACTTGCAATCAAGACAAACTGATGATTTTATGGATTCATCAATTTCTTCCTGGGCCCAAGATGCCGACTAGACAAGTTTTTCATATCATGCACATCAGATCCCTGAGCTCTTACACTGTGGCAGAAAACCAGGTATTTGCAGGGCCATGCCACTATATCTCTTCCCACCTATAGCTGCCCACAACAGGGACTGCAGTCTGGAGCCTCACTCTCGCAGGGAATGGTAGGTCAGACAGATGTGCACAGCTGTATCCAAAATAAACTGAGCCCACATCTGTTGTGTGATCCATGAGGTAGGAATCTGCCTATAGCTGGCTCCAGTGAATGAGACCCTAGTATCGTGAAGAATCTACAAAAAAAAGGATAGATGGTATAAAGGAAAATTACTCTGCATAGAAATGACTCAGAAATCTAACAGTTTATCAATAATTAGCCAAATATTAATTAGCCTCTTTCTGAAAAACCTATACACAGAAATGGACATAAAAACTACTTAGTGCAATGGGAATCTCACTGTATTGCTTCATGTAAAACCAAGTATTCTATGCCTCTGTCATAAAGAAATACATTATTCAATGTAATGGCTTATTCATGTTTAAGATAATAATCTCTGTTTAATTTTCTTTCTGCAGGGAAAAATGATATTTTTGGAGAGATGGTACATCTTTATGCAAAACCAGGAAAGTCAAACGCAGATGTGAGAGCTTTAACTTACTGTGACTTACATAAGATCCAGAGAGAAGATCTACTGGAAGTTTTGGATATGTACCCTGAATTTTCTGATCTCTTCCTCACCAATCTGGAACTAACTTTTAATCTGAGAGATGAAACTGCAAAGGTACATATAATAAGTGATTTTTCTCTCTTAATATTATGCCAAATCTGTCCCACAGTAACAAAACTTGAAAATAGCATTTGAAAAACTAAGGTTAACAAAATGAAAAGCTAAAATCCTATATTTAAAAAATACACTCTCCTGATTGCTTCTACTGAAGTCAGTTAAACTCAGCAGAAGTCAATGAAATTATTCAGATGATATTAATCTAACAGGATTTGGTTCTATATTTAAATAGTATTAAGGTTTCACCCAGGGGGATTTTGTTAAAGCCATGGAAAATATGGTTTTATTAGATGACTATAGCCTAGGTCACCACAAGGGGTACTTTTGACACTAAATGTAATTGTACATCCATAAAATAAGGATAAATCAGATTATCCAGATTCCTTCTATGTCTAGCAATAGAAAATATTTAATTGCCTTTCAAATAAGAACTGTTAATTCCCTTATCTTGGCAGGCACTCTGCCTCCTGGGGACTAGAAACTTACAAGTAACCTTTCAACTTTCATTGTCTTCAGATTTGCAGGCATTTCTTGGTCTCTTTTTCCCACAGTGACTGTCCTAAATGTCCCCTTTTGCACAAATTACATATTCAGGAAAGTCAAAATATTACCAGTGTTTCCTAATTTCAGAGTGACAGGATTACTCTGACTTGGGGAAAGAAAGGGGACTCTTGGCCAAAGGGGGAGTGGGGAAATTCTCTTGCCCAGCTTGTGCTGCTGAGGCTAAAGGCTTCCCCAGAAGATTGTAGGTACCCAAGCCCTGGCCACCAGGCAGGGACTACACTGCCCACAGAATGACAGGTTTACATTTCATTATTTCTGAGATAATGTCATTTTGTGTCTTCCTTAAAGAAAAACAGACGTTCAGTGAGAAGGAACTAACATAATTTGGCCTCAAAGGCCTTCTAAGAAAAACGGAGAAAAAGAACACTAAGTTTTGGGCTGCAAATCATAGGGACATCTTTGATAATCAGGTGGAAATACTTATTTAAAAAAAAATATAACAAATACAACTTCTAACAAGAAATGTCACTTTTTCTATTATGACCTTTTTTATAAAATATCGTTCTGAAAATAAAAGTCCAATTATATTCTTTTTTTTTGTCATGCCTTTGTGTGCATTGAAAAGGTAATAAATATTAATTACATGTAAAATACAACACAATGGATGTATAGCCTAGTGATAAATTTAAGTTAAAACTGAATGTCCATATATTTGAAAAATTTCTTGAGGATAATTTCACATTAATGATTTAACTCTGAGCAATTATTTCTTCCAATTACATTGTCATCAGTGTTTAATCATTATTTTTTTCCTTAGATCATAGAAAAGGAAGGCAGGACAGGCTCAGCCATGCTTCTGAGCTTGCAAAATCACAGTTTTCCTCCAGCAATTCCACTTTCTTTTCACTGTCTATTGCAATCCAGAAACTCATCACCCAAAAGCACTGAGCTCATTCTCATTTTCAAAACATCACTCAGATCTAAATTTGTTATCAAAATAATAGGTGCTTCTGCTTCTACTTCTGCCCCTGCCCTCTTGTTTGTATGAAAGTACCTTTTTCTTCCAGCAGTTATTCCACCAGTGGGCCACCACTGAAGCACATTACTCACCAGGTTTAACAGGTTTAAAGTGAAGGGATAGAGAAAGATGTAAACGCTTCCCAGCTCCCCTCTGCCCTTCTCCTGCATGCAAATCTGCTTACTTGAGTGGTACGGGAAACCTCACTGGCACAGGGAATGGAAGTAGGTTAAAGCCAGTACCATGGGTATGTACACAAAGAGCAAAACTCGTGTTATATTTGCTAATTTGTAAATTTCTTAAAGTAGAAAAAACAAGAGTTAAATGTGTCTTTTACCTACTGGAAAAAAAAACACTGCAATCTTCTTAAGAGGGATAGAAAAAAACAACATTGTGTTCTGGTACAGAAATAAGTATCTGAATGATCTAAATCTGATAAAGAGGAAGGGAGGGTCTAGAAAGATAAAATAATGAGGTAAAGTGCCTGATGCTTGTCAGGCCTATATTTATTGTAAAATACAACTGTTATAATCATTGCGAACTGTAACCTTTATAATCATTACCATCAGTCAAATATAAATATAATTGCAATCAATTACCACTTTACTTCTTGAAATAGTATACATTCTCTGTTAGAGGTTAATTTTTTTCATTAATTTGTCTAAGGTTATGTAAATCAGATCTGTGCAAGTTCAGAGAAGTTGATAACACATGAACACATGTATTTCCATGTAAACTTATTATCAGTATAATTTTATTTCACAATTAGGTGATGACATTGTTGGTTTTGCTCAATTTGCATAAACTTTTTTAATGTTAGCCTTGGGCAATTCCATTCATTAGCTGGTGATGGAGAGGCTGATGCAGACTGACTTTAATACTGCCTTTTTTAAAGCTTGAACATGATTAACAGTCAATCACCTATTGCAAATCTGCCCTCTTTAGACGGGACTAATCTGTCATTTTGTTTCATATTTCATTCATCAAGTCTGACCTCGTAATAAGATCACAAACTACCAATGATACAGATGGAGATAACTGCAAAATACGAAGACGGAAATTGTCCTTCCAAAGTGAAATAGAGAAAGGTAATTAACTTCATTTCTTACATGAGACAGCACTGCCTCATTATTCATTGGTATTTCACTTGGTATGCTGGGTGCATTAGGGTCCATGTTGGCTGTTACTGGAGCAGCCCCTGAGAATCCAAATGGACAGGAAAACTTCTCTGCATTAACCCCTATATGCTTATGTAGCACTAGAAAATATATGGTTTACCCTTCCATGACTTCACATCTGTCTGTGAAGAGCTGTTCCAACATTAAGCTACCTTATTACCTTTGAGGCATGCATATATATATGTATATTATCTCTTAATATCTATTTTCTGAGACACCATGTTTTAAACTGTGTGGGCAGCTTAGTCTGTGGATTATTTTATCTCCTCAGCAAAGTGCTTTGTTGAACTTGATGCTAGGTGATGTTTCTCCCTGGAATTGAAATATTTTAAAAATTTAAAATTTAAAATATTTCAGAACACTGTAGATTCACCATAGTCTGATTTTGATCCATATGGTAATGTGTAAAAGGTTGTCCTGGCAAAAGTTTAGGTATTACTTTATGTGCTTACATTTACATTAGCAGCTTTTGAGAGTAAACCTAATGAAGGAAAATGCAGTGAAACATTAAACTTTTTCACCGCTATTCAGTACTGCTAAATACCAGAAACTGTAGACAGTAGATCTGGTGAGACATCAACAGTAATGAAGACAGCTAAGTTGATACACATGGATTTTCATTTCTATGTAGGAAAAACACAATTCCTTGATTATCACTGCACTTTTATGGTTGAATGGTTTGTCTGACTAATTACTGTTTCTGTTATGCCTGTCTTTCACACTCCACAGTTAAACCTCAGTCCTAAATGCAGCATAACACAAATTTATAGAGTAACAGAGTAGCTGATAATAAATAGGAACAGTTTAAATATCCATAGCAGGTATAATGCACAATGAAGAGACCCTAATCCAGAGTGTGGCTATTCAGAACAATGACATTCCTGTTCGATCAAAGAAGCATCTTTAGGGCAGGAAGCCAAGACTGACAACAAATCTGTCAGGAAAATGTCCCCATGAAATATTCAATCTGCTCTTCACAAAGAATCTGTTGACAGAAATACTTTGCCTGACTAACCCTCACATTTCTTATGAGAAAACATATGCTGTTACCTAGACATGATGGAAGTGATCTTTTATGTTGTGCCTGCTGTAGAATTACAAATAGGCTACTCAGATGTCAGTGAGGTTCCAAGACCCCTAGGCTTTTATGGTTCTTGCCCAGTCAATTACACTGAACATCCTCTTTGAAATATTTATTTACATTACTTTTGAAAGAACATACTTTCCCACAGTTTTGTCTTTGAAAAAAATACTTGCACCATTGGGTAAGAAGAGGCAAGCACCTCAGCCCTGGCAATGATTGTACAGCACCTGGCAATATGTGGGTTAGGCAGAAGTGAGGTACATTGGAAGTCCCTCTGAGGAGAAGATAAAACAAGTAGGAGTCCTTTGCCAAGTGCTGCGTACACTTTTGGTCCAGTGGCTTACTGCCCCTCTCTGGTCTCTTTTCAGATTCTCTACGTGTTCCCATGGCCACAGCAGACACCTCATAGTCATAGATCTTCAGTGTTACTTTTCTGTGGCCCTTCCCACATCCTCTTTGAGGTTGTAAAGTAGGTTCTACTAGAGGTACTGCTGGTTTTTAAAGTAATTTTCTATTGATTTCAACCCTTTATATGTAGGAGGGAGTGGCATCTTATTTTGATCCAGTATAGTCAGTCTATAATGATAAATACTTGGAGATGATCCTGCAGTTTTTCAGAACTGGAGGAGAAAAGACACAGTTTCTGAACAAACAGCTGGAAAATGCATTTCTGGCCACAGTGTGCCAAAAGGTAAAAAAATACATGTTGTATGAAAATCATAATTTGATTTCAGAAATATAGTTTGATCTATAGTTCTATATAGGATAGAGACTCCCAGAATTCTTACTGTTATATTTTGGTATTTTATTTCGCAATTATTAGAGGCACGCTTAGTAAATGCTCTTTGTTCTTGGATTCTTTGCTTTCAACTGTTGACCTACTAGCATATTATGTGGCCTGAAATGGTATTTTTTTTCCATCTTTAGTGTGATCATGATGTTTTCTCTGCTTTTGAGTGCTAAAAATGGGATTGTGGTATCTCAGCCTTTAGTTCATGCTAGCCTGATTTGGACCTTGTTTCCATGGTAACTCTTCCTGTACAAGTTTTAACAGGGGTTAAACAAAATCAACACAGTTCTCTTTTATGCATCTGCAGTTGGTACCCCTGATTCTCCAATTTCACACAAGGCCTCACTCCACATATACAAAATTCCACCATTTCTATCCCGTGTCAACAAAAACTGATGTTAACTGGTAAGGCTTATAAGGGCTCTGTCATAGTGTGATTTTAGAGGTTACAAGACTATTTGAGTGACCAGTTTGTTCTCTGGCTTCTAGAATCAGTTGCAGTATCAGAAGAGGACCCCTTCAAAAATGAATGTACACACTACATAGCAGCTTACGCTTGCTCCCACCCTAAAGAAATTCACATGCATGTCTTTCAGAATAATGGATGGTACTTCTTGCACAGGTGCAGGTGCAGACATAGCCAGCTGCCATAGATCCTTGACAGTCAGCCAAGAAACTCTCTGAGACTGCTTAAAATTAGCAGCATTCCTGCCTGGGAGTTCCAAACAAAGCTCTCAGCTGGGTTGGCAAGTTAGCCTCCTGCTGAAAACTTTGTGACAATGAGCTGCTCCATCTATATTCAGTTGTCATTTTTAGCAGTGCAGAATACAATTTTTTTCTTGCCCATTTCTCATTTACTTCTAGCAGTTCTGTGTGAGTTAGCTAATTTCAAGGGAAATACATTCAGGCAAGAACTTTCTTTTGCTCTGCTAGTTCTGAGTGCAGTTCTATTATCCCATGCTGAATAGGGCATTTCTAGAGCTGTTTACACCAATATAAATATATAAATCCAATATATGAATGGAAAATGCACAATGTAAGGAGACTCACTGAAAGCCTGAAAACTTGAGGCTTTGAAAAGACTCTTCTGAAGGTCAAGCATTATCATTTTTGCTAGCAACTTTTTTAACTTTTTGTTAATGTTGGCTCTAAAATCTTAACCTTCTTGGAACTGTTCTAGTCACAGCTGGCCCAGGAAACTTACAACAAGAAAATTTTCATTCCATGGATGTGATTTTAAGTGGCCACCAAGCAAAGTTCTCACAGATTCTTGTTACCCTGGGGCTTGCACTTGCCCACGTTGACACAGACTGTGACAATCAAAGGGGATAGAAAATACATTTTGTTTCATTCTTAAAACATTATTAACTAATAAACTCATATATTGCTTAATTTGAAGAGTTATGTTTCCTGATCAGACTTTTCAAAAAGTGTCTACTGATCAATTCTCAAAGTAAGCACAAAAGCCAGAATTCTAAAAATCTTCTGAGTCTTGATTAATGTAACTACCCTAAGTGTTCATTGCTTGTAGGTGTCTTTCAGGCTAAGAAGCCAAGCCATATTAACACAGCTTTATTGAACAAAGTATCTAGAGGCCATTGCTCTTGATTTAGATATAGAAGACAAGGAAATGTTTCAGGAAGTGATTCTCCTACCTGAATCTATGGAGTACTAAGAGAATGGGGAAACACCCCCTGCCCTGTTCTTTCCCATTCTTGTCCCCTCTCTCAGCTTACTTATCTAAATGCTTGCTTTATTAATAGATGTTCAGACAAACACTGTGCCATGTTCCCAGAAGGAAAGTCAGGTAAGAATGTGTAGAAAAATTGAAGCTCTTACTTAACTGTGTTAAACTGTTAGTATTTTGCTGATGAAGTTGTCTTGGGCTTAATTAGCAAAGAGTTTCTAATATTCCACTGGAGTGTTAGGTCATTAAACAGCCAGGAAACAGCTAATGTGTTGGCATGTATCATTTGGCTGGAAAGAAGACTTCATGTCCCCAAAATCTTATTTAATCATGAAACCCGTAGCAAAAAAGTACCTGGTCATCAGAGAGCCCACCAGTGCAGTGTTCCATCTGCTCCTATTAGTGTTACAACTGTTATCACAGTGCCTAGGTGCCACTTCAGGGAGCTTCCACGGAAGAGTCTTGTTTCCAGGAGTTATTCTCAAAGAGGCTGTTTCCAAAGGCCAAATCTGATCCAAATCATATCCATAGCTATCTTTTGAAAAAAATATAGTAATAATAGTACTATGGTGACAGCGGAATCCCTTGTAAAAGAGAAGAGAATTCTAAATTTGAAAAGGGAATTGTTTTGATCTATGCCTTGAATACATTCTGAGGTGCATTGCTATTATTCTTTGTTTCTGACTGTTTTTCCCCATAGCATTATTTCCTGAAATATAAACCAATAATTGTCCTTCCATCATTATCTGATTACCATTGACACAAAAACAAACAAAACAAAGAAAATGAAGATGGAGGGCTGTCACTGCATGCCTAACATCTCATTGTGCTGAAAATGGCACAAAAGAATAAATTAAAAACTTCATATTCCCTTGACCTTTGAAGGTCTTGGGTTTTTAAATATGTCTCAAATTTGGTTATTCAAAACCCAGCTCTTTTCTAAGCCCTTGTAAAAATAGGGACATGGATTCTTATGGAAAAGTCGATAAGGACTTCAGTCCATCGCGATGGGGAGGTTTCAGTACCTTCTGCTGTTCTCTATTTCCAAAATCACCCAAACTTTCATGGGTCAGAGTCGAAACATGGCAAAGGACAGATTAATTTTCCAAATACTCCCAAGCAGTACTGATAAAGACAGTAATTCAAACTCTCTGCAGTACAGTTCATTTCCTCATCACTACTGAAGCTACTTCAAAATTTCAGGAAAGTTGCCAGAAGTTCTACAACAATGGAATCTCACTAGTTTATATCTATATTTATATCTAACTTAATCTGTTATACCTACCCATAGTAGATTTAGGATATCCCAAATAATGAATGAAATATCGAATTAAAGAACTCTTCCATCATTAAAACCAATCACAGGAAAAAAAAAAAAAAAACCTTTTTACAATTGAAAGATAAAATGTTTTATCTTTCCCAAAATACTCCCAGCAACCTGCTTTTCTTAGGATTAGGGATCTTCCTGCATAGTTACTAGACAGACAACATTTTTCCTTGGTGTTAGTCAAATATCACACACATGTCTGACAGTACATTTCTAAGTAAGGGGTCCTAAAGATAGGTGGGATATTTGAAGAGAACCATAATGAGTAGAAGTGAGAAAGAAGGAGGAAAATATGCATGTGCTGAGGAATGCAAGAACTTTCACAGCTCGGGTTTCAGAAGCCACTGTAATCTTGTTTCAAATTTTGAGGTCTGACAGGTCAACAGACATGTAATTGAAGGTGCTGAAGCAGGACATCCAGATACACAAATTCAAGTGCCTGGTGGAACTTCAGGCAAATTCTTTCTACGGGTTTATGAAATGCCTCAGGAAATGCATGTGCACCTTTAAGACCTCTTCTCTCTGCCATGCTTTGATATAACTGCATGTGTTTCAAAAGATTATTTTTAAGGAAAAAAAAAAACAACTCTGATAGAAACTACCTATTCTCAGTTAGTTTTTGTTTCACTTTAGTTCTGCTTAATATTATGCTGTACAACGGCATAACTATAATATAATGTTCACAGAAGGAAAAATTGTATTCGTGTAGCCAACTCTAATCTTATTGCAAAAATCTTGTGCTCTTAACAAAGTAAATTTTTAATAAATATGTGATGGCTTCAGGATTCATTACTTTGCTTTCTTAAATCTCTAAACTGTGTAATCCTATGGTCCTCAAATTTGAAGAAATGTCTGTACCACTGAATAGGCACTGTGTGCTTTATCTCTAGCTCTGATTATAACTAAAAAGCTGCAAACATACCTTTCTACTTTTAAAAGTGAATTGCAGTGCAACTATCCATCAGAATATTATGTGATTATTTAGATTACCAAAAGAAAATAAAGTGTGTGTAAAAGATAGCTTTTATGTTAATTGTCTTATTGTACTCAGTATTATTGTTGATAATGTGATATACAAATGGTTTTCCTGAGACCCTTACTATGCAAAGTGCACTGTAGATTTTAACAGTTCAGTCTGTTTTCAGAGCTTTAGGACCAATGACTTCTCCTGATCATACCAGCATCTATCTTTACAGATAAGATAATTTGGAAAATATTTAGATCTGAGTTACTCAGGTTATCCAATAGACTTTGTACAAAGCTTTCAAACTATTTCTCTTTCTTCTTGTGCACTCTATATGTGATTTTTCCATACAGTTTTCATGCATTAAGACCCATTCAAAAGTAGGTAATTATACATTTTATAAACTTGAACGATGCTGTAATCACCAATGATGTTTCACCAAGGAGGAAGAAAAACCTCTAGAGATACCAGTTTATGCTTTCTTATCACATAAAGTTATCAGCAATAAGGACTTTCAGGTTTTACTTTCCTTATTTTTTTCCCCCTACTATTTTGTCCTCAGGGAGGCATTGGTCATATGCAGATGTTGGAGCAAAATATACTTTCAGCAGGCACTCAAAAATGTTTATGAAGGCAGCACTTCTCAGTTTACCTGGTTATCAGTCACCATACTTGAGATGATCAGAACAAACTGTTGAACTGAAATTTGTCTGTTCAACTAAAAAGTGGTAGAATGCTTTGTTCAAGTTTTTAGTCTTCTAGAACGGACTTTCAGATGATCTGTCCTGGAACATGCTCCTTGTCAGAACAGGAGTTACGACTGGCTTTGACAAATATCCAGATGTCACGACATGTCAGAACTCTAAGGCCAAATTGATTCTGAGACAAGCGCTAAAATTCAAGGTTCATTCCTAGGTTTAAGTGGATTCAGGGTAAGTTATAACACTATTTGAAACATCAGAAACATCAGGGTTGAATACTTCTACAGACAAGGACAAAATCAGTTTTCAGACAAGCTTTCTGGTAGCAAAGGTGGAGTAGCTCTCCTTTCAAATGCTGCATACAGAATTAAGTGCTGAATTTTACCTATCACATTATATTTATACATTTATAAAGACTATGGGGATCATGTCCTTCTCTCCATGGAAAAGAAATCCATGAAAGTTCCTTACACTGTTTACCATAAGACTTTTTACAAAAGAATAAAAATGATTTAACTTTGTTCTTTTAGTTTTAGATAAAGGAATGATATGGCAAAAAAGTTCACCATAGCAATACGTATCCACTTAATGACCAGACACTGTGTTGCTGTTCATTTTCCTGGGTACAAGCAGTCACCTTCCTCCTTTTTGACACTCTTCCTTTAGCCAATCTATCCAAAGGCACTCAGCTATATCTAGCAATGTACTCCAGACCAGTCACATTCAACTAAGTATGAATCAAGTAGCAAGAAAAAAAACTGGGGAGCATTTTAATTAGTAGTTTAATGATCCTAAACTCACTGATTGGCATTCTGTAGAGTAGTTTAGTCTGTGTACAGCTTAAGTAGACTTCTCTGGAGTCATATATTGATACTGCTCCACAGTACCAGTACCTTTTGATATTAGATAAATATTATGTATTGCTTATAATGTTCTTGCATCACCAAATGAAAAGCAGGGATTTCAGGACTTAGGATTACTATTTTCCCTGACTGGTTGTATGCTGCTCCCCATCTATATGATGGAAAAAACATAGGTATGGTTTGAACACCAGTGTTCAAATTATTCATCAACAGCTTTTGATTTTTTGACATTTTGAAATTTTGTACTCTTTCAACCCTGTTTGTGGTATTGTATTTAACATACTGTCTGAAATGCTTGGTTGCTGACCTTTCATTCAAAATATTTGCTTCCAATGGTGGTCACATAAGGCACTTTTCTGCTCACTGACAAGGTAACAGACATTTTTAAATTAAAGAACAGTTAAAAAATAGTCATGATGGCTATTTGTTCTTACACAGAAACACAGATGATCACCCCAGCAATACTTGTGAATATCACACAAGAAAAAGTTTTAACAGTTGAACAAAATACTTGCTGAGAATCTGAAGATCTCCAACCTTCTGAGCCACTAACCATCCTTTCATCCAAGTCACAATGTTCATTTCTCCTCACCAAAGCATGCACTTGGTGTAGTATAAAACAATATGGTGGGTTTTTTCAAAGGAAAGGGAAAATGTCATTTCTGCTGAACAAATTTATAGTTGTGCAGATAATGTTAATGATGAGGATTGTCTGTATTATGGTTTGGAATATAAGTTCCTGCTTGCAGGAGAGAGGAAGTCATTCATCCCATGTCCTGCACAAAATTGAATTTATCTCAGCATATTATGGGATTCTTTTATTGGATGGCTGAAAAGGGAATAAAAATTTGCTACCTTCTGAAACACTAGGCTACATAGCAAGCTTGATTAATGATGACAAACTCCAGTTAATGAAATCACAGCAGTATTAAACAATGCTGCTCCATAGGTAATATATTTTTGACACTTTCACCAATACTGCTTGCAGCAGACTGATATATTAAGAGAATACTAGATACCTCTAGATCACGCAGACTGGCCCTTCTTGAGTAAAGCAAAATTTCCATACTGCAGACCATATCACACAAAAGAAACCTGTCTGACATCTAGTAACCATCCCGTGAAGTAGGATTTTAATGCCAGTATTCCTGTGGGTCACTGTCTTAGCTCTCTGACCCAGACTTGTGACAACCCCACTTCTTCCCTTCCTTTGCCCGTGTATGTGCAAATAGCAGGACACAAGTCTTCTGATAACTACTTTGAAGGTTTTGGAATTTCCAGACAGCTAAGATCAGAGGACACTGCCTGTAAACTTGTCAAGTACCCAAAACACACAACACGCCAAAACAGTCCCATAAAGAGTGTCAATGATGTTATACATTTTGGTAAAGCAGGAAGTTACGAAAATAATCATCTTGAGTAAAGCAGTTTCTAGCTGATTCAGAATCAGAAAGTGAAATTTTTCTTACTGGAAAAGGAAAGAGAAAACACTAGAACTGGTGCAGGGGGAGGAGAGGAAGATGGGGTTTAATGATTACATTTGGAAGAAGAACAGAAAGGGGTAAACAAAACTTTTAAAACACTTTTCTGTGTGGCAGAAAGTGAACATATCCATACACACACAGAGATAAGTCTTCTCTTCTGAAAAATCTAAACATACACAGAGATAAGTTTCTCTTCTGAAAAATCTATTCCAAACCAACAACTAAATTTCATTACAAAAGGAAGGAGAAATTGGAGAAATTCACATTCTGAAAAAATCCATACCTATCTACTACTTGTAACTTACTTTCCAGTGAGCTACAGAGGCACTGCTAAGGTGTTGAGCAGAGGTACAGAACTTGCACCATTATCATGTCCTGAAGAGTCAATAACATAGAGTCGTTTCTATTTTAATTCATACCCTAGGTGCAAAGTGTCACAAGATTATCCTCCAGAGAGAATAATTTTTAGCATTAAATAGAAGCCTTTAAAAGGGAAAACAACTTTTGAGTCTCTGAGTACAGCCAGATGCCCAGAAGATAAAGCAACAGCAGTAAAGCCAAAGATCAGATCAGCTGATGAACAAATCTTCCCTGATTTCAATAGGCAGGAGCCTACATTCAATAGATCTCTGCCTTCCTTCTCATGCCAGTGAGTTCATAATACTTGGACAGCATTTGGAAAATAATGTGTTCTGTTGTTCTGATATAGATGGAGGAATGTCAACTGAATTACACAGGTTTTACAGCAGAGTAATTATTAGCAGAATCTGGCTTCATGTTTCTAAATATTTTAGTATTTTGTGAACATAAGAGAGAAGGCATTCTGCTATATTTCAGCTGCTAAACGATTTTTTTAACTAGAGTCTCAATGACCCCTTCTTAAAATTAGTCCACTGCTTGATTTGTATTCCACAGAGTGCTCATTACAGCTGCCATTAGTGCACAAAATCCCATGAACATATAAAATTACCCTAAAAATTGGTAATTTCAAGCTTTCATTAGAAGGTCTTTTTCACAGGGTGAAGTCAGTCAAACATTAAGTAATTAAGGCAATTTACTGTAGCGTGACTATGTTTTCAATATATTCCCACAAGAAATGCCATGGGAGACATCTATAATAAAATTTTCTCATGAAGCTTTCTTTTTCTTTTGTACTGTTTTGGAGATGGAATTGCTGAGAACACGGCACTTGAGTCTGAGCATTCCCCAAGAGCTTTTACACTGCCAGTCCATTTGAAGTTGTTTTGACAATTTTGCAGCAACTGAGCATCACCAATATCACTTAGAGCCAGCAGTCCTGCTTAACAAAAGCCCAGTAAAGTCATTGCTGTTTGGGGTTGTGTTAATTGCCCTTAGAGACTCTAGAGGGTACAGGTATAGAAGGCCTGCTTTGCTGCTGTGTTTATTTCGCTTTGTTATTGGGTTTATTTTCTTTACCATTATCTGCCCTCACTGCTCACAGATTTCTGGACCCTTGAAGGGTGCTCTTTTACAAATACTGCATTCTTTTTATGTGCAGACAAAGACAATTAGATGAAGTCGCAGTTTCATTTCCTTATAGTGACCAGAAAACAGAGAATAAACCAAGGGAATATACAGAATGTTGGATTAGCCACTGCTGTAGGCTATAAAGACTCCAGATATTCTAGAACTATGTTGATTAGTAATTAGCACAAAGCAGATGGGAAATCATGCTGTCTCCCCAGGAACTTAATGAAAACTAGTTACAGTATTTATATGATGTTGAGACTACCCTGCTAAAATGTGTTTTAAATAAATAGCAAAACTGAAATTATCTTGACATTTCAGTTAAAAATAGGTAAAACCAAATATTAAATTGGAAATTAACTTCAAGTTTATGCTGAAAAGAGATCAAGACTTCTTTATATTAATAAATAATTATTCTAGGGTTTAAATCCTGTTTAATTTTTACAACATGCCTTTAAAGAGACCTGCTTTAAATCTAAGCTTACTTGCCATTTCTTAAGAGGACTAAATCTGCTCCTGCTCACTACAGACCTTGAATATGATTAATGAAAGACTCATTCTCAACTTGACTGGTATACTGCAACCATATATATCACAGAATGTTGTTTACTTTTTTTATTCAAAAGATTGGATGTTCAGAGAATTCCAGCTATAAAGGCTAAGGAATTTGGGCTACTTTGCAAAGTTGTTCTGAGGTGATCCCATAAGTCAGTCTAGGAACTCCCTCCTTTTATTTCTTCCTATCATATCAATCCAGTAATAAATATGAAGAAATATGCTGTCTGGTTAGGTGGGCCCAGAAATTTTGGGGATGAGTGGTTGATTAATACCTCTAGTATTAATTAGAGGTAATTGATTAATGCCTTTTATGGGAAAAGAAATATATGGATTATTATATAATATATAATAATATATAAATATATAAACATATATTGTCTCATGAGAATAACTTAAAAGAATATTTCTGATACCAAGTCTGACATACATTGCTGTTAGGCTGTCAAGACTGTAATAAATGCCCAGTAATGAGAGAAAATGGAAGAGAGGATTAAATATTTCGTATTTTGTAAACTTTGAAATCTGAAATTTCATCCTCACTGAAGAAAAAAAAGAGTACACAGGAGGGTTGTGTTGGATAAAGTCTGTTGTTTTGATACAAATAAGTTTTGTAAAACAAGCTATGGTTTATGGACTAAGAATCCTTACTATATACATACAAATGTCTTCCAGGACTTCAAAAGAAATATAAAACTCCTCTGAGAGAAGAATCAAAAAAAGGCTTTAAAATATTTTTTTCTTCATCCTCAGACCATAATAAACTAGAATAAACTTTCAAAAATTGCTTATTTTTGTATACAATTATTTCTCTTTCACAGATTATTTCAAAGAGAATGATCAGAGTGATCCTGAACCCTCAGGAGACAGCACCAGATACTATCAATCTATTAAGAAACATTTTGAGGAGAAAAAAAGTGGGTCATCATCTTTTGTGTCCTCCATTGAAGATGAGCAAAAGCCCCTGTTCTCTGGGATAGCTGATTACCCACCTGTAACAGAGAAAACCACAGAGATGGACTTTGAAGAAATGGATCATGACACAGAAGAAATTCTTATTGACAAAAGAAGCAGCTCTTGCAAAGGTACTCCAGCTGTTTCTATTTAGTAAAGTTTGAGCAGACATCTTTTTAGTCTGATTAACAAAAATAATTTTCTGAATGGTTATCTTGATTCTTTACATAACATTCACTCAAAAAAGCTTAAGAAAAATATCTTAGATCAAAAAGCATTATTTCTCAAGAGAATTAATATAGTTTCATTCAGTGGGAACTGGATTACAATTCTGTGGGACTGGCTTGTACAACATCCAAAAGGTCATTATAGGTTTTGCTACAAATCATCTTGTAACTGAACTACATAAGTAATTTAAACAAACTACAAAATTATCCACTGGTACTGGACTTCCCTGAGTGCCCATTGATGACAGCTGCACTTAAAGCAGTACAGTATCTCCCAAAGGGTATTTGATGTGCCAGGGTTGATGATAGTAAAAAAGTATAGGTAACTAAACCTAGTGATAGATGCACATGCACCAAAAACAGGTTTTCGGATAGCTAATTTTAGTCTCTGCAGTGACAAGGCACAACAAAAATTAAGTGAAAAAAGTCATAATAGCTTGAAAGAATGCTATCCTGTCTTGCTGCACCTGTTGGTTAAAGGAGTACCGTTGCACCATACAGAAGAAAATCATGACTTGCATAAGTAACGCACAAGAATAAAGATTTGAGCTTCCATATATGACAAATTATCAGGAACTATTTAACAATCTCAGATACTTTTACATAGAGTTAAGTCACATAATTAAAATTACATCTAATATACTAAAATATTAATTTTCTCAGTGATGTGAAAGGAAATTAATGAAAAACCCTGTATTAATATACAATTTAAATATCCCTGCAAGTTCATTTGTAATTCTTTCAGTCTGAAGGGAAGAATTACATATTTATTGTTTAATGCTGTTTTCCTCAGCAGTTTCCATTGAGATAATTTAACCATTTAACCATCATTCAATAAACTTTAGGCTTCTAAGCTATCATTTTAAATAAGTCTAATGATTAATCAGACCGAACAATGATTTTAACATCTCAGAGTTATGAATATATCAAGTCTGGTCTCTTCAAGTTAAGGTCCTATAAATCCACACCACATAAACTTGTTGCATACATACTGCAATTGGAAATCTTTCCTTTCCCCTACCAATAGCCAGAAATGTGTCCTTGCAGCTATAGCAACATTTTCCAAGGCAACCTATTGCAGATTTTATTTGAGCTAAATTTAGCATATCTAAAGGTTACATATTTTGATTAAGATCACAGTCTTTTTCCCACTTTGTAATTTAGCACTTCTAGTAATGTTATGCAAGGTAATGAGCTTTCTTGCAACATTTGTAAAGCCTTCAAGGTGAATAAGATTAGCTTTTCCTGATACATGTTTTAAACTAAATTCTGACTTCTTCTATTAGAGATTGATTATGACTTACCATAAGAGTAGTTACAAACATAATGAACTTGTGAAAAAAACTCTGCTTTTATGTATCCTATTATATTATGGTACTTTATAAGTCTTGGATACAAATGCACTTGTATAAAGTTAGTCCAATTCGTTACCACTGTGACTGATACATATTTAATTATTTTTGTTTTCTTTTAAGATTTGGTCATTACTTGAATGAATGGAAAGAAAATTAATAATGCATTGTATAGTATGGCAGAAGCAGTATAAACATCTCTCTCATAATCTTAGAATGCAACTTTTAAATTTTGAACATATGGCTCTTTTGTGAAGATCTGAGAATTTTTCTGTAGCTGCTAGCTCTAGATAAAAGAAAAATGCTATTTTCACTTGGTCATTATTTGGGCTAAAAGACTGATTATTCAATTCTTCTGGTGAACCTAGTTATACATTTATTGACTTAGTTCCCAGTCTAAGATTCTTCAAGCCCTGGAAGACCAGAGTTGGTTATACAGCTGTAGCTGCTGATGGGCTTTTCTGAGGTAACTAACGAATATGGAATACCTGAAAAGACGCTTAGATGAGTAACACCATGTTTTATAGAGTATTAACTTACTTATAGTGTGTGTGAGCATATTTTGTTGTTTCAGTGCCAAATCATTTGCTTTGTCACAAATTAAGCATCTATTACAATAGTCTCCAAATATTTCTGAGACAAAAATTTCTGGGGCAAAACCAGCTGTGATTTCCCCAGGATAATCCATGGCACTGAAAATCTGTGATTTTAATAAATGACTTATTGTGCAAAATAACCAACATCTTTTACAACATCCATGTTTTTACAGGACATTAAAAAGCAGTGAAACGCTCTTGAAATTCACTGCTTACATGTCTACTGGATTTACAAAACGCATTGCACCTAAACTCATAGCTTGAGACTTTACCCCTCAGTTTTTCATAGTATGCTCCATTCAGTTTGCTGAGAGATTTTCCGCTTTTCCTTGGACACTGCAAATTGTACTATGTGTGCCTCCCAAAACCAAATTACCAAATGCTTCTGTGACACCTTTTATCTCTTTCTTTCCATTGGCTTAAGTTCCTGGGAAGCAGAACAGGTTTTTTTGTAGCCAAGATGAAATCTATTTCCTCTTCCTTCTGCCCAATGCATAAAATCAGTTGCTGGTAGTCACATGAAATTCAAACACTCTACAGCTCCAGGAAACCTTCTACCACCTGCTAACAAAAGATCAGATAATACAATAACAATCTTTGTCTGATAAAAACAAAAAGAAAGACAGAGAGAGAAGAAAGTCTCTTACACTTGGAATCATGTAGTGAGAGCTCCCCTTCCTGGCTAAATATACTTGAAATACTAAATCAGAGTGGGAACTTCTTTTTTTTTTCTTTCTTTCTTAGAGAAACACTGCTCAATGACATGTTTGAAAAGGATTAGCTATTAGCATTTGGACAAAGCTCTTACATGTCACCCACACTGTGGGTTTTTTTTCTCTTCTCTTTGAAACATGGCTCTAGCTGCTATGGTTACTTAGAAAAATTTCACAAGTGTGAAATGAATGTAACCTATGCTGAGTTAACAGTGTGCAGTGCCAAGAGAAGTGTAAGGAGAAGTTCTGAGCAAATCATTCAGAGACTGATGTGGGATTCAAATCCAACTGCAGATGCCTTATAAACAGTCAAGGATTTTGCCCAGCTGTATGCTGAAGCAGCAGCCTGGGTGCAACAAGAAGTTTAATTTGTTGTATAACTTCCTGTAGTTAAATAATTACAAATACAACTCTAATGGTAATAGTATTGAGCAGATGTTAAAATTTAAACAGCCTTTTTAATCACATCAAAGAAGAATGAGTGATTCTGACCAGTTTTGACTGTTTGCATGACTGATTAACTCAGAGTAAACAAAGGCTATAGGGAGCAGAGTGAGCTGTAGAAAAAGCACTCTTCAACCTAAGTCACCTGTAGGTTCTGCAGAGGTCACAGCAAGATCTTCATTCTATACTTGATAAGTGCAACAAGTACATCCCCATGATAATCAGTGTGTAACCTTTCAACAACTTGGTGAACAGGAGAAATGGCATAGAGCCAAGAATGTAACTAATTAATAAATCCAGAGTTGTGTAAATTAAGTAAACTGAGAGAGGAAAGAGAAATAGTACAAACCAGAAGTCCAAGCAAAAGTAAAGAGTGTCCCTGAGCTCTGTTTGTTAGTTATGTGTAGTGCTTGGTCACAGAGATCCAAGACCTGGGAGGGTCAAGAGGGATGAAATTTGGGCGCAGCAGGTATAGGGTGAGACCTGTAATAATCATCTTCTTTTTTTTTTTTTACGAGAGGCTGGAAGTAAAGAAACAAATATAAGGAAACTCATATAAGGAGTATTTTTAGATACATCATGTTTACCATGAAGCTTCATTTAATATCAAAGTGATCTCTGGCTGACCCAGAAATGCTGAATATTTCATTCTTTTAGGAGTCTGAAATCCTTAAACAATATGAACAGACACCTTTCACCCCACAGTACTGTAGGACTTTCAGAGATGTGCCTTACACAGAACTGAATGGATTGGGTGAGAGAGTAGTGATGCTAAAAGCAACGTCAATGAAAATCAATTTCCTTTATGAGAATAATAAGCAGTACCCCTTTGCAAGCAGCATGAGCTGCCTTAAATGGCCCTTGTCTCAGAGAAAACACTTTACACTTCACCAACCTTAGTGTTACAGTTATGGGTAAGAAAGGCAGCTCTCTGAGACCTGACACCTTTCTCTAATGGGGACATTCCAATGCACTGTACCACATGCCCAGTGCTGCAAATTCAATGCAGCAAATCCTTCTTTCACACCAAAGAGCTAAGCAGTGAATACACTCCAATATCACATTCAAGGGCAAGAGAAGGCATCTTAGGCCTCTGAAGCACACTATCAAAGACATTCAAATACATCATTTAATGCTTTTAGGTTAGAACAAAAATTTCTATTTTCAGTGAATTGCTAAAAAAACACTGAGAAAATTTGGGATCCATTTGTAAAATTATAGAAACAAAACTAAAGAGAAGCCTTTCAGTGGCAGAACTCTGATGATGCTGACTAGAAAAAGCTGCTTGTTTATTTGCAGCTTCAAAATGTTAGCATGTATGTGACCTCTTTTATCTTTCCTTAAGGAGTGTTAAGGAACAAAGAGAGATGTTCGGTCTCTCTGGCCAATGTACCAATTTAACTTTCAATGTTTTGAGAAATTCAGTAAGTGGGATGCTTGAGAAGTGTCAACGTCTCTCTAAATCTATGTATAAAAATCTATATTTTTATATGTTGTTGGTTTTGTTGGTTTTTTTTTTTTCATCAGACATCAACAAAAGAAACTGGGAGCAGGAGAACATCCAGGAGTACCAGGACTCCCCAGTTCAACCAGCATTATCCCATGTTACATGGGGAATCTGTGAAACTGAAAGTGATTTTATATATGGGGAAGTGGAGAATCGATTAGATTTACTTCAAGAACAACTTAACAGGTAAAAATAAAGAGAAAAGAGCCTATGTGTGAAAGAGTACATAATACAACTGATATTGAAGATGCTACAGGAGGAATGAGTTTGTGCAGGAAGTTTCCAAAAGCATTCAGATCTTCAGAAGCTCAAAAGTACAAAAATATGCATGATGCTAATATCACTTTTTTGTGTGTCTGTATTCTGAGGAGGCTGCATGTCACCTAAGTTAGGCTTTCCAGAATCTTTGAAAAAACAATTCTGAGGAATCTGGGTACACAATTTTTAAACGTTGCCAGAATGTTCATGTCTTTTGCCTCCAGGTACGCACATTAGCTACTCGGAATGGCTTTGCAGTAGAGCCCTGTTCCGCAGCTGTTTTACACCATCTTTTTAACTAAGAAGTTGTACTGAGACACCTCAAATTGTTAAATTTAAATCTCACCTCATCAAGAGTGCTGTTCCTAGATCACAGAACCATCAAACAATTTGGATTAGAAGGCACATTAAAGATCACCTAGTTCCGACCCCCCACCATGGGCAGGGACACAAAACAGCAATTTTCAGTATCTTCAAGATCTGAAGTACTTTTTCTTTCCTGGAGACTCAAAGTGCTGCCTGCTTTTTAAAATGTATTGCAGATTAATTCCCTTTTTGATGCATTAACTCTTTTTGCAACTCTATAATAAGACATGGGAGTGTGCAAAAGCACAATACTTATACCTGTTACAAAAGAAAAATTATGCTTTCTTTATCAGAGACCAAAATCACCTTTGCTTAATATATTACTCTTTACTGGCAGCTAAGCAGCACAGCTTACAGCATCTTAAAAATATGGTTACACAATTTTGATCCATCCTGCACTGTAATTTACCACGTAACTTCACATCATTTTAAATTGCCCTATGGTCAGGACCATTGGTTTTTTTTCATTATTTTCACTCTGTAATTACATTACTTTTAATATATTTCCATGACAAATACTATGACACATACTCAGTCCTAATCATACTTTAGTAGCTATTCAATGGCATTCTGGGCTGTATATTTTAGCAATCAGTTTAAAGCCAAGTTAACTACATATTGATTCCTTCAGAACCAGAAGCCAATCAAACGAGAGTATTTTCCTTCCTGAGTATGGCATAATGCATTAAAAAGACATTTTTAACACTTAACCCTAAACTGCTGTAATTTCTAATTAAAGTCAAGTAATCTAAGTAACTGTAAATGTCACATAACTAAATGCCTGCAGGATCCCCATCAATGGTATGTAGTCTTTTGGTAACCTTTCATTTCCTGAAACCTTAAGCTCTTGAAACTGAAGTTATACCTCAAAGTTACCATAGTTTTATCATGCAAGTTGTCAGTATTTTCTTCTGTCAGAAAATACAATTGTTGCTGATGAACTAAGAATTAAATTTTTATGTATTTTATTATATCACTTTATTCTTTGAACTATTCTCATGTTTTTAAAGCTTTTCATGCTTTTGGTATTTTGGGTCTTGCTGGGTTTTCTGCAAATATAACAGACAATATCCTTTCCTGCCTTTGTCACTTCTGACTTGCTAGCTTTAAAAGCATGGTCACGTTTCCAAGTTAGAGGCTTGGCAAAACACTCGATTATTAAATGGGCATAGAGGGCTAGAAAGGAATATGTCCCTAGAATTATCTCTATTTCTCTTCTTTAAGCAATTGGAATTTCATGGACACTATGGGCCAAACATTTAAGGTTCTCCTATTTGTTTGTGTAGCATGGATTTTTTTTATATTTTGGAGAATGGAAAGTGAACTTTTATATGCAATGATGATGAATAAACACTACCAGAGACACTCTTTCAATTGAAGTACAAGGAAACATTCAAGCACTAACAAAGTAAGAGGGGAGCAATTTTAGAGTTAATTCAAAGCCAAAAATAATCTCGAATGTATATCCTCCAGTGCTTTTATTCACTGAGGGGTTAAGGCCCAGGTATAGCAGATGGAAGTTCTCTGGATAGTGGCATGCTGCTGTTCCTGCAGTGTTTCACCCTGTGGCATCAACAACATGCTTGTGTGAGAACAGCACATTGGCAAGTAGCAAAGAACCCGACGGTGCTGACCAAGAGGGCAAGTAGGGCACGTCTGACTCTAACAAAAGTCTGGGTTTGGGCCATTTTCTCTGGGAGCTGATGCCACAAAACCATCTTTCCCCAATGAAGGAAGAAACAGCATCCCAAATACACTTCGGTCATACCTTTTGGATTCATTTCACAGATGCTTTTATAAATAAATGATACAGGCAATGGACAACTCCAAGAAGATAAAAAAAAATAACATCAGTGCAGCACATGGTAAAAGCAAAAATCTGACAGCACGAGATCAATTCTGCTACTGTAGGGAGCCCAAGTAACATTAAAGGCTGCTGACAAAGATTTGTTTACTCTGTCAGAAGCTCAGTTGCTGTACAGAAGGCTGTATTATCTGCATTACCATCTGTCAGCATGTGCTGTAGCCTTCCAGCAGCTGGGAAGGTACAAAAGGCATTACCTTTGCCTGAGTTTGTCACAGATTTTGGCAAGACCATTTAAAAATCATTTCAGTGCTGTGGAATTGTAAGTATGAACAACATAACCAACTCAAGTGTTTCAGAAGTCATATACAAATTTATAAAAAGGTGAAAAACATTTTTAAACATACAAAATTTGAACATTAGAAATGCTGACATTAATTCTGAGGCCTGCATAAGTTTGAATAAATTTTCACAGTAATGAGATTTGGGCAGTTGGATTTTTGATGGTTTTGGAAACATCTTTCTTTCTCTAACTGTGGAAAAACACAAATGTGGTTTTCTGCTTAGTTCAGTGCATTGTATCAGCATGTCAGAATTCATTGTCAGATGCATCAAAATAATGTCCCATGTCCAGCCAGCACAAATCAATTTAGTTACAATGAAGAGAATACATTCCAGTTATTTTCAACCAGATACCCAGTCCCCCGCGTTGCTTCTTGTTGCAAACCTAAGGCACAGTGTAGCATTCTTAGTGTAGCAAAAACCAGAGAAAAGCTCGCAGGCATGTTCTGCAAAGGAAAGGGAGAGCCAGAAGCTTTGGAAGGGCTCCGTACTCCCTCTACTGTTCTCTCCTATTTAAGACACGTTCAAGCCACATCAGGCGATGGTTTCACTGGTAAACTGCAGACCCCTCTTGAACACCTCTGTAATCAGTGTGTAAAATACACCTTTTCCTGGCCATTAGCTAACTGATTTCATATTCCCTCTCTAGGCTTGAATCCCAAATGACTGCTGATATCCAAACCATCCTGCAGCTTCTGCAAAGGCAGTCAGCACTCATTCCACCTGCCTATAGCATGGTGACAGCAAGTGCAGAGTATCAAGAGCCAGCAGTCCGGGTCATACAAAAGCTTCAGCCTGCAGCATCAATTAAAACAGACAGAAGTTTCAGTCCTTCATCTCAGGTAAGTACATGTCCATAAGACCAAAAGAGTTTTCCTAGTCTTTTATCTTATGAGGAAGAAATGCACCAGTCTGGTGCTGGTTCACTAGTTTAAGGACTATGCAATTATTATTTTGACCTAGCACCTCCACAGTGGGCTTAAACACCACAGTTTCAGAGGCCACATTTTCTATGAGAGTTGTAGAGACTCATACAATGATATTATAATCAGACAGATTTACTTCATTGTCATTTTTTTCATAAAAGTTAGCAGAAAAGGAATCCAAGTGGTTAGAATGTTCAGAATTATGCAGTTCTGGAGTTATGCTCTAAAACAGAACTTCATATCCCAGAATGTTGATATCCATACTCTTAGACTGGGTCTTGAAAGTAATCAGTCCTTCAGAATGGGCTGCTAATATGTGTGTCTTGATGTCATATTAGCAAGTCTGAGGGGAGGAAAATACATGCAGACTTCTACAATTAATCAGCAGAATTGCATTCAATTACATTAAATCAAATGCAGTACCATGTAAAAAATATTTCTACTCTGTTTAATTTTCAAAAATGATTTTCCATCGACCATCTGAATGTGCTAATTTTGAACAGAACAAGGGCCTGGAAGAGACCAATGTAATTATTACCATCATGTTTTTTCTCTTCCCTTACAGTGTCCTGAAATTTCAGATGTTGAAAAATCAAAACTGAAATCCAAAGAATCCTTCTCAAGTGGAGTGCACCTGAACACAGCCTCAGAAGACAACCTGGCTTCTTTTTTAGACCAAGAACATGACCAGTCTGTAGAGCATCCCCCACAGCCTTGTAAAACTTGTCTCCCGCCAATTAGGCACCCTTCCTTGCCAGAATCTTCACTAAGCACTGTAGGAATCTTGAGTCTTCATAGGCATGTTTCTGATCCTGGTCTTCCTGGGAAATAGTACTTTTATACTATTACTTCACATAAAAATGTAAGTGCTTTTAATGGCTGTTTCTCCCTTCTTTTTTTTTTAAGTAATTTTTTTTTTGGGGGTTTTTCCCTTTTTTTTTTTTTTTTTTTTTTTTTTTTTTTTTTTTTTTTTTGTATTTAAATCCTCTATACTTGACTCAGGGGCTACAAGGAATATACCATTATATGCAAAAGTACTGTATATTTTCCTAAATCTGAAGCTTGTATGGTAAAGTTGAGCAGTTCTGATGTAAATATATATATACACACATTAACTGTATGTTCCAAATGTAAAACTGCCAGCATTCTCAAGGCACCTTATATTTTTATTTTTTTTAAATAACATGCATGTTCTGAAGTTACAGTTTATGTTGCATGGAGATTACCATTTACTGCTGTCATGGAAATAGTATTTTATTGTGGATATGTCTTCAGAGCAAATAGGAGACCAATAACAATAATTCGCATAGAAAAACTCCTACCTGACCAAGCTAAAATTTAAGAAAAATGCTCTTCTAGCTCACTTTTGAAACTTGATTTATCTTTCTTGTAGTGAGCTTTTTCTAATACGTCACAATGAGTCTGAATCTAAAGAAATAATAAGGTAGCCAAGTTTCTGGGCTTGAAACAATTAGGACAGAGAACACAGCCTCCTTCCAAACTAGTTGAAGTAGGGTAGTATTTTAACAGAGAGGAAAACTGCCATATGGTGGAAAGTCTCACCATAGGTCACATCCACAAAACTGCATTAAATTGAAGCATTTGTTTCCATCACCTATTGGGTTTTGGTTTTTGTATTGTTATTTTTTTAATTTCATCATAGAATTCAGCTGTGATGAGCAGACAGGTATTCTTCATCTGTCACACAAACATAATCGAATGCAATAAACCTAATTTCTATGTAATGCAGAAGACTGTGTTCCTTTTGTTCAATACAAATTATTAACGATGTTTTCATTTTAAAATACTTTACACATTTTTGGTTTATAATTATTAGGGTGGCTGTTTGCAGTTACCTCTTTGTACTGACTGGCCCCTTTACAATGCTCTCGCACACACACATGCACACCTCACACACGCTGTGGTCGTGTGCATGTGTGTATTTTATAGATGTACATAGGTGTGTATGTATGTGTATGTGTATATATATTTATATACACACATACACACAAGTGTGTGTATATACCTACACTTACATGTAGGAGTATAGATATAGAGCTATATATATATATATATGTATATATGTAAAATCACTTTCAGGAACAATTGTAAACTTTCTTATTACAAAATAAGTAAGCTTAGCTTGTGTCCAAAGCTGACTACATTAGAATAAAATGATCTAAGATCTGTAGGCTTTAAATACAGTATGTACTGTATGTGCATAATGCTTTGTGAATACTTAGATTTAATTTTATTAAAATATTATTCTGCTTCAAATGTTGTGTTTATTTTAGAAGGAAATGACATTTTTATTACTGCTTTCAAATATTTTTAATGTCCATATGATTTTCTCATCTTATAGTTTTAATATGAAGTTCCTCTAGCATGAGTAGTGTTTACAGAAAAGCATGTAATCCAGTTAGAGGGGGAGCACTTAAATTTTACCTAAAACCAAGGTAAACCCTCTGTCCTAAATCAGTGCTACAGAGAGACGCAATAGTGGCTGTCCCTTACATAGATACATTCCTTGTATATTGGGGTCAGAATGAAACACAACTCTTCAGTCATACACAGCCAGTAGGTAAACCCAAGGTGGTGAATCTTTCCTCATTTAAAATTAGTGTGTGTTAAGCTACTGAGCATTGCTCTGCTTTACCTTTGCTTTTAAGGATACCAAAATTAAGTCAATACCTTTGTCACTGAAAAGATAACCAACCCTTCCCATACAAGATCAAATTTTCTACTGTCTCACGCTACTCTTGATTGTTGAAAGGGCCAAATGGTACAACAGGCTGACTGTTCTTCTACCATGATGACAGGGAGGCTGAACTGCTCAGTGCCTTGCAGGATCAGATCCTAGTATCAGGAAAATTAATCCACAAACTCCAGAGGTTTATGTCCAAAAAGAAGACAGAGAACTCCTGCAACTTTATTCGAATAAAGGGGGGGAGCGTCCCCTGGGGCACATGCCCGTGGGGTTTTCTCTCTGTTTCAGAGGGTGCAGCCTCCTTTTATCCTGAACTCCCGGCCGCACGTGGCCTTTTTCCTTTCCCGTTAGCTGAGGTGCTAGGAAGGTACCGCCTTCCCAAACCACCTACCACATATCCCCCCTGAACCTGTCATTTTACCCCAAAGTTAAGAAGTTCAGGCTCGTGCAGACCCTTGCCTGTTTCAGGAGCAACGCTGTGTGGGTTCCGCAACAAACTTGCTGCTTGACATTAGTAAAGACATTAAGACTTATTTCAATATTTTAACACCCATACCCTCATCCATGGAATTGTTTGTAAAGACATTAGCACACATCTTTCCTCCCACTAGGGACCACTCAGAATCTCTGCCTGCATATACTTCAATTGAAACAGGAGTGTTGGATAACAAATGCCTTCTGTGAGGTTTTGTTTGGGTTTTCTTAAATAGCAAGTGTTGAGGATTTCTGCTCTATCTCAGCCTGGTAAAACTCGTGTCTGTTACAAGAAACAAGTTAGCACATTTTCTAAAAAGGCATTTGTTATGCTGCATTCTAAAAAGACTGGTATAAAATAAAAATAAAATTCATGGGAAAAGTATAATGCATGAGCATTGCTTTACAAAAGGCCTTTTGTCCAATTTTGTCACTTGGTATTTCTCATTACTGTAAAGAGATTGAGCAAAACAGGTGGCCTGAGGAAGGAGCATTGAGGAGAGAAGAGGAAGAGTGACAACTACTGCAGTCAATCAAGGTGAAGGAAAAGCTACACTTACTCCATTTTTTTGGCTCAAAGAAATGTTGCTCTTTCCTTTGTCCTTGTACCAAGGGAAAAAAAATCTCAAATGGGTGCAAATAAGGAAGACTTAAAGTTATGGAGATTCTAAGCTCCCTGCCAAGGAATGCAGAAAAGGTTGCAACACTCTAGCTGCCCCTTCCTTGCCACAGAAAGATCTGGCTTCTCAGATAACTTCTTTTCTTGTTGAGGTTCAATGAAAACCCACTGCTTCAACATTTTTTTCTTCCAGAAACAGGTAAAAACCATTGAGTATGGAAATTTATTAAATTTCTAAACAGCAAAAATTGCCCCTTTTATTTGCAGGTGATTTTGCTGGGTGTTTTTTTTTTTTGGGGGGGGGGGGGGTTTGAAGGGGTGGGCCTCCCTATAAGTCCAGTCTTGTTTTCACTTTATAGAAATGGGTCTGTGTTATCCAAATAAAACTAAGGGTTGTATACCCAACACAGTTATAACATATCCATAGAAGCTTTCAGAACTTTAGGAGCAAGTTTTGGGTTTGCTTGAACTTAGGAACACTTGGCTATGTATATTAAAAACCTGTGGCTAAAAATACCTATCAATTATAAGGTGTAAATATAGAGAAGTCTCCTGGACATTCAGGAATAGCTAAAGTAGCTGAAGCTACAAAAGCAATGTGGACAATCACTTCAAATGTGAGAGGTGAGACTGTACAGATCAGCACAGCTCTTGATGAAGTTAATTGGCTCCTACCAGTTACAGGTGTAGCTCAACATTTAAAGCAAAGGACAGGTTGTGATGCTTTTTGATAGTTAAGCTGTGCAGCAACCTGAATTATTTGGATGTGCACATTTATCTACAGGCACAGATTTACTGTAATACACAGCAGTCATGTGTCTTGACCCAACTGCTGTTTCCTGGAAGCATACACCCAACTGCATGTCTCTTTCCATGTTCTCTTGCTGTTCGCTTTGCAAATGCATTTTCTGGTCTCCCACCTCACTGCTGGCTCTCTGCAGATGGGCCTTCCTTCTTCTTCCCTTTTCCTGCTGTAAACTGTGCCCTAGCAATTTCATCTCTCTGGTGAGCACTCATCAAAGTTCCTGTCTCATTCACCAGCATCATAAGTAACATACAAAAAGCTGAAATGCACTGCTAGCCTCTGGCTGCCTGCTGAGGTGAAGCAATTGGAGTCTTGCCCACTGATAAATTGTAAGTCTTCTTATTGGAGCTCCTGAGCTCTAAAATGCTGAAGACAAATAGAATTGTAGGAGACTGCAATACCAGCACAACAGAAGGAATGATTCCTCCCATGACTGGTGTACTTAATACCACACCTGCAGATCAGCACCCCTAATCTTCCCATCCTCTCTGTTAAATATTCTTTGTAAATATTCACACAGTGTGAGCACTGTGTGAGAATGTACACTGCACGGTGCAGTGCGGTGATGTGCTGTGCAGAGCTGTGCTGGGCCATGCAGTGCAGTGCAATGATGTGCACTGGTGTGCAGTGCTGTACGCTGATGTGCAGTGCAGTGCAGTGCTGTGCAGTGCTGTGTGGTGCTGTGCAGTGCAGTGCTGTATTCTGATGTGCGGTGCTGCACAGTGCAGTGCAGTGCTGTGTGCTGATGTGCAGTGCAGTGCTGTGCAGTGCAGTGTTCTGATGTGCTGTGCTGTGCGGTGCTGTGCAGTGCAGTGCTGCGCGCTGATGTGCAGTGCAGTGCTGTGCACTGATGTGCTGTGCAGTGCTGTGCTGTGTGCTGATGTGCAGTGCAGTGCTGTGCGGTGATGTGCAGTGCAGTGCTGCGCGCTGATGTGCAGTGCAGTGCTGTGCACTGATGTGCTGTGCAGTGCTGCAGCCGTGGCGGCTGGGCCACGTCCCGGCTTCCCCCCTGCGCTCCAGCCGAGCAGGGAAGGGCAGCGTCGGGTCTGTAGCGGGGCCGGGCGTTGGCGCTGCTCAGCCTTTGCGATAGCCGAGGGGAAAGCCGAGTGCTCCTCCCCTGCACTGTCAGAGCGACTGCTATGAACCCTGACACCAATTTCAGCTACATCTGAACGGGACAAAGGTCTCAGAAATCAATGTAAACGTCCAGGAGAGCAATAGTCGTTTAGCAAATATTTCCATTATTCGCGGTCAGAGCAGGAGCTCAGCCATCATCTGTGCAACCTCACACTAGCTGGAATAAACAAGTAGCATTCTTTATCTCTGGAAGTTTAAAATGTCCTTTTAATGTCTGCAAACTCTTAGAGCCAGTAAAGGGTTGTTTTGGAATTAATATACAGCCTGATTTACTGCCACAGCGTACACAACAAAGCAAACACACAAACAATCCATCTGCACACACTGAGTCCTGCAGGCTCCCGAGACTGAGCAAGGAAGGCTCATGCGTCTTCTAGCAAAGGTGCTGGAGGCAGAAGAAAAAGTATTAGGGGGGAAAAAATTATGGTTTTTACAGAAATCTTTCAAGGGAAACTTGCATAAAGTAGAAATGAAAAAGTAATGATGAAGTAACAGTGAAACCGGAGATAAGGAAAAAGAACAATGAAATGAAAGTAAAACTAAATTAAGCTATTCTACAAAAGAAGCCTCCAGCTGAAGGAAGCTCCTCTGAGAGCAGACTACTGCAGCACATCTCAATGTGACAAGCAGCTGAGGGTACAATTTGAACTACAGAATACTTTAGGCTGGGAAAGGACCTCTGGAGATAGCTGGCTTTCTTTTAAAAGCAAGACATTAAATCAAGGACACTGTCAAGCAAAGCATTGAATATTTCTATTGAGGAAATTTCTGCTATTTCTCTGAGCAATATATTCCAAAGTCTAATTGTTTCTAGAGTGGATAATATTTTCTTCTTACATCTGGAGATAATCTCCTCTAAAGAAACATATTCCAATTCCCCTTTGTCCTGTGTACCCCAGTGAAGAATCATCCAAATTTTAGGAGCTGAAGAACTGTTGGTGTCCCAAGACAGGTTCTTTCACCTAGTTTGCAAGAGGCTGAGCTACACAGACAATCAAGGTATTTGATTTATTTACAGTTCTGCCTTGCACAGAAAGAGGTGCTTGGCGGCAAATTCACAAAGTCAGCACCACGACTGTCAACATTTTTTTACATTTTAGCAGACAAAGGCATTAACGCTCATTGGCCACAAGTTACAAAGTTTTTCATATTAATTAGTATTCTTTCTTCTATTGGTTAGACGATTCCCTCGCTTCTTATGCTGATTCGTCCACATACCCAGTCTTTCTCTTCTTCCGAGTCAGTGGTTTCCTGGATTGGTGGTCTGTAAATCAGTGGTCACAATCTCCTCATGCCAGAATTATCTTCTACCCAGTCACAGCTGATCTCAGCACAATTGCTGAGCTGTCTTCATTAGTTTTTTCTTTACCTTGGGAGTTCTGCCAAGTGTATTTGAGGCCCATAATTTGTGTTCTTTGGGTCTGCTATCAGCGATACATCCTTATTCCCAAACTTTGTTAACCTCCCTCTAGGTCTGAGATCATTGAAACATGCCTAAGCCCTAGACTTTAGCAAGGCAATTTTACCAACAAGTTATTTCTCTAACACCCAGGTATCACAGTGGTTGGATCTTCTCTGACCCTTATTTTCTCCAGGCTTTATAAACATAGTTCTTCCAAACATGTGACGGGCTCTCCAATGCTGTTTGCCTCTGGACTCTACAAATTTTCAGTGTCTTGAACAGTCCCCGACCAAAACTGAACACGGTAATCCAGACACTCTCTGTTTATCATTGTGATTACCTCAGAATCACACGGAGGTTCCCCAACCCCCCACGATGGAAACCAAGACTGCTTCTGAAGCTCAGTGACATGTACGGTATGGGTGAAATCTCATCTCAGGGGAGACCTTCCAGCAGCCTCAGACAGCAACCAAGCGCCTCACTGCTGCCACTGCGTGCAGAAAAGCTCAGAAACGCTGTGAGCAGCCCGGGAAGTGAGCTCTCATGAGCTGGAAAGTGAAAGACATGTTTCCGTTTACCATCGGGTTTTTCAACTCGGGGTTACTGCTAAAGGTTTCGTTACTGTCAAAGGTTTCGCTTTCAACACTGAGGAGTGGCACTGAGCGCTGCCAGGCGCGGAGCTGCCGCCGTGCCCCGCGAGCCCCGTCCGGGCGAGCCGAGCCCTCACGCACCGCCCTGCCGAGCCAAACCGAAAGCGGCGCCTGTGCCGGGCAGGGCGGGCCGGAGCGGACCGGCCGGGACAGCGGAGGGCTCGCTGAGGGGCCGCGGCCTGGCTGGTCGCCGGGCCCGGGCGCAGCCCCCACCAGCGGCCCGCGGGAGCGCCGGGCGCCGCCATGGCACAGGACACCCGGGACGAGCGGTTCCTCTACACGATCTCCTGCTTCAGGCCGCGGCTGAAGCAGTTCATCCAGGTGCAGCCCGTGCTGGACCGGCTCCCCTCGCTGAGCCCGGAGGACAAGGACAGGGTTCGCGCGGCCGCCCAGCAGCGGGGCGCGGCCGCGGGCGCGGAGGAGCTGCTGCGGGCCGTGGAGCGGGGGCCCTGCGACCGCGGCTGGATCCGCGAGTTCCTGCAGGCGCTGGAGCACGGCGGCTGCAGCCTGGCCGCCTGCTACGCCAACCCCAGCCTGAGCCAGCTGCCCTCGCCGGCAGAGGAGGCCGAGCACGACCTCTGCGTGCACCTGGTGCAGCTGCTGCACGGCACGCTGGTGGACAGGATGCGCACCGTGCAGGTGGCCGAGAAGTGCCTGCAGATGGGAATCTTCCAGGACGAGGACGTGGATCGGGTGAGTCCGGGCGCGGGCAGTGCCACAGACACTGGCCAGCTCCAGGGCCTGTGGGGCAGGTAGGAAGCCACAAGTACAAATGGCATAGTAAACGCAGAAATGAAAGGGGAGTTCCCAGACTTGGGGGGAAATAGATAGTGGGTCTAGGTAAGCTGATGAAGACTGTTGACAATGAGCCAGCAGTTGGGATGCCATCTGAGAGCCTGGCAAAGAAGAAAAAAGGAACAGGGGGTTGGACCAAGACAGTGTCTAAGTGAAGAAATATGTCAGACTTTACTTATCATTTTGCCACAGACCTTAGGCTCAGAAGATCATTGTCTTTTGTCCCTTGAACCATACCAGGAAGTAGTGATGGTCTGTAAAGTCCTAAATGATACTGAGTTAAAATAAAGCAGGATTTTCTGTCCCCTTTTTTGCTATAGGTTCACTAAGGACTATCACACTAGACAGTGACGTGAGCAGAAATACCAGTTGGACAAGAGCAAGGAAGTGTTAACGTTTGATGAGAATATTGGCCAGTGTTTATTCCACTTGGCTAAGAATGACTTGCCTGGAATGTGAAACCTACTTGAAACTCAAAAAAACCTGATATCCTGAAACAGTGTTAGAACAAATTAAAATAGTAATTGCCATAGCAATAAGGGGAAAACTGGTAAACTAAGGGTAGAACTAAGTCACATTTGCACTCCGAGCCTTTGCATTCACTTGTGAGGTAGTTTTATGCTGCCTCTCAGTTAAATGACTGTAAGATACATAATTTTGTCTTGTGACCATCAGGTGGCGGCAATGATCAGATGCACCCTTATTAGTAGGGAGCCAAGCATGGTAACACAGCAGGCAGATGCAGAGACCTCTTAGGAAGCTACTGGCTCCATTCCTTGGTAATAGGTCCTCATGTTCCCCTGGGTCACCTTTTTGCTGCTGGTATTTCCACCAAACTGTGTCAAACCCTGCCAGTTTAAACTCCAGTGGAGTTTAGGCTTTCGTAATGCCTCCCACTTTCCACACACTTCCTTTTAAAAGTCATGTGTCTCAGTCAGTTCCCACTGCTATGCCTGCCCATTTCCTTGTATATCAGAATGGGTGATTCTTGAGCCTTGAGAAAATGGCCTTGAGACTGAACACCTGTCTCAAGCTGCTTTGCTCTTGGGGTTGTGGTTTCGTTCCTCATGTGACCACGTCAAATTCTGCTTGTGACAGCCTTGGGACACTGTTCCATAACTCCTTTGAGGGCAATAGCCACTTTCTAAAGGCTCGGCTATTGCATTTTTAAGGGGGAGTTGAGATGATGAAGTCCAAGTTTAAGAAGGGAAATGTTCTATGTTATGTATGAGGTCATGTTACAGGTTAACTCTGAGCTTTGGTAAACTGTGTGACACCATTTCTCCTTAATCAAGGTTGCCTATTCCCTAAACTAGTCTGAACACCATTTGTTATTCCACAATACTAATAATTATTATATAGCAGTTACTGTTGTAACCATTGTCTAGTACTACCAGTCTCTCCAATTAAATTCCAGATATCATAGGTTTTATATATCCTACCCAAAACCATGTGGGATGAACATGAGGTTGGACAATAATTCTCTTCTGATGAGTAGCAGGTTTACTTTATATCTTTATTTTTCAGTATGCTTTAATGACGACAGGGAAATGCTTTTGCACCTATACTATTCTATGAACTTCCTCAGACCGTTTCCAAAGTCTGTGTGAAGGTTGTTTTTGGTTTTTTATTTTTGCCAGATCCAGGCTGTTACTGACAATCATGGGAACAGAGATGGTGCAAGGGAGCTACTGAGCAGAATAGTCCAGAAGAAAGATTGGTTCTCTTCTTTTTTGTTTGCTCTCCGTGAAACCCAACATGAAGACCTTGCAGATGATTTAAGTGGAAATACAGGAGGTAATCATCTTATTTCATTGGTACCGATGTGTAGGGTTTTAATATCTCTTCTCTTTTTTCTTTTTTTTCTTTTTTTTTTTTTTTTGTACTGTTACTTAAGAAGCAATGCAGGATTCCCACCATATTGTTTTATTGTGACACTGGGACTAATGCTTTTGTTTGTCCAGGGATTTCAAAATCAAATTATGTAACAGCTTAATTGATAGATATCTAAATACTGAAAATCCTTATTAAGCAATATGAGAATTACAACAGTATGGATTTAGTTACAATGAAACTGAATTTTACTTTTAAATCCCATTGGTTTTCAGTGTGATTTTTATAATCATTCATAAAACATACTCTGAAAATTAATTTGAACAAACAAAACAGACTTTACCTGAATTTCTTCTTCAATTCAAGTGTTTCCTTTACAGAACAATTTACAAATATTTTTGGCATTTTAAAGTACTTTGTATACTTTAAGACATTCATAAGTCTCAAAACATTATAAAATTTACAAAACTAATGCAATAAACTACTAAAGTGGCTACTCCTTTTCATTACTGTATAGTGTTTACAATAGCGTAAAGTTATTCCAGTGCTCCTCTGTATGCTTAAATATAAAAAAAGAAAGCAGCCCCCAAATAATTCATCCTTTATTTTTAGTCCCCATATGTTTTATAAAATTTTAGAGACTAAATTACTTTAACAGATTTCCCATTTAGCAGCTTCAGCCTGCTCACTTGAGGAGCTCACCAGAGCTGTCTCTGTGCTTTTAGTTGCTGCGTATGGGTCAGAGCATAAAGACTGAGGTGAGAGGGACATGAAGGTGTCTCTTCCAGCTTTGGACAGGAGTCAGATGGTGTTCTGCCAGACACACGCAGGCAGCTGTGATATTTGAGGATGCAGTTCAAAGGTGGTTGAGTGTTGCAGTCTCCAGGACAAGACCAACCAAGTCAGAGCCTCAGAAGATCATTCTGAGTGGGAATAGCTTAGCAGCTCTTGTGATCCTAATTTTCATTCTGTGTTGCAGCTGTGTGAGGCATAAATTCTTGTCTTCACTACTTTGTCATCAGTAAGGTAAACAAAGTAACAAATATACAAATTATTAATATTGTTTTCATATTTTTGTTTTCAATTCTTTTCACATTTTCATTTCTGAATTTTCGGTATAGTGCAGACTGTATAGGGTAAAACTGAAGTTTAATTCAGTGGTTTGATGGACTACTGAATTAATGTATTTATTCCACAATTTCTTTGTAATCTTGGGCAATGTAGGCCTCAAAACAAACTGTACAGACTAATGTGTAAAGCATGAATGGTGTTGCTCTTACCAGAGGATAAGTAATTTTCCATGTACACAGTCCTGGATGTGTATAGATGTGTAAAGTGTGGTTGCAGGAGCATGCCCTGATACAAGGTCATAGAGAGGAAACAGCTTCATTGGGCACTGTGGATGAGGAACACTGATGCTACGTTTTGTCATTGCAGCTTGACCCCCTGTGATTTATTGCAGTAAAATATGTTGCTATTAGCAAACACCTACGCACAGAAATTGAGAACTTCATAAAAATATATCTATTAACCTCTTTAAGTTTAGTTTCTAATTGTAAATTAGTAAATTTTTATGTAAATATTTATATAAAGGTCAAAATTCCTAACTGTAACATTTGAGTCAAGACCAAGACCATATGTTATACTGTTATGTGCCTGATAAATACAGGTTAGTTCTGTGTTTTCTGTGCTCTGCATTAAAAGAAATGAAATGTTTTATAGAACTGCCTTAGAATTTCTCTATATTTTCTGGGAACAGAGAATAAACAAAATGGGATGGAGCAGACTACGAACGAAGAAACAGAAGTTACAAGCCAACCAGGATACATCATAGAGGAGAATTTGAAACAGGAAGAAAATGTGGATGATAGTTTCAGCAGTGAGAACAGTCTGTTGGAAAAATCCATGGAAAAGAATTCTGTGATGTCAGGTTTGTTCACTAACTGGTATTTTGATCTGGTACCTTTGTGAATAAATGAGTAGTTTTGAAATATATTTAATACTTTTGATAAAAATATCAATATTACTAGTTTATGATTTTATTTCACACCCATCCATAGTAGGCTTATACTATCCAATGACAATGTTAGGTTAACGTTGTCAACTCCGTACAGTGTTGACTAAGTTTAAGATAAGAGGAATGTTTTTATGCCACTAAAACTGCAGCTGTATTAAGTACTTCTTTTTAGAAGGCTGGAAATGCTATATTGAAAAGCATTTTTTGTTTTGAGAAGTCCTTCAGTGTTGTCCAACAAATAATTTTTCTGTTCATTTTAAGGTTTTTTAACTTACAAAACGTCATGACAACCTTTCTCACGTCACATACATACTCAGAAGTACATTTTTAGTAAAAATGTTTAAGAATGGTTGTGGCCTGTTGTTCATATAGACCACTCTTAAAAACATGCCTTGGGAGTTGATTATGAGCGACAGCAATTACCAGCAGCAATGCCCAAACACAGCTGTGATTCCAACATGCACTGCGTGATTCATGTTGGAACCATGTGCGTTCCAAGTTCACATGGAGTTCAGACAATAGTTACAGCTTACCAGCAGCAATGCCCAAACACAGCTGTGATTCCAACATGCACTGCGTGATTCAGGAACCATGTGCGTTCCAAGTTCGCATGGAGCTCAGACAATAGTTACAGCAAAGGTTAATCCTGCCTGAAATTATACTAGTGAGCTTACTCAGCCAAAGGAGTAAAACAGATAAGGCTGCTCTCTTTTTATCAAACATGAATGGTTTTTTTAATGGCTTTGAAAAACTGCAGCCTTTCAATGTCCAGCAGTAGTAGCCTATTTCTACTTTTGCATGATATTAACATGATATCACACTGCTTTGTAGCAAGTAGTGAATTACTAACTACAGCAAAGTTGATTTTCCTGGGTTAGAACATAATTTGTCAATATAAAGAAGAGGTGCCAACTACTTAATGATAATTCAAAGTAGATGAGACTGGATTATTCTTTCTGGATAAAGCTGAGGCTCTTATTGGGCCTACTGAGGGTAGGTTTTCATGCTGTTAGCCTGATCTTCTACTTGCCTCTTGTTGGGTTGAGAATTACAGAAAATTATACCTATCAGTTATTAACTAGTGTGCCACAAGCTAATTGTAGCTAAAAAAACTATGGTCTCAGCACTGAACTGAAATTAATAGAGTGGGTATTTGCAGCTTGGGCACTTGAGCAGATCTGTGCACTGAAATGGCTAAGGGAATACAGAGTACATGTATTCCATCAGCTTGGTTCAGATTGACTCCTGTGTACTGTGTGCCTACAAGTAATTAAAACAAATTGCATTTGGTTTCAGCTGGCAGTTCATTTCTTCTCATCTACACCAGCTCTGTGATATGAATCAAAGTAGTGTAAGTGGGGCCATTGACAGATTCACTGTAAACACACAGTTCTGAGGTGAACCAAAGCAGCAGTGTAGATGCAGGGTAACAAGGGCTGCCAGGAGGCAGTGCTGCTTGGAGATTTCTGCAGAGGAACTGCCTCACATTCAGCCATCCTCAAGTGCAGCAACCTTTGATATCAGGGCACTTGTACACTGAGACTTAACAGCGCTTCAGTCTTTTTTCATTTCCCATTTCCATCCTTTCTTGTGATTTCTTAAAGCAGTAACTTTAGACCAAGCAGATTAAAATACAAATGGAACCCATCTAGTTTATAATTTGATGCTGTCAGGTGTTGTCAGTTTTGTAGTACACTCCCACAATTCCTTTATGTCTTGAAAAGGACACATTTCAAGAAGAAAGAAGCTTTTCAGGTAATTTGAAATTACTGCCATTTGCATTGTATCTGGAGCTTCCTCTGACCCTTTTATTTAGGTAGATGAAACAGAGACAGTCAGAAGGTATGAGAGCAGTAAGGCCATAAAAACAAGTAGAAGTAGATCATTTAGCCTAAGAGATAACTAGAGAAAAATTGAGCATGCAAAAACACAGATGAGAAACTTCACATGCAAAATTACACTACAGCAAGTTCGCAAGGTCAACACGGATTACGTTGCTACAGTTACCTATATAAACAACAATTTAAATAATAGCAGCTCTCTTTTTCAAGGCTTGCTTGTCATTGCATTCCATTCCATTGTCTCTCTACTTATTTAGTACTCAGTGTAAAGTGACTGAAAATCTTCCTGTGAAATCTTCCTGTGAAATTCCGCATTTCAATGTGCAAACATGACTCTAAGGGAAGATTAGCAGAAGTGGTAAAAATAGCTGTTAACTCTTTTATCTTCATTATTTGTGAAATGCTTACTGGTTTGTTTTTTTTTTAAATTTATTTTATTTTAAAATAATTCAAGTTAGTTGCCACAGTTGAAAAAGGAGAACGTTGTTCTATTCACCTTTCTTTGGAAGATGAGTATTTTGCATTTCATGTCACCACTGATGTTTTCTGTTGAGAGCTTGTTGTATAATGCATGCTGCACATTGTAATTCAGATAATTGTGTACAAAACACTTTATGGATCCATATTCTCAGGACTTTCAGAAAGTCATTTTAGATAGGAGACCGTACGGAATAGATACACAGAATTTTAATTTTGTCCTCTCTTCCCTATTTTATGTGGATTCCTGGAAAGTGAAAGCAAGAGATCGCGGTGTCATCTTCATAGCTGGGAGTTCCTACTAATGCTACTAATTAGTTTGTCACAGGCCTTTGAACGTGGCTTGCAACTGCTGAGGTTTTCTTCTTTTTTGTGCCTTTCTGTTGATTGCATTCGTTTGTTAGAAAAACTGCTAATACCTGACTCCTAGTGGTAGCTAAGATAGCTTCATAATTTTACTGAATGCAGACTAGGTTCAATTTCAACCTCTCTCACCAGGACTTTATAGTGTATATTGTAGGCATTTCTTTCTAGGACGCTGTATCTTCCATTCAGTGCTAAATTCTCATTCAGAACAGAATCTATTTTACTTCATTAATAATTTTTTGGGGGACAGTAAATTGCGAAAAATATGTATATTAGGATACAGGATATCCTATATTACAATAGGATATTCACTGGAAAGAACTCGATGGAAACAAGCTCACCAGCTAATTAAGCAAAACACTGGTCAGCACTATTATTGCACGCTGTGGGCTCGGTTGCAGAGCGCTGTCGGCAGGCTGACAGCTCAGGGCGGTGCTGTTCGCAGCAGATTTTCCCGGAAGAGCTGGGTCTATCTCTCTCCTTGGATGCTGGAGGGGCTGGGTTTTGGCAAGTGCGGCTGGAGGAGCGCGTGTGAGGCGCGCCCGGCCCGGCAGAGGGCGAGCGGAGCGCGGGGATTGCGCGGGGCTCGCCGCCGCCTGCGTTCAGTCGGGAGCTGCGCTTTGCGCTTTTCATACCAGGAAACTTTAATAAAAAATTAAAAATCACAGTTCTGGTTTTGTTTTTCTGCTACAGATGTAGGTCTCAGGGCTTGCAGTGAGTAGAAGAGAATGTTCTGTTTGCCAGCAACTTTAATTTTTTTTGGCTTTTCACCTTTCTGGAAAGATACGGTAAAATAGGACTAAAGGGGATTATGCAGGTGGTGATGTCTGGAACCCCTGGTTTTAGGCAATAAATCGTGACCCATAGTGCCTTACCTCTGCCATGCTTTGGATATTAATCTTCCACTCCATATTTCCTTCCATAAGAAAATGAGTTATATTGTTCATTTTGTTAATCTCTACCAAAAATAAAGAAAATTAGATCTCAGCCATCCCCGCCTGACATTCACCTACCCTACTTTAACAGCTTAGAGAGAGAGCAAACAATATGCATTTGCCATTAATATTTGTACAGCAAATATATTATGCTACATTTTTTTGTGCTTTTCATTTAGAGTCAGATGTCTCCATAGGAGATGGAAGTGTCAGTAACTTGAATGAAAACCTGGAACAGAGTTGCACAACCAGTGATTCAGGTACATTTTCCTTCTGTTATTATTTAGTAATTGCAATGTAAGCTCTGGGGGAAGTACTCTATGAGTGGGCTAAAATGAAGGGCTTTCTTTCACTGTAAACTCTAGTTCACTATATTTAGATGCCAGACTTACTCTTACTTTGTTGGAAAACGGATGCCATTTTGGGCATTTTAGGTCGGGATCATCTGGTAATGGTCTGGACCTAAGTCCTAGCCCCAAAACAGTCAATTTACTGAGATCATCTGAACAGGGCCCTAGTCATCATCATGTTACAAACTGGTCAGTGAGGCAGAATGATGAAATCACATAGGCTGAAGGGACTTGAAGTCATCCAGTGCAGTCACCTGGACAGATATTCATAATGCAGACGTGTTTCTTTTGCTCTCAGAGAGGAGCTAGATTGTGCCTGGCCCCCACACAGGGTGAGAGGGAATGGGAATGTTTTAGAGGCAGCGAAAGGTGAGCAGAAGCATCTCCTGGGTACCTGCAGAACAATAATGAAGGTCCACTTTGGACCCAAGTACTTTAGTATCCCTATTTGTAAAAGTAGCCTGAGAAATGTGGGTTGCTATCTGAAGATCTTTGTGAATCTCACATTTAAGCACATGTGCATGTTCCAAATACAGTTTTAAACTAGATATTGGACTGTGTTTAAATTATACTTTGCAGACAGGTATTGTCTTGCTATGTATGAAGTCTGAGCGAAACTATACACTGCTGTTGTAAAAGACATCCCAGTTGTCTTTTTTTTTTCTTTTTTTTTCAAACCTCAGGCAAAAGAAATTGTGAGCTGTCCACCATGATGATCAGCCTGTTTACCTATACAGAGTTCAAGAACCACTTTTTGGAATCTAGCCTTTATAACATTTGTGCTGGGACTATGTCTTGTACAAGGGCTAGAAAAGACTCTGAACGCCTTTCAAGCCAGCTTGGCCTAATAAACCTAGTATTACATCAGTAAGGTCACTGTAAATGTTATATATCCTGTGCCTGCAAAGTGTTTGTTATAAATACTTCTAAAATAGTTTCAGGCTTTCAAGTATTAAAATCCACATATTTGTAAGTACACAGAAAATTCAGGATAGCTCAGATATAAATTGCTACTCTGCAGCTGAGATTTTAGTCTGTGTGTTGCTAACTCCAGAGAATTTACTTTGCACTTCTTTAGCAACTGAGGACATTCATCAGTCACATTGTATTTTTTGACTCACTCTGTCACATGCAATGTCTGGCCATGGGAACTTCTCTGTACAGGATACAGGCGGACACGCTGTATCCATTGCTCAGGCTGAGCCAGGCTCGTGACATTTGGCAGCGCTTATGTATGTATGAGGGCCTTATCCTTTAAGATTCCTGAAATATCTCTCAGTAAGTAAATTGGGCATTCGCTGTGTCCAGTAATCCAGAAAAAACCAAAGCACTGCAGTTTTGTGAAAATGGAGAACAGATTGTTTCACACCGTTTACTTGCTATATATTCTGTATACATGTGACTTTTAAAAACAGAAGGGATGTTAAAAAGTAACTAGGGGATTAGTTAAAAAGTTTTTTAAAACATCCATGCTTTTTAAGCATGTCTAGTAAACTCAGTGAGAGCAATAATGAGAAAAAATTACTAAGAACATGCAGATGCACTATTAATGGATTTTATAATTTGAAATGTTACAGTAAGGCTGTTATATTAACAAAGATGTTTGGATGGTGTCATTATATACTGACATGATTTGGATTTTAATGCAAAGAATCATGTGGATTCAGCTGCATTTTTATGTGCAAGGTTCATTTCACACTTTATAAAATTGCGTAGTTAGGACAATAGAATAATTATCATTATAGCCATTCTTTTAGCCCTTGTATGAAGGCAGACAACTTCCCTAATGCTACATTGTGCATGGTGAAAAATCTTTAAGTATTTAATTCTTTAATCTGTGAAAAGATTCCTGTATTAGCCTTTATCTAAACAAGGACTGAAGAAGCTAGGAGAGAGCTAAGTTAAATATTTTTCAGGCCTGGACTGTTAAATGAGGATGTTAAGGAACTGAAATTTAACCAAACAGATGGGTGATAAAGTGCTAGTTTCAGTATGATTGAGCTATTGAATTTAGCCAACCAGAAAGCAAACAATGTTCTTCCTCAAAAGAGAGCAGTAGAAGTCAGATAAGTAACAGCAAGTACTCTCTGGTGCAAATGTCCCTGTGTCCAGGTAGCACTGCACTCACACTAAAAGGCAAAACAAGCAAAAAACACTTTAGAATGGCATTCAGATGTTTCCATCAGCAGTGTTTTATCAAGCTTCATTACTTTTTGTTAGTTTAATTTTATTTAATGGAATCAGGAATACTAGAAAAATATACTTACTTTGTGGGTAATGTATCAGTGATAATAAAATTCTCATGATTCTGCATTGAATGATACCATCAGGAAACAAAGCTAGGGTTTTTCTCCCCTCATTTTTAATCTAGTAGAATGAATTTGTTTATTTTCTTCACTGAGGGCAGTTAATACTTGAAGAGTGATCTAAACTTATTTGTAGGGGAAAAAAAAAACCATGAAAAGTCAATTGAAATAAATCCTTCTGATGTTTATATATATATATATATATATATAGATATATATATATAAAAATATAAATTCCGACTTCCTAAATATATGTAAACTCAAGAGATTTTATATGCTTTTCTTACTACTCAAAATAATTCAACAGTATTTTTTTTCACTTTTACATTTAGAGCATTGTTTGTTTCTTCTGCGAGCCATGGATCTAAACTCTACCATTGCATTTCCAATAAGAGGTGGAAGGCTTTGGCCTTAGGTGGCAAATGTATATGGCTTTCTAATGAACATCCAATTGCATTATGTGTGTGTCAGGCTAAGAAGCAATGTAATCTACCATGAGTAGGTGTGATACATTCTGCAGTTAGCTCCATCTTGTGTGGGCAATTGAATTTTCTGATCTATTTGGTCTATATACTTTATAACTCCCTTAACCATTTTGAAGTGTTCCATGTATTTTTTTTCTTTCTATGGCTCAATTTTTCATTCTCTGGGAAATATTTAAAAAGGTAACTCCCTTGTAACCAAATACATTTCAGTATTGATAAAGGAGAATGTCACAGAAGCTTGGCTAGGTTATAAATACTGCAGCTCCAAACACAACCTTTGTTGGTCCCAGTGCTACTGAACTGTATCATCTGAAGTTATACCTAATAGTCATTTCAACATAGATGGGTGAAACTGTACTGTGGCTTATTCCACCTGCCCTGAGTGCTGACTGGATGGAAGCAGGTCTGATCCAGAGCTGCACAGGTCCTCAGAGCAACATTGTCTGTGCTAGTGTGCTGTTTCTATTCACAACATACTTCTGATAGTAAATTAATATTTTTCCCTTTGATATTTTTTCACTCCTCTGATACATGTTCTGTGCCTCCTGTTTGAAACTTATATTTCGTTGTACCCTTAGATGAAGATGAAGTGGAGAGGAGAGCCTCACCTGAGCCAGATCTGACCCTGAGAGATTACCAGATGGAAGTTGCAAAGCCAGCATTGAATGGGGAGAATATTATCATATGTCTCCCTACAGGCAGTGGTAAAACCAGAGTGGCTGTTTACATTACCAAAGATCACTTGGATAAGAAGAAAAGAGCATCAGAGCCTGGAAAAGTCATAGTACTTGTTAATAAGGTAAATTTTTGTAAAGAATAGTATTTTTCAAATATCATGCATTGTTAATACAAACATTTAAAATTAATATAGACACAATTCTCAGCTTCCCCAGGTGTATTGTGTTTAAAGGCATACAGACCTAGACTATCATCTCCATTGCACCATCAGCCTTGTGCATGCACAAATTAGGTTAGTGTACCCCAGTGCAAGTACAAATTTAGATGTGCTGTAATAACCACATTATTGGGAAAAGTACAATTTCATTTTGTAATGAATTTTGAAAAATAAAAATATTTTTTGTATTCTGTGTTTCAATTTGTTAATGAAGGCCACCTAGTGAGTCTCACAGTAGTTAAGGAACATTTTTTCAGATTTTCTGATAATTGCTTTAATTTTTGCAGTTAAATTTAGCACATATAAATTAATATTAAATTGTAATATTAAAATATAGAAATACATTAAAGAATTTTATTTAAATTATAAAAAATATCCATATCCTCTTATAAATGTGAAAGCACTTTATAAGCTCAGTTAAATAGCCAGAGCATGCATGGTTTGTTCATTCTTTCAAAGGTTCAGTTAAGCCAAAGTTCTTGGGACAAAAAGGTTTTACAGGAGAAGTTGCAGGGGAAAGTTGGTTTGGGGATTTTTGCTGCTTACTTTTCTTTTGTTTATCTAACAACATTTGTGGCAAACAGGCATGTATTTTTAATCCTGTGTTTAATATGTTTTAAATTCTTTGAAAACTTTTGTTCAGGTTCCATTGGTAGAACAGCATTTAAAAACTGAGTTTAGTCCATTCCTGAAGCGCTGGTATCAGGTTATTGGTTTAAGTGGTGATTCTCAGCTGAAAATCTCATTTCCTGAAGTTGTCAGAAGAAATGATGTCATCATCAGTACAGCACAGATCCTTGAGAATTCACTGTTAAATGCATCCAAGGAAGATGAAGAAAGTGTCCACTTATCAGGCAAGTATTTTATTCTTAAATTTTTACACAGGGTATAAAAGTATGTCTCTATTCTGAAAAATTGCAGAGTAAAAATGTGCCACATTCAGTAGGTTTTTTTTCCAATTTACTCATTTTATAAATACAAGCTGTAGTCAAAATCAGATCTCAATTAACAAGCATGCGGGCCAAAATTAGGCTCTGTAGTTTATTTGTACTAAATACTTGTCATGCTTCCTATTTTATCTAAATAAATTCTTAAGCACAACTTTGTGCACATGGTTCCACTTTCCAAGCTTGGTAGAGCATTGAGTCATATCTCATAGAAGCCATATACAGGATGAGAAAAAAAACTATCAAAACTCAAATGCACTTGGTAGTTTGAGAAGTACAATGGAACACAAGGTAAAAGCCAATCTGTTGTAAAAGTTATATTCTTTAAACTCCTGTGATTTTGCTAATATACAGTGATATGATGGCTTATAACTGTGTCTCTCTGAGCTCAGCAGATATAATGGTTTCCTGCAACACATGAAGGAAGTTGAAGAAAGCAAAAGATAAAGAAGGCAATACTGTTTTCCCAGAATGCTGTAGTGGCAGGCATCTCTGGGAGATCAGAAAGGAAATGGTATTATCTCTCAGTGAGGTACAATTAGAACAGCCCATGAGGTTAGCTCCCGGGCCTGGGCTGCAGTGACCTTCCTCTGTGAGATGTTAGATGCTGGAGGATGTAGGGCAGAGCTGTGATATTCAAAATAATGGCCCTGAGATAAAAGCATTGGTCTGGGTGTCACAGCAGAGAAACCTGAGGGGCTGGTCTCTGTCTGTCAGTGCCTGGTACTGACTGGAGTACTGCTGGTTCCAAACTAACTCTTATAGAGCCACTTGGGTACTTCAGAATTGCATTCCCCCCCTTCAGAATGCCTTGTTATTAACCTAGGCAAAGTACCAGCAATTTTTTTATACTTATTTCCTCTCCACTGCATCTAAGTTAATAAACTTTCCTACATCTGAGTCATTTTGGAATGCTGTATGGAGGTATCTGAACATTTCTACTGGAACTGCTGGCCTGTTTAGAATTGGGCTGAGTCCCAACCAGATTGTGTAATGAAGTGGGTTGAATGGGTTTCACACTTTGTGAAGTTTCCTTCATAAGGAGCTACATTTTTCCAGAACTCAGGCTGCCCTGCACCTCAGGGGTTTTTTCCGTGCTGTTACACCTGTGCTCGTAGGTTCAGCTGGACCAAAGCCAAGCAAGCATGAACACAGCCAGCTCCATTTCTATAGCTGTGATTTGGTTAACTCACAGCCTTTATAAATCATCCTAATTAGTTACAAGTTTTTTTCCAGATTTTTCCGTGTACTTTTTTCATCTGTTTCCACAGATCTGCATTACATGTAATAGGGAATTTCAGCCTCAGTGAAATGGAGAGGACTCTCTTATTTGCATTTTATCAAATGTTTTCTCTCTTTACCAAGGGCTGAAATCACTGTATGGACCTTTTAAAAGCTGTGTATCTCTTCCTTAGTAGAAGAAACACATCCCTTCTGGTAGGCTAGTTTCTACACAAGTAGTTATAGAATATGCGTGGTGGAGATGATGGTCAAAATCAGAGGCAGTAAGTTCATGTTGGCAGAATAACTGAGAAACTGCCAGCACTGCTTCGGAAATCTTGCAATGTGTAGAAATCTTGGAAATAAATAAGAATTTAGGTTTGAAACTACATCACTCCTGCCCAAACTGGCTTCCCGAACCACTGTGAAGGGAATCAGCTTTCCCCAGTGACATGGAGCATTGGCTTACTTTCCTAGCAGAAGTGTTTGGTGTAGCCTTTCCAATGTAACTTCCCTTGTTTAGTCTCCATCCTTCTCTAGGTTCTTCAATACCAGCTGAGTCTGATTTAGCTCTCTGTTAATTTCCAACTTCTGCTGCCAGTTGTTGAAAACTGACTTGTAGTGGTGCAACAATTTGAGCACATCAATATGTTTACACATCAATGTGTAAACAAGACCATGGAAATTGTCCACATAAAAAAATACGTGTAAATGTTTAACCCTGATCATTTCAGTGGTCTTCTTTACAGTCATGTCCACTGTTGTTGGAAACAATATAAAATTAGAGAGTTACTGGCCAGCTACAGGACTGGGAGCTCCATAAACCATTTTTGCTGCTAGAAAAACAGAAAAATCTTCATGAATCTTTCATCTCAGAACCTTGAAACATATGTCACTGGCTGCATGTGCAGAAAGATTAAAGATATGTTTTCTATATCTTTTGAGAAATTTGAAACAAAAAATAATTTTATTTTTCTTTGTTGTATAGTGTATTGTTTGCATGTAAATATACTGTGAACCAAAAAGCACATTATACCTGTGTGAATTTCCATCAGTTTCCTCCTTTACAAGAGAGAGATGAGTGCTAGTCCCACTAATCTGTTTGTTCATTCCAATAACACATCCATAAAGTAATATAAATCTTTTAACTGGACACTAATAGGGAGGAAATCTCTGTGTTGCTACAAAATGGAAGCATATTTTGACCACAACAAGCCTTTCAAGAATGTCTGAAAGTCTTCTAACATATTATGTATCTTCTGAAAAGCAAACAATATGTAGTTTATCAGACACAGTTATGGATATAAAAGGTAGTATTGAGTTCAACTATGATATGTTCTTACCACTGGTAAGATAAGAAAAATATTTCTCTGAAATTCTTTATATAATCAGATCGTTTTTGCAAAAATAGAAAGTCTTTTTTTTACATTACATGAAATGTAAAACTACTTGGCACATCAGGACTGTGGCAAAAGTTCCAAAGTCCATTAAATATATTCAGCATCCACCCATGCCTTCCTCCAGTACTTCAATTTCCTAGTCCATTAGTTCTCAGACAAACTGATGGGTTCTTTTCAGAACCATTCTTACCTGTTACAAGATTTAGTCACAAAAATTCTGCATTTGAAGTAGAATTATTCACTTCAGGAGTCGTTTTCTTTTTTTCCAGATTTTTCCCTCATCATCATTGATGAGTGTCATCACACTCAAAAGGAAGGTGTCTACAATAATATAATGAGACGTTACTTAAAAGAAAAGATGAAGAACAGGAAGCTGGCAAAAGAAAACAAACCACTGATCCCACAGCCTCAGATTCTGGGACTTACAGCCTCACCTGGTGTAGGAGGTGCAACATCCTACTCAAAAGCTGAAGAGCATATTCTGAAAGTAAATAGCCCTAACACTTACAAACCATCAAAGGGATATTGTCTTGTTCAAGTAAAACTTTTAAAGTCAGTTTTAGGCTCCAAATAGACAATCTGATTTTTTTTTCCTTGTGTACATGGAAGTTCAGCTCATAACAATTAAAAAATAATGGAAACGTAGATACAAATAAAGGTTACTTTACAGGAGGAGTAGGGTTACTGAAAAGGGAAGTTAAATGATTGCCTCACTTGAAAAAAATTCCCAAGTTAAGATCAGAGGCAAGAAATCCACAATGTAGTACAGTTTTATGGTTACTGAAAGTCTTATTGTTCAATTGGTGGCTTTTAATTTACTGTGTATCCCTAAATACTAGGGACACAATGTATTTTAAATCTGTATTTCTAGGTGACTAAGATGAGCATTTTTGTGAGTCTGAAAAATGGAAAAACAATGTTGAATACTTAAACAAAGCAGAAACCACTTGTGAGATACAGGTAGCATACAAATGTGTTTTGTTTTTTTCAGTTACTCACTGAGGTTGCATGAACACCTGACTAAAGATAGTCTGTTAAATTCTATACTTAAAGAAACTATATTTTACTTGAAATTAAATGGTTTTGCATTAGTAATAGAGTAGAATTTAGCCCAGTACGGCAGTGAAAACTCCTGACTGGTAAATTGTACCAGAACAGAATGTGGTATTGAATAAGTGAGGCCTGCAAGAATTTTTTATGCTGTATTGAAGTAGACAGAATTTTGAGGCAGAAACTTGCTGGCAGAAAAAAACAGAAAATTCCTTTTCATCAGCTCTGAATTCCTAGTGATAGGATTCTGGGATTTGTATCTGAAGATTAATCTGAATATGCAAGCTGAAATATACAACTACCACTGAAGACATTAAAAAGATCACCTATCAGTCTTCTTACTGTTTTCTTTGCTCAGAATAATGTTATGGTTTCCCTTCTTGCTTAATGACAAGTACATATTTTCTCCTTGGAAGAGGTCAAAAGCAGGAAAGTCCAGTTCAGTTGTGCACTTCGCACAGAAATTCTCTCTATGTCTTCCTGTTGCAGTAAAGATTGTCTCAAATTATTTTGTACTCTCACAACAGCCCTTACATTTATAATTAATCCCTAATATTTATTTTCTTTTTTTTTTTTATTTCACCATTATTTTTATTTATTTTGTGCTCCAAAATCTATTCTTCCAAAGTACTAATGCTATATTTTCCTTCTCAAAATACTTGGTTTGCATCCTGATCTACAATTTTTTTCCTGTATGCTAGGATCACTTCTGGCCTAAAAAGTAACTTGTGCAGCTTATCTCCAATGTTTTTCAAAGACTTGGACTTTTCTTGTGCTGATACTGCCTTTATCCAGTTTCTGTGGGAAGAAAGTCAAGTTATATAAACCTCAATATCTAAACAAGAAGCTCTGTTGCATTAATTCAGTTTTCATGTGAAATAACTCATTCAATATTAAAGAAATAACATTCTGTTTTCTCCCAGATCTGTGCCAATCTGGATGCATGTAGAATTATGACTGTTGAAGAGCATGCCTCCCAGCTAAAGAATCAGGTGAAGGAACCATCTAAGAAGACTGTGATTGCAGATGACAAAAAAAGGGTATGTTTTTTCAAAAAAATCAGTATTAAAGTTATATTTCCCTTTAAAAATGTCTTGTACAGTATCAAAAACTTTTGCCTAATACTATTTTTCTATAGACTTGTGATGATCCAGAGTGCTAATTTGAATATTGTTGCTTTCCTCTGTTTCAAAATGCGTCAGTAAAGTCAAATAAAATTACATTTTTACTTACGTCAGTTATATTTTGAGTTATCTGGTCAAAAGGCCTTCTAAAGCTGAAATATTAGTATTGATGTGATGATATATTCCATTTTTTTTTTAAAGTGCTGTTTCTCAGTATAATTTTTGTAATATTCTAAACTGTATATTTCCATATCAATAAACACTTAACAGCCTTACTTCTTTAATTTAAGGTTTAAGTTTTTTAAAAAATTACTCAGTGTGGTACTAGCCAATGTTTTCATTACCAGAAAGTACTTACTTACTTTGCCTGATCAATTTATTTCTAGGATCCATTTAAAGAGAGAATTACCGAGATCATGACAGAAATACAAAACTATTGCCAGCTGCATCCGAACTCTGAGTTTGGAACTCAGACATATGAACAGTGGGTGATCAGAGAAGAGAGAAGAGGTAACTGCATAGCAAATATACCCCAGCTTTGGATTTCTTTGCGTCGTTCGGTACTAAGACTTTTTTTGTATTTTTGTTCCCTTCTAGCTGCAAAAGAAGAAAAACGCAGGGAACGTGTCTGTGCAGAGCACTTGAAGAAATACAACGATGCTCTCCAGATAAATGACACCATCCGAATGGTGGATGCCTACAATCACCTAAATAACTTCTATAAAGAGGAGAAAAGTAAGAAGACAGTAAGGAGTGATGACGATGGTGATGATGATGATGGTGAACCAGCAGTATCAAAACAGGATGAAACAGATGAATTTCTAATAGGTTTATTTCATGGTGAGTTTGAAATACATTGTGATATTTAATATTTCAAATCCATAATTGTGCACTAACATGGTTTGCATGGGTGCAATAGTTATTGCATCCTAGAAACTGCTGTGTTGTTTGTTATCACAGTGCCTTGATATCCCACTTCATATTTTTGAATGCATTAAACAACATCTTAGTGGGCTCATGTCATAATATGTAGTAATGGTTCTTCAGCTCCCAGCTAAAGGCACCTTTGTTTTTGCTGCCAGTTAGTAAAAGCTGTTTTCTACTTTTATCCAGTGAAGCGTCCCTGAGGACGCTCTTAACAGATACATAAAATACATATTTCAGTAGACACTCTTAGGGGACAAAAGGCTGAGCAAATAGAATACAAAAGTAATGCAATAATGAGTTCTTAACCAACCCTTTCTGCCAAAGTTTGTTTGTCTATATGCTAAGAAAGGAGAATGCTGACTTTAAATTAGTTTCAGGTAAAGAACATTTAGTTAAAAAATTAAACAAAAGATCAAACTGCAAAGACCAAAGTTAGTTGCTTTTTTTTCAGTTACCTTGGAACTAGGATTCATTCATGAATCTTTTTTACTCAGTTTTTTTCCTTTACTGCCTTTGCAAGGAGAAAGAGCTAGACAAGTTTGTCCCCATCACCCATGGCTCTTGGGTGGTACAAACAAAATTAGATTATACTGCAGAATGTGACCCAGTTTCATGTATCCAATGAACTACAAATTTTTCTCACTATCATTGAGAAATTAAAAAAAAAAAGAATGAAAACTATAAGTTAAATTAATGTCAGCATGGTTTTAATGACTCTTCATACATGTCCATTCCCCCTTGTTTAGATTTTCAGTAGTGAGCTGTTGCTGAGAACCAAAAATTTGAACCAACTAAAAATAAAACTCAGATTCGTTAGTATAATTTCTGGTTGCTTTTATTTCTGCAGGTTAGTGAAGTCCAAAGAACCTGTCAATGAAAAATAAATTCCATTTTGTTAGGATTTTACCACTGAAAGTGCTAGGAGTATTAGAAGAAAATCTAAAATTTCTCAGTTTTGAGAGCAGAATTCATTTTTGGGTGATAAGCACCCTGGGGCCCTTAGTGTAGATTTAACTAAGGTGGAAAACTGTGAGAGTTTGTTACGTTTATCTACTTTTTGTATGTGTTTCTATGTTTGATTACATTCTAAAATATGAATAAGATAGTCATAAAGTCGCTGTTTAGGTGGAGTAGCAGTTTGTGGTGTATTGACTATGACTGCCTTGGATTAGGTACACTGCAATAGTCTGCACAGGGTCATGACACCAGAGTGTACAAAGTCCTTGCTTTGGGGTGTTCTTGTGTTTGCATAATCATCTGGTAATAACATAGGTTTTTAAATAGAAGTTTTTTAAAAATTTAAAACACATGAGAAATCCTCCCTCCTTCTGGTCAATAGAGACAATTTAAGAGAATCATTAATTTAACAGTTCGCTGAGTGCATTGAAGTGTCTTGGAGCTGCAATATCAATAACAACATGCCCATGCTGGTGACTACTGTACTGCATGTTTCTAGTGAGGATTCCTACTTTAATTCATGTCCCATGGACAATTTATGTCTGAATTTATCAAACCATTACCAGCTCCAAGGCTGTACATATTAATCTGTTTCTCCTTGTAAGACTTTTTTTCTGTGATTTTGAAATAGTTTTGTAGGTATCATAAGCTGTGACTTAGCTCTTTATTACAGTGCGTTTGACTCTGTACCAACTTAGTGTGTACAGGCAGGTTTTTTCCTTTGACTTATTCTTACATGAAATATAGGCAAAGTGTATGATAATGGTGATTTAGTTTTGTTGATTAGTATGTTTTTAGTGACTATAAACTGACTTCAGAAATAATTGGTATGTCCCAGCTCTTCAAACTGAATGTGAGTTAGCCCTGTTGGGAGAATTATATAGAAAATTGCTCTTTTCTTTGTGGGTTTTGGGGTTTATTTTGTTTTAAACTGTTGTTTTACATGGCTACATTTTCTTAATTTACATCTGTGCTTTTTAAAGCAAAAAAGAAACAGCTGAAAGAGTTGACTAAAAACCCAGAAAATGAAAATGAGAAGCTAATGGAGTTGAGAAATACTTTAATGGAGGAGTTCACAAAGACTGAGGAACCTCGAGGAATCATTTTCACAAAGACTCGTCTAAGTGCCTTAGCTCTTTCCCAGTGGATTAAGGACAACCCAAAATTTGAAGAAGTGGGAATTAAGGCCCATTATCTTATCGGCTCTGGAAGCAAGAGTGAAATGAAGCCCATGACTCAGGTATAAAACCATGCATGTCAACATTACCTCTTGTACATGATTTTGGAAAACAGGTTGTCTTAGTACTAGGCCAGTGAACTGAAGTTCGGAGCCCAGAGTTCTGGTTTCATACTTGCCAGCAACTTAACTTCATAAAGATATGTGAATAATAATGTTGGAATAATTTTATTTCCATAAGTAACAAGCTTTTTTGGTTTTGGATTCTATGGCAATAGGAGTAGCCAGCATCCGTTGCCTAGAGTAGTGTATAGTCAAAAAGGACCCAAGCTGTAGCAAGGTATGGGAAGCAAAAGTAAACAAAATGGAAAGAGCAGAAATGCAATTAAATGAGTTTATGCTTATCAGGACAACAGTAATTCACGTTATATTTTAGCTGCTGAATTGAAAAATAAAACAACAAAGGTGATTATTCCTGTATTTTTGTAATATCATTCATTAAATCAAATTACACCAATTTCTATGCGTGCCTCACACTGACACATAACCATTGAAAGAAAACTTGCCAAAATTCATACCGAAAATATCACAATTGATCACTCAGTTGTGTCCATCTTGTACCATTACGTTGATTTCATACACCACATCTCTCTGGCAATTTATACCTTCACTTAAAACATTTTCAAATCAAAGTACTTCGTGTCTCTTCTGTTCTGGTCTTTACTCCCCATATCAGCATTTAAACAAAAATGGTGTGTTTTGCTGCTGGGCACAGTCCATTTTCTTCTGCTGCCCGGAGTTTCAAGGAAAAATTCTCTCAAAAAGTTGCTTGAGTTCTATCAAACTTGGAATTTCGTTTCTGTGGCACATTGCACAGACAAAACAATAGCTTTTGCATTTTGAAACTGAATATAGCAGATAGCAAGTTTCTGTTCCTCTGCTCAAGCTGGTAACAAACACCCAGTTGATTCAGATGTCTGTGATTTAGATCTTTTCTTTTTAAGTGTATCATTGTTGTTCTTTTTGGTGCTACGAGATCAACAGAGTTATATTCTCCATTTATTATGGGGAATTTTAAGTGCTTTAGAGCTAGAGCTGGAAGTCTGTATTTTAATCAGAAATTACTGAAGTGATAGAAATCCCATCTTATAAGTACTTAAAAATTCGAAAACAATAGAACAACTGTATTATCAAATCTCCTAGTTCCTGTGACACAGGCTACGAAGTTCCAAGCCCAGTTACCATAAAAGGATTGTCTTCTGCTCCCTCCTCCCTCAAAATACAGTGCTGAACTCATGTTGTATTCAATAGAAACTCCTTCTTTTGCAAGATGCTTAAATGCAGTTGTTAAGGCCGCTTGGATGTTTGGTACTCAGCTGAGAAATTATGGGATTTTAATTCCTGAAACTTATTAATTAGAAGAAACCGGTAACAGAAACTAATTCTGAAAGTTAATTGAATTATTTTAATTTACAGAATGAGCAAAGGGAAGTTATTGATAAATTTCGATGTGGAAATATAAATTTACTAATTGCTACTACTGTAGCTGAGGAAGGCCTGGACATCAAAGAGTGTAACATTGTTATTCGCTATGGGCTGGTCACCAATGAAATTGCTATGGTGCAGGTATGAGTTTTCTGCATACATAACTTATTTTAATAACGCTTTTCTTTTTGCAATGGGCAAATGGTGAATCATATACCTGGTGTTTGGAAATAATTTTTAAATGCTTGAATGCTAAAAGAGAAAGTGTTCTTGCAACAATGTTCATTTCCAATTTCCATCCTCAGTCTGTATGCAGTATAAAATTTGCCTCTCTCTGTAATGGTGTAGCATCAGTTCAAAGTTCTACACAAACATTAAGCTTATTTAATAGAAGAGATACAAGAATATGGTCATCAGACCAATTGATGCAAGAGCCATTTTTACCACCGGCGTATGGACACCACACTATCATCAGCTAAATAGAGATTATTACATATCAGAATACCAGTTTGACACATGCCCTCATTTAACTTGTGAACACAAATATTTATATATTTAATATTCAAATGCATGCTTATATTTTGGCAACAAAATATAGTTTTGACATTGCAAAACATTGCTAATCACAAATCTCCTGAGCAGTTCTCACAGGTATCATGGATGATACTGCAGAAATAGTATGTGTTAGTCACTGATTCTTTATCTGTCTGAATTAAATGGAAAAAACTGCACTTTGGAAATAGTGCATATGGAATAGTGCATGTCTTCCATTACAAAACTAGGAAAAATTGTTGTGTGACGTTTATTTTTGTGTTTTGTTTATTTTTGTGTTCCTTGCAAATTGTAGGCTCGTGGTAGAGCTCGAGCTGATGAAAGCACCTATGCTCTTGTGGTTTCAAGTGGCTCAGGGGCTGTTGAACGTGAAAATGTTAATATTTTTCGTGAGAAAATGATGTATAAGGCCATTCAGCGTGTCCAGAAGATGCCACAGGAAGAGTATTTAAATAAGGTATTCACTGCAACTCTGCACTTTCCCTTTAATGAATACTGATTTATATTGCATGGAATACTTTCTATTTGAAATCTACTTAGAGGAGAAAAACTTGAAATAATATGAGTTACTACATATGGCTTTGAATTCTTTTGCCAATATTTGTTTTATAATCTGTTTTCTTGTCCTTTAGAAAAGTCTGGTTTTCTATTGGTAAGGGGAAAAAACACAAGCAAGAGAAAATTGACTAGAAGTCATGTTGACAGTGAACTCAGTAAAACAACTGAGAAAGAAAACTATAACTGTCATTCCAGCAGAATGTTACAGTGCTCTTACTGATCTGTTTCTAGATTCAGAGTTTCCAGTTGCAAAGTATAATGGAAAAACAAATGAAGGTGATGAGAGATCAGCGCAAGACGTACAAGAAAAATCCTTCACTAATAAAATTCTTATGCAAAAATTGCTCCAAGCCAATATGTTCTGGAGAAGACATACAAGTTATTGAAGACATGCATCATGTCAGTGTGAAAAAAGATTTCCAGTAAGTGTTTATGAACTGCTTTATCTCTTTCAGGCAGAAACAGATTTTCTTTTCATCAAGGCTGTAACAGGGCCTGTAACCCTCTAGGCCCTGTAAGAAAAAAATAGATTATTCCAATATTGTTGGGTCCTGTGCTCTATGGAGTTTATAGTTAAGGAGCTTGAACAAAATGTTTGTTCTTATTCCTGATTTCAAGGTGGATTGAGTTGAAGACTTAAAAAAAAAAAGATGCAGCTTCTGTGGTACTATTAACTAGATCACTTACTATGTAGTATGGTGTGTATTCCATTCTGCACAGGCTAATAGTAACCTTCAGGATCCAGTACTCCCTAAATAAATGATTCAAGAATGTATACATACTCTGCAGGTCTGGGTAGTCAGAGCCAAATGATTTTGTTAAGGGTTAAGGTTGAACTACAGGGAATAAAAAGAAAACCTTTAATTTTGAGTGATTATTTCATTGACAGTTCCATGGCTCCTGAAAAAACAAGCTAGATATGTCTGTTATTAGAACAAGAGCCTGCTGCTCCCTCTTCAAAATGTATGATGGAGGATGCAGCTCCTGAAATGCAGTGAAGAGGGACATGGAGTGCATGTGTATTTCATCATTACTCAGGAGTATGAAGCATGACCTTGTATTTTCTCAAACAGTCAGAGAGTCTATGACTTTTTAGGTTTCATATCTAATTATAACAATCTTAGTCACTGTTTATATATATCTGTATGTAGCATGGAGTGACCAATGGATTCTGATGAGTGCTGTCTCTTTTTCAGAAGTCTTTATCATACAAGAGAAAATAAAGCATTGCAAGATAAGCATGCTGATTACCAGACTAATGGGGAAATTATATGCAAAGACTGTGGACAAGTGAGGAACATCTTATTTTCATACTCTTCTTGTTGTCTGTATTTGTTTCTGTCTAATGATCTTGTCTTATTTTACCTGAAATGCAATTTCTTTCTACTTGCAGGCTTGGGGAAATATGATGGTTCACCGAGGTCTTGACCTGCCTTGTCTAAAAATCAGAAATTTTGTGGTTGTGTTAGAAGACAAGAAAACAACAAACAATATTTTTAAGAAATGGGGAGACCTGCCCATCAGGTTTCCTAGTTTTGATTATACAGCTCATTGTCCTTCAAGTGATGAAGATTAAGGATTTGGAATGAAAATAAAAGCCCTTTTCAACTTCTCTCTGTTGATTTGAAGCTCCTGTGTCCCATAGAGAATGCTGCATCTTAAGCACTGTGAAAGCTCCTGGACATAAGGAAACTGTCTTGAAGACAAAAAGTGAAACAAGAAAGGAGAAGAACAAAGTCACACAGCTGCTATCTGCACTCAGATTTGTACTCCTGGACAAAGATGGCAAATGCATTGCAGTCATGTGTATTTATGGAACAAATGCCTGTCTCTTTTCACTACAGGATGACAACACTGTCAAAAGTGTGTGAGATGACCTATTGTCAATCCCAGAACATTGAAAAGAGACCTTAAGATATACCATGGTAATTTTTTTCTTCATGCTGTAACCATTTTGAAGATAAAGTATCTCAAAAGAGGAGCCACGTAAAGAAGATATCACCCATTATTTCTGGATCGCTGTTGCTACATCAGTGTTTTCATGACTGAACTGAACTGAATATAGCTGAAAGCTCATATACTTTGACAGACTAAAATTAGGTTTCCCTTAGAAGACATTTCAAGAAATCAAGCCCTTAACATGAAATTGATTATTTTGTTGTCCAAGAAGCACATTGCCAAAGTGACTCTCTGTGTGTCAGTTTCATAGGACTGTTAGCCTGGCTACATAATGAGGTGTGCATTTTTTTTTCAATAAATTGCTATAACTAATGTTTACCAACTGTGATACTCTTAATTCTCTTCCACTGGAAGTATTTAGACAGTAATAATACATAGCTTCACCCTAGAAATGTAAAGGATGGTAGTAGTCTCACTGTAAAAATAGCATAATGTTTCTCAATATTTATGTCATGGACAGATTTCTCTCCCCCACCCGTTGCAAGTAAGATATTGGAGAGTGGAAGGAAGGTTTATTTGTTGTTACAACTGAATTAATTATTAGAATAGCCTCGTGGGAAGTCACCCAGATATCATTCACCATCTGAGTAATCTCTGGATTTCTTTATTAATGAGTTGTTACAGGTAAATAAATGCAATATAATACACTGTACATAGCATTTTCAAGTATCTGAATTAGTTTATTCAGTACTTTAAAATAAGTGTAAAACACTGGTAAAAAATACAACATCATTTCATAGATTTCTGCTGGGTCTTCAATCAAATAAATTTCCATGCTGAGTAGATTTTCTGAAATCTGAGCTTTTTATACTTCCCTTTACTGAAGCAACGAAAGTATATGCAGATGAATTTCTGCACATGTGCTGCAGACCTGTGTGACATACATACCTGGGCTTCTTCCAGTTCACCTGGGTGCTGTTACACTCCCAGTTCCTAGCGTGACTCTGCCGCATTGTCACCAAAGCTTAAAGAGTGTTTGCACAATCTCACTTCAGCATAAAGCATAATGAACCTCTAATCAATCCTGCTGGTGTGTAGGGTAACGAATTTCCAGTCAGGTTATTTTCTCTGAATGGGGTTGTAAAACACGCCCATATTGCCCATCCAGGAAGTGTGAATTTGTAAAAAAGAAGGTAAATTGCAGTATTTTATCTTCTGCTTAGCTCTGCATTTATTGCCTTTAGGGACCCAGCATCCTCCAGGGAGTGTGACAAATCCTGATTGTACTTACTACTTACAGCTTTTATTAGTTCACAAATGTGGAAAGAAGAAAGTCCTTGGGGATTTGTCTAGCTGTGTGTGTGGCTGCTAAGAATTGGATACACCTCAGCTGTATGTTCATTGCTGTCTCCTTTTGGTCTGATGTCATGCACAGCCTACATCTGTAAATCTGCATTTCCTCACGTGTGAAGAGTAAATACTTTAGTAACCTTTGAGTAGTTGCATAACTGGTTGGATAGCGGCTGGCCAAACTGAGTATTTTCTGTTCCATAATTTGTCCATTTCTCCAAGTGACTTACCCTCTTTCTACCTTTCTTACACTTTTATTTCTCTTACATTATGGGTTCCTTATGTTGCAGAAGTTAGGAAGAGTTTGGCTGTTGAAAGAATTTGTTTGCTTCTTCCCTGGTACTAGTCTGAACAGTCCAGAGAAGGGAGTTTAGGCATCAGCAGCAGTTCTACAAAGCTTGTAAATGTCATTCTCTGACAGGTAATTTTTTTTTCTTCTAATCTGCAGCCATTGTGGGTCTTATTTAAACTTATGCCTAAATAATGTGATTCCTGAAGTAGACAAATACAGAGTATGCAGCATAAAGTCATTTTGTAAAGCCTTTTAGATCATGTGAGATTGAATCATTTCCTTTGAAGCATTCTCTAAGTATGCATTCATTAGAAGAAGCTGCATATTTGGAATGGAAAAATAGCCTGATCAAAAACCTACATTTGCAATTTTGTGCTGTTCTGGTTGTCAGAAATAACCAATGTTGGTAGGAAAAAATGTATTTTTCTGAACCATGTTATTGAAAATACAAACAGCATTAACTATGGAATGCTAGGAAATAAGTAGCAGTTTGGAAATACGAATATGAAGCATGAGTTACAAGGGGAAAATTCTTTTGTCACAATTCTTTTCTGTTGTGGAAATTTTGAGTAGCTGCAGTTTTATCTTGTTAGGAAAACCACTGGTTTTGAGCTGAATTCTGCCCTTATTAGACAGTGTATTTTAGCATAACAAACAATATACATGAACAATGTATATACAAAAAATGTATATACAAACATTGTGTAAACAAATATATATGTAAACAATATATCTTAGCCTTCTCAGCCTTTTTGTCCTGAATGTCTTACACGACCAGGATATATCTTATTCAGAAACTTCTCCTTGTTTAACTTGGAATGTATTGTTGTGACAAGAACTGCAGAGAGAGGGGAACTGCATTTTTATGAGAAAATAAGGCACATTTCATATCATTGATTTTTCCACATGATAAATTTGAATATTTTCAAAAATTCTCTCTCCAAGTCTAATGCAGTGAATATTGCCAAAATACTACCCAGATCAGTTCTGCCTCGCCAAGGCTGGTGTAACAGTTGGGATTCAAATTCCAACCCATACTGTTAAGCTAAGGCAGTAACTTGGCCACTTGAGGGGTAATATATTAAATGTTTTTTCTTTGTGATACTCTGAAATAAATTCATAGTTAGCCCAAGTTCTGCTGGAAAATTTGGTGTGACAGAAAACCTATCTCATCTACTAGATTTTCAATTTTCAGAGAAGCCAGAGGATTTGGTAAACCCATCAACTACTGAATTTCAGTACGATCTGGGTACTTGGTCCTTGTTAACCTCCTCTGAAAAATCAGTCCCAGTGCCTGACTTTCACACAGAGGCATCACCATTGCAGACTCCTTTCCTCAGAAGGAAATGAACTCTGTCCCAGCAGGGAGAAAGGTGAGGTGAGCCATCAGACTCTGCATGCAAAATGAACACACTGAAGCCCAACCTGCAACTTCCAGCCACCAGCCCTAAGTTTTATGTGAATATTCTGTCAGAAGGTGGCCTTCTTTGGCAGCTGACATGTCCCACGTGTGTGTGTGTGTGTGTGTGTGCATATGTGTGTGTGTCTATGTGTGTGTCTATGTATATGTGTATGTATATGTGTGTCCATTTGTGCGCATCTGTGTCCCTGCATGTGTCTATATTGTGTGTATGCCCATGTGCACGTGTATTATGTCCCTGTGTGTGTGTGTCCATGTCCCCATGTGTATGTCCCTGTCCCTGTGTGTGTGTCACTGTATGTTTTCCTGTCCCCGTTTGTGTCCATGTCCCCGTGTGTGTGGTGTGTCCCTGTCCCTGTGTGTGTCCCTGTCCCCGTGCCCGTCCCCGTGCCTGTGTCTGTGTCCGTGTCCCTGTGTGTGTCCCTATCCCTGTGTCCCTGTCCCCGTGTGTGTGTCCCAGTCCCCGTGTCCCTGTGTGTGTCGCTGTCCCCGTGCCCGTCCCTGTGAGCGTGTCCCTGTTCCTGTGTGTGTCTCTATCCCTATGTGTGTATCCCTTTCCCCGTGCCCGTCCCCGTGCCCGTGTGTGTATCCCCGTCCCCGTGTCCCTGCCCCGTGTCCCTGCCCCGTGTCCCCGTGCCCGTGTGTGTGCGCGCCGTGCCGCCAGGGGGCGCGGTGCGGGCTCTGTGGGGCCGCGCTGCCGCGGGGGCGGGGCCGGCTCCCTCGGGCCGGCTCCCTCAGGCCGGGCCGGGCCGGGCCGGGCTCCGCGGCAGCCGCGGCGTGTGGGTAACGTCGGGGACCGGGCGCGGCGGACTTGTCCTTCCTTTTTCCAGCCTTTCTCCGCTCTCCTGGAGGATGGATTATGTAACCTGACGCTGCGGTCTCCAGTTTTCGCAGTTTTCAGCTGACCTCATTTCAGTGGGCTAAATAAAATAGGTGTAATTGGCGGTTGGAGAACTATTTCAGAATTTCCGCTGGGCTTGTATGTATTTGCTTCTGTAAGCTCTGCTGCGTAGCCTATAGATGTGCATAGTTTTCAGGGGAGAACAGCAATTCTCCTCACATGTGGAAGACATTAAACAGTACTGTTTCTGCTGCTTGTTTTGCATTCTTGTGCCATCATTTATTATTTCTAAAAGTAAACATATGTGAATACCACATAAGCAATAAAGCTATGGGATTTTCTTCTAATTTCTCTGTAGAGAGTAGAAATACGGTCATGACTATGTCCTGAGAATGTGGGGAGTGCCAAAAAACACAGTAGGTACTTTTCAGAGAAAAACAGTGCATGTCAAGTATCTGATGAGTCATAAAACCTCAAGTTAGTGTAAGCAGATGTTGGTTACAGCTCACATTGATGGGAAGTACATAATCACCACCCCGATAGCCTCCCACTGTCCGTTTCTTGTCCAAGAACTTCCCCTGAAGCGTGGTTTCAATTTTATGGAAAGCCTTTGAAATTTGGCACAGTTTCCAAAAGTATGTAGGAAAAAAAAAGTCTACCAGAGGTTTGGCCTCCAACTGTGAAAACAGACACTGCCTTTTCGAACTCCTCTCCCAGATCTACTGACCAACACCCAGAAGAGAGAATTTACATTCTTTTAGAATACGACAGGAAAATGAAGGTCTGTATGCTCCTGAATTCCACTTTTGGTAGCATTTACATCCTTTGTTTTAAACTGTCAGCTGTTAGACAAGGCCGGCTCTGATGTGGAAATATTTGTTTTAAAGAAGGAAAGGGAATTCTTTTTATATGTACTGCAGGGACGTTTTTGCTTGTTGCTAGGACCGATTACAGCAGTTAGAGAGAAGGAGGATTTCATTATTTACCAGCCATGGAAGCAAACTTCAGACAATATTAATTATTGTTTGTTTCTCTTCTGCAGACCCGGCTAAAAATCATAGTTGGTGTGGTTATATGCCTTTTGCTTTCCTTATTACTTATGTGTATTATACTGCTTCCATCAAGAGGTAAGGTATTTCTAATCTAATGCAGTGTAAAATGCAGTATCTTTGGCTATTGTTACTTTTGAAGTTCACAAAAGTTTATCAAATCATGTTTGATAATGACAATAGGATTGTCCTGTCAGAATTATTATGGCCTTTTCACTTTACAGAAATGTACTGACAGCTGAAATATCCTGAAGGTAGAATTGAAATGCCAGCAGATGTTGAGACAAGGGACTCCTTGAAGTGAAAAGCACCTGAATTAACTTCATTGTGCATGATATATAATGTTCTTAGTCACCACTGCAAAAATAACTCTCAGATCTTCCCATATTATTTTTCTGTTTTAGGGGTTAGGAGACTTTTCCAAACTGTTAGTAATTTTCTTTAGCTTAGTGAACTTGCATTTTGTTTTAAATGCTTGTGTAATAATTACAGAAGTTCTGTATCCAATTACAAGTTAAACTTCTTTTTTTTTTTTTTTTTTTTTTTTTTTTTTTTTTTTTTTTTTGTAGATGGGGTTTGATGGATTAATTGTGAATATATTTAAGCTTACATTTGAAAATTAAAGTCAGCATTGTATAAAACAGGGATGGATAGTTTGCTCTAGTATTATAACGCCAGCTGTAGGTAAATCACCCCATTGTGGTCTGCTGAGTGCTCTGGTGAAGGTTGAAATGAGTTTTGAAATTTTGAACATGAGTGGCGCTGACTTGGTGGTTATTGTTTTCTATGACAAGATAGCAATGGCAATAGAAGTATTTACATGACCTTATCACTACAGCAGATTACTTTAATGCCTCTGAAATAATTAAAATATTAATAAAAGGTTTATATTCCAGTAACACTATCTATTTAAAGACTATTTTTTTCTGTTATTATTCTTTTTTTTCATGTGTGGGCAGGGAGACTGAGATGGAGAAACCGTTTTGTATTTACAACTAAATGTTATAAAATCAACCATCTGCTTAAGCCTAGTGAAAGTTAAGTCCTGCAGTTAATATGCAGGTTTTGTGAAAGGTGAAATCTCTTTCGTATCTGTTATTTTTGTGACTAATGTTTATCCTGAGTTGTTGAGAAGTGTTGAAGGTTTCTGAAGCAGTCAGAGATGATTTTGTTATGTAGCATTTTAATATGAGGATAGATGTATATCAGTTATATATATCTATAGATAGATATAGATATGCATATATATTATGCAGTGCTGGAAGAGATAGCACCTCAGAGTGACAGTTTGACTTTTACTGTCAATAGTGGGGTGCCAGATTTTTTGTCTAGCTAAGCATGGTCACATCTGAGTTTTCACTACAAGGTAAATGCATGGTATCAAGTCAGACTTGCTCCCATCAGATCTGCATTTTATGACAAGGAAGGCGGATATATTTTTATGATATTTAAATTTAAAAAATAGTAGTGAGGGAACAAAGAGATTGGAGACCAAGGATCAGTTTGGCAGCCTGAAGAAGTTGATAAAGATGATGGAAGGTACTGTAGAAAAAAGTGAATGTAGGAAGAAGTGATAAAGATGATGGAAGGTACTGTAGGAAAAAGAAAAATGTGAAAAGGGTTTTTTGTTGTCAAATACAGCTCTTTGGCCTCTTCAGTACCTCAGCAAATATGGAGCACTCTTGTAGCATATCTTGGAATAGTGACTTGATAACCAGTCATACCAAACATCATATTTAGATCCAGTAGGATGATAAAGAAATTATCTTACTTCACAGGATGCTTTTGGGGGAGCATTTTAGACAATTGACAAACACAGTGTTGTCCAACGCACAATTATGGTGAATGTGTCAGATCCAACATAATTGTGGATCTGACACGTTATGGCTTCTTATTCTCACATGGAACTGCAAGTGCTACAGTTACCTGTTCAAATGCCTTAACCTTTTTGAATTGTAAGTAGTCTACTGATCAGTTGTAAATAGAAGAAATACTAATTAGTTTTGTAGTTACAAATTTTGCGAGCTGGAGACGGACAGGAAATGGCTACACAGCTGGAATGTTGTTTGTACATTCCGGCTTTACCACTGCTCAACTGAAAAGATGTGGCAATCTAGAAAGACAATTAAATGCATATGAGAATGTATAGACACAGACCAAATAAATTTCTACTTAGGAAATCTGCAAAGAAAAATGGAAAGAGCATTTAGTTCTGGTTTTGTCTGCTAAGTTTCTAGTCATATCATGTTCTTCTTAAAATGTGGTAGGTGGTTTTGATTTACACATGCAAGTGTATAAAAATGTCAAAGATTCTCAAAAGTTAACAGGAAAATAATTTTTGAGAGCTTATTAAGAGGGAAATACTTGAAACTGCAAGTATTAGACAATTTCTATGAGGCTCGGAAGAGCAAGGTGGGCAATATCAGTGTAGCAAATGGCATCCATGCCTGAGAAATCATGGACTGTTTTTTGACACATCTTTGAATTAGGAATGTGTGGGATTTACCTGACAGTGATAACCCAGCTATGAAACTGCAACTCCAAATGGTTCAGAAAGGAGCTTTTCACTTGTACACTGATGTACCTACTCCTCTTCTTCTGCAGCATAAAGGAAGAAAATACCTGCCTGCAATTGAGAAGCAATAGTGGAACCCCAGCCAGAGTTACAATTAACTGTTTGTATTGCTTAGGCTTCAAATTAATCTCTTCTGCTATTTTTAATGAATGTCCAAAGCCATGTCTGTCGATGTTTCTCTTCCCTGTGTACTCTTGGCCTAGGCCTGAGGCCCAATCCCTGTTTCTCTGATTTCACAGGTGAGGGCATAGAGCTCACCACTTTGTGGCTGAGCAGCCAGTTTCTTATGAAGAGGTAGTGTCCTCTGCAACACCTCAGCCAAATCCAAAAGTGGAAAAGCAGGTTCAGTTGATGTGATTTGATGCTGAGTGTGACCAAAGTTTTGGAGCAGGGTCAGGAGTGCTGGAATTAATTTCTGGTGCTAAATTGAGTTTTGTGTTTCCTCATGTTGGGGGAGCTTGTGCTTCAGCTATTCAGCATCAGCGCACAGAGATGAGAATGGAAATTCTAGTCCAGAAGCAGACAATAACACTAAGCAGTTTTCCTTTGTCATGTCCTCTACTTGATGTTCAGCAGTGGATGCTAAATAAAATACTTATAAAAATACATGTATGTTAAATACATATAAAATATATAAAATGCATATATATATACATTAAAAAATAACAATATACAGAAACAACAATACCTTCTGATTATTATGTATGCTTACTGTAATTTGGCAAGCCTAGACACAATTTATAAAGATGCACATTAGAACATGTGGAATAGCCATAAGCCAGGAGAGCTTTGAAATATAAAGGATTGTGTTGGTTTACCCGTATCTAGTCTTCTAGATATCTATATTCTAGATATAGAAGTCTGTCATCTTCTATGTTTATCATTAGTGTATTAAAGATGTGTAATATGCAGTCATAGTATTAGCAAGAGGGATTAACTTCTTATTGAACTTCTTGGGATATTTTCTGGATATATTGCTAGCTCAGAGTTTATAGGGACAGGGTTTTGCCTTTGGATTGGCATTCAGTTTTATTCCTTGTGACAGCTTTCTTCTGCATTAGTGCAGACAAGGCTTGTGTCAACAGTCAACCTGACATGTGTATTCTACAGTAAGTAATAGTCACTTAGCAGAAGAAAATATGTGTTATCATTACGAAGTGCCATAGAATGCAATATGAAGAAACATTTCCCAGGAAGTCAGTGTGATCTTAACAGAGAGGGCAACTAATGAGCAAGTGATGGAGCATGATATGAAACCTGAGAGCAACGAGTCATCTTGATTATCTGACTGTCATCTGAGAGCTCTGAAGGAACAAACAGGGGAAGTGGCAAAGATCTGCTAAGCTGCAGTGTGACATCTCTACTACCTCTGAAAACCCTGGCAGGAGTCCCTTTGATTTTAAAAGGGAAAGCATAGCGTCCAGAATGCCTAGACCTGAAAGCTGCCATTATTATGCTATTGAACTTTAAAGACTGGCCTTTATCAGAACAGTTCATATGTCTTTTGAGGATTAAATATTTTGATTATTCTCACTCTTGTGAATTGCATAGGTTCTACACAGGAACTGCACAGAATAATCCTCTTCCTATCCAGTTGATTTACCTTGAATTTTCTTTTAAAATCTGCTCTAGCTTAAGTTGTTTAGCTTTGGGGGAAAATATAGCCAGACAATATCCAGAAAACCAGCCTCCACTTGCATTATTTTAATACAGTTATCTGACCTGCTTAGAAGTCAAATATTTGAGTATCTATCTTCTTTCAAGAATCATTGTCAATTTTCTTTTGCAGCATTAAATAAAAAGTTCAAGTTTGGGTTCACTCATTCATTACTTTTCAGTACTATTTTTACCTGCATTCCTTCATCAATGTTATTCATATGACTACTAAGAAATATGTGTGGATGGTGATTATTTTGCAAGCTATCTTCTAACTGTGGTTAATGAGGCATGTACAAAATTTGGAAGTTAGGGTTTGCATCCTGTTGTTTGACCATTTGCTGAACATGTGAAGGTCCTGATTAAAATAGTTACCTCTACAAGTTCATGAAACCCATGCTTAAAAAAAAAATAAAAACCACCAAGCAACCTTTAATTTGTCTTTTGTGTGGAAAAGGCTTATCTGGAATCACAGGTCTTCAGGTAAATGTGTCCAAGTGAATAAATGGTTGAAATAAATTAGTTTGTCTAGTTAATTTTGCATTCCCAAAGATGAGTCTTCCAGAGGCTAAAGGACCTTATCAGAACAGTAACAGGGAACTTTCATTTCTGCTGCACCTACGATTTGCATATCTCCAGGACTATGGTATCCTCACTCTTGCATGGCATTAAATGCAGAAAAAAACCAAAACACTGAACTAATAATTTTTTTTCCCTCTTGTCATTAACAGAAAATTTTTGTCTTATGCTTAGTTGTCAACACAGATGATGGTCCTAGAGCTCTTACCTTGGAGGATTATTTGAATGGAAATTTCCAATATAAAACATTTTTTCCATATTGGGTGTCAGGTAAGTAAAACCTTTTCTCAAACATAGATAAGCCTTTCTAATATGTATTTCCAGACTGGTTTACACAGACTGAGAAATGTATTTTCCTTCCAGCTTTACTTTGAATGAATGCTAACTATGAAATTAAACAATGTGTTAGTCAAAACTTATGGTTGAAATTTACTGTTCTGTCAGTCATTCTAGAAAATCCAGGTATTTGATGTTTCAACAGACATGTCTGAGTCAAGTATAAACTATAATTTTACAGAGGCCTTCAGTGTTTTATTTCTTTTACTGTCATATTCATTGCATCAAGTGAAAGAAATTTGTCAATGTGTCAGTCATTCCTTAAGCAATCTCCTTTTCATGCTTTTCACAGCACTTCTTCACTTACCACTTGTAATGATTGAGGTAGTCTGTCTTACAGGTCCTGTTCTTTGTTTTCAGTAGTACCTGGCTCTGCAATGAGGCCAGCTGTTCTAATGTTGTTTCAGGAAGTGCTGACACTGCTGAAATTCCTGAGTTCCAGGATATGGCATAGAAAATAAAGCTGACTTTCTAAGTTCCTTAAGGTGGAGTCATGAAGTTAATTGCTGCTGATATAAACGTGTCTGTGTGTGGCTGAAGTGCTGCTCTTGTTATCAGTGAATTGCACAGCCCAGGGAGACTGTAGCTAGGCTGATTACATTCTAGCACTCACACTGCTCCCATCTCTGTGCTGCCTCAAGCGCTGTTCTCTGCCAGCAGCAGGAAGCAACACAACAGCATAGTGCCCATTCAGATGGAGTCTCACCAAGCTAGTTTTAGCCCACAATTTTAGAACTGAAGTAAAGCCTTATGAGTGAGGCGTTGCTTGAGTGGTTCAATTTTACAATGAGCAGCTTGAGGTGTGTAGATATCACTTGTATGATTTAAAAATTAGGTCGCTCTTTGTTAGAATTCTGTCTGAATGTCTGAAGAATGTAGGCAGCATATCACCTAAACCTAATATTCTTCTTCTCTCTTTATAGCTTTCTCACTTAGACTTATCTTTCCTTTTAACAGTCACAAAACTCACACAAAAGTCATGCCATAGATTCCATAGATAGTCATGCCTACAGCATTCCATATGTCTACTTCTCTTCTGAAACAAGGAGTTAAAATTGTATATTTCATCCTAAGGATGATTTTAAATACAAATACTGTTACACAAATCACACAAGAGTGCTCAGAAGATCCAAGGGTGATCTAATTTCCTAAAAATGAACATCTTCGCAATGTTTCAGGCTCCTATTTAACTTTTAGTCTTGTTTTCTAGCTACCCCACATATGTAATTCATTCTCTCTGTTTATAGAAGTGAAAATAATAATCTGAAGCTAAAATTCTGATCTTTATTCTCTACCAAACTATAGCTCAGATCTTGAGAAAAGGCAGGGTTAAATTCTATTTTCAGTGAAGCCCACTCACCCTTATTTTGTAGGACTCTTGTGAGTAAGGATAGAGTCATGCAGTGTCAGTTGTGTGGTACTGCTTTTATCTGCAGAATATACAAATAAGTATGTTCTGGTAAAATGATAAGCAAAGGTATTTTTCTTTAAAACATTTACATTTTGATACGGACTTTCTAATGGGTCTGTCACTGGCATTCTTGATCAGACACGAGAATAAAATCTGGCATTTACTTTTAAAGCTAAATAGTTGATCCTCTGTGCAGTGTATGATCTCGAAAATGTACTCAAGAACCTGAGGTCAGTTTCTTGATAACTCTGTACCTCAGCATCATTAGAAGAAAAACATTTTTTATGTAGATGCCAAAATATATTTGCTTAAAACATATTCTTTGAAAGAGGTGTGAATTTGTTGATAAACAGATATGTTGTATAGTATCTTCTGTGAAGGTAACAAACATTTTATCTTGTTTATAAAGATAACGAGTATCTTCATCAGTCTCCAGAGGATGATATTATTCTTTACAATGTTGAAATTAATTATGCAACCACCATCCTGACAAACAGCACAATGGTACGTACCTTTATCATTAATAAACAGGCAGAAAAGTGCAGGTGTATTTCAAGTTACAGTTTAAAAGTGAGTGAGAATAGAATCTAATCTACTTCTTAATTTTTCAGAAACAAGTTAATGCTTCAAATTATGTGATGTCATCAGACCAATATTTCATAGCTCTGGAAAGCAATTATTCAAAGGTAATTATTTTAATATACCTCTTAATGTAATGTTTAATTTTATTTAGTACTTTGTTAATTGTGTTTACCATAGGTAAATGTTTCTTGGTATTTTCTTGAGAAAGGGATTGGCTGTGAGGAGGCAGCTGATTATTTGTAATTAGATTATCTTTTTCAAGGTTAATAATATTCTCTTGTTTCATTTATGCAGCTGTGGAGATACTCTTATACAGCATCATATCACATTTATGATCTCATAAATGGGTAAGGCCTGATATTTCTTACAGACAGCTGTGGTGCATACACTGTAGTGATGTGCTTGCAAGCATTCACTCCAAAACTGTAGTAATGTGACTACCAACTTGCTTTGCTTTTGCCTAAATCTGTCAGGTTACTTGTTTGCTTGAGAAAAAAAAATGTTCTCTAGGAAAAATCATACATTCTTTTCATCTGGATTGATTTCTATTCATGCCCTAAAACTTTCACTGCTCAATATTCTCTTTTGTCTCCATCCTCTTCTACTAATTCATTCTTTTTATCATTGGTCTAATCTTCAGCTTCCCTAAAACTCTTGTAACAGCCCACCCTGCATTCCTCAAAGTCTGTAGCTTTTCCCATGACATTTGGTCTCTTTCCCAAGATTGCCCAAACCACTTCCCTTTCCACCCAAATCCAAAGGAGGCCATCTGCCTCTGCAGTCACCTTTTTATGCTGAAAGCATCAGTGTGACCAAATGTGCTTAGTTCTGAGCAACAGGGGCTGCACTGAGCTGCACCATTCTTGGGCAGCTGTTGGCTCAAGGTGACAGGAAGAAGTTGCTGCAAGCTGCTGTGAGCAGAGGGGTGCTGCATGGGAGTTGGGATCCTCAGCGAGTGCTGGACGTGCTGCTGTTGCTCCTGCCTCAGTGCGTGCTGAGTTCACATTTCCCAATAACCTGCTGAGACTGTAACACAGACTGCAGCTACAGCAAATGACTGTAGGTGCTTGTGCAGCATTTGGAAACAGATAAGGCTGGCTCCTTAGGCTGTTGGATAGGTTTTCAAAGGAGTAAGTTTAAGCATTTGCCAGCACTGGTGCACACCATGGTGTTAACTGCATGTCTCTGCCTGCCTTAATCGTGCATTGCTCGAGAAACAATAAGCAGTTAGAAAATGACTTTGTGACTTTTTTATTAATGTACAGTATAATGATCCATTTGCACTGTGCACAAAAAGCCATTTCAACTTCTTTCCTTTTTTTAGTGGTTTTGTAACAGAAAATCAGCTTCCACATAAAATTCAGTATATATCCTGGTCACCCGTTGGACACAAATTGGTTAGTAAAGATAATTAAGTCCTAGAATGAATTTGCTTTGTATGGCTAAAAGACATTTATATTTGGTTTTTTGGGGTTTTTAAAAATATTTTGGCCATATTTTTGACAGGCCTGTTTATTAATCTTGGTTATGAGAAATAATGGCAAAGAAAACAGTTTTAACTTGTTCAGATTTTACTGTCTGTGTCTCAAGAGAAGAATAATCTATGTTCTCAGGTACATTATGTGTTTCAGTTTGCTCACCAGTCTTTATCCAGAATTGACCAACATAATTTTATATAAGATTAAATGCAGTTTCAAGGCCTGAACACCAATTGGTTTTCCTTTGATGCTGTGTAACACATGAATTTAAAATGGAGATTTACAGATGCAGGATTTAAAATCAGTTCTAAAATTTTTAGTGAACACAGAATTTGGCCTGCAATGTTTAATTTATTTGCTGACATACCAGCTCTTGCAGAATTTACAAGGGCTGTTAGTGTACCATTTCACATTTTGTATTCATTAGATCTTGGTAGTGTAATACACAAGTATTGACTGCAGAAGATCTTGCTCTAATCCTGTTATTGGCTGTACTCTTAAAAAAAACTTTCTTGTCTTTAGGTATATGTATATCAGAATAATATCTATTTGAAACGAAGTCCTAGAGAGGCACCAGTTAAAATAACTAGTGATGGAAAACAGAATGAAATATTTAATGGGATTCCTGACTGGGTCTATGAAGGTAAGTAAACCTTGAAGGGCAACAGCATGATAAATGCTTTGTTTAGATTGGTTCTGGTTTTCAAAATCCATTTTAAAATATCTGTGATGATACCCTTTTTTTTCAGCCCTAAGGATTACTTCTTTTCCATATTGTATTTACTGTACAATGTATGAATTTTGTATTCATAACACATAACCAAAATCCTGAGTCTTTGTTACTGAAACTGTATCAGAACTCTACATAGTTGTCTTCCTTCTAATGCAAGAGGCAGAGGCTGGGAATTAAGATTTGAAATTTTAATTTCAGTGAAAATTTGGCAGTTCAGTGCAGCCAAAAAAATTTTAAAAAACATGCACACAGAAAAATCCCAAGTGAATTAAGTGGGAGCTGTGTGCATATTTTGATGCTATTTATTTAGTGTAACTGTCTTTATGTGTCTAGATTGCTGAGTAGAGTGCTAAAATAGATTGGAAGGTAGATTGCAGTTATAAACTTTTATTTTTTTCCTCAGAGGAGATGTTAGCAACAAAATATGCACTGTGGTGGTCTCCAAGTGGAAGATATTTAGCATATGTACAATTTAATGATTCTGACATACCAGTTATTGAATATTCATATTTTGGGGAGGACCAGTATCCTAGAAAAATAACTATCCCATACCCAAAGGTATGTTTTATCATTCTTTTGACTTCCTTTCTGTTGAGAAATGAGTTGTGAGAATGAGAAAATTAACTGTGCTTAATTCCTTAAGTATTACCGTGGTTAAATCTGTTGTGACTTAAATACAAGAAAACAAGCTTTGTCTAAGTTCTGAAAAAGCTGTAGGTACATACAAAATTATATAATACCAGTGAAATAAATGGAATTACTCACATAGGCAAAAAGTATGTGCAAAAGTGCTTAATATTTTTCAATTCAGTTTTCCTCTTCCAGTGTATAAATGATGCAGTTGTTATTTTTCATTATAGTAAATAAATTATGAGACTAAGTTTTTCTATATATATATTTTTAAAAAATAAACTCTTTGCTTTATTTGCACACTTCATAGTGCTTTTTGATCTTAAGGGGCTTTGGATTTTAATTGCTTTCAAGTGCCAGATCTAAGGCAAGAAGGTTTTGGGTTGGCATTTCTTCTGCATGTATTAGAAAGCTCTCCTGACTCTTATCATGTTCATATGATTGCAAGGGATCATGTTAGTGTATTTAAAGAATTTGCTCACCTGTCAGCTGGGTCACAGTTCTAAAGTAAAACTGGATGGTTTAGACCACACATGGAGAAGAATTAAAAAACTGATAATGTATGCAGTGAAGAAGCAGCCATGAAATCAGTTTAAGCAGCCATTTCCCAGTTGGGATGTCAAACAGCACTTGCAATCATGTGAATAAACTGGAGTTTTATGCTGAAGTCGGTGTAATGTGTGCTGCAAAGACCCCCACTGCAAAGAGAACAATTGCTACCACCGAGCACATTTTCTGTAGAGAAAGGCACTAAACTCAAATGTTTAAAAGGTTTCCTTCTTTAATATATAAATATAAATGATAGTAAACTAAGTATGTGCTACTGCTGCAGTGTCACTCTTAGATCTTATAAGACTATTTGCTGTATTATACTCAACTGAATTCATATTTTGTAACCTGTCTACTTTAATGCAAAAAGTGTTTTGATTTTCCTCAATCTGAATTATCCAGAGCCTGGTTTTAATAACCTCAAACATTTTCTTTGAAGGCTGGAGCTAAAAATCCTACTGTTAAAGTGTTTATTGTAGACACTATTTACTCTGAAGCATTTGGTCCTAAGGAGGTGCCAGTTCCTGCAATCATAGCATCCAGGTAGTGTGCCCTCAAATATGTCTTTTCTTGGTTGAAAAAAAGGTTTTGTCTATTTGTTTTAAATGCTTGAACCTCTGAGTTGTGCTTTATCTAACAGTGTTCTGCCATATTAAACCCGTAAAAGGATCAGCAGCTAACTAGAAATATTGCATTTTTATTTTGGCTGTCCATATGCTACATTGTTACAAATGATAAAAAAGTACCCTAAAACACTGAAAGCTTTGCTGTTGTTTTTCAGAGAGAAATGTGGGGAATGCAATCTGTAGCAATGCTTCTATACTCCTGTTGTTTAATAACTGCCATTTCTCCCTTTTTAAATTTTTTATATTTTAGTGATCACTATTTTACTTGGCTTACTTGGGTAACAGATACTCGAATCTGTGTGCAGTGGCTGAAGAGAATACAGAATTTTTCAGTCTTAGCTATTTGTGACTTCAAAGAGCATTCAAATACTTGGGACTGTCCAGAGGTAATGAAGTTGGAAATATAAATTTAAAATTACTGAAATTAGCATTTTAAAATCCCTGCCATAATTATATTTTTCAGTATTTTATCACAATAATATTTTGCTAGTAGTGATACCTTTTTCAGTATTTTAATTGCTGGAAGAGGGCTGAAAAAATACTAAATACTCCAGGAAATAAACTTTTTTTCTGTGTGAAATTTAAATAACAACCAAAACAAAAACAACATCAACCACCTAAAATGCTGTTGAGAGGCTTTCAGTAATGTTGTTTATTTCCTTCTTCTGTTAGCATCTTCAAAAGTGAAACCATGTAGGATCTGTATTTTTTTTTAATAAAATCTTATTATGCCATGTTGAAATTCCATACTAAGACTGACTAAATCATGTGCTTTTAGATTAAGTTAGATTATTTGAAAGAACATACACATTAATAGTAAGGCAGGTTTTTTGGAAGAAGAAATTCTTCTGTTTTATCAAATCATACAGTTCTAGACAGTAGGCAAGTTTTCAGAAACACAATCTTTCTGAAAAGAAAACTTCAGCCTAATTGCAACAGTAACTACATTTGGTTTCAATATGTCATTCTATGATTTAGTCAGTTGGGAAAGAAGACTGTTGAACAGAACAGAGCTTTGTAAAGCCTGAAAAGATAAATACACACAGATAAATTTATATAGATCCTGAAGGAAAGACAGCCCTGAATTTCAGTAAATCTAATACAGAGATCTCATTTGTCGTCTTTTAGTATTTGTGCTTTTGGCTTGTCTTGTTCGTAGGGTTCAGGTACAGAACACCTATTAAAGCTAACATTAGATGAAACCTTGAACTAATTGGAAATAAAATGCAAGAATATTTATTAAAGCATTCTGTATGACTGATACATTATAAATTCAGAGTTTATTGACCCAGACTTTTCAAGCTGAAAAGAATTTTACTTCTCTTTAACATGAAAACTGTTGCAAATTCAAAGGGAATTTAAAGTCCTGTTACTTCAAAAACATTGTCATTGAAGTAGTATTCCATAGAGAAATATTGTAACTTAGTAGGGGAAAAGCCATGTTGCATGCAGCATTTGCTATATTTCCTAAGTAATTGTTCCACTTTATAGGTACATTAACACTGAATCTCTACCTTGTCTGCAAGTAAGCTATATTTTAATAATTAGGTATTTTAATGGAAACAAAAAAACATATAAGGTTTCTAGGATTCTAGCACAATCCAGTGAAGTACTTTAACACAAGCTTAACTTCTAGCACATAACCAGTTTTATTTACTTCAGTAGATCTGTTTATGTGTTTAAAATTAAGCATGTGCTTAATTGCTTTGCTGGAACCAGACCAGACCAGACCAATTAACATCTTTCAGGACGTTGTTCATGATCCTTGTTTAATTGCATTTCTCCATGAAACCTTATTTATGGAGTCACTACTGACGTTTCTATAATTCTATATTTATACAGTGATACAATGCTTTTATCACATTAAAGTTTGCACAAATGGCCAGTCGAAGGAGTGTGAACAGATGGGACTGCTGCATTAGCTCTATTTGCCATCAGAAAGTATATCTCTGAACGTTTCCTTTGGCAAAAATAGTTCTCTTGTTGAATTCAGATTGCATTGAGTCTCTAATGTACAATAAACTTGCTATGTTTTATGTATCTGAAAATAATAACAAAATATAATCTACAAGATGTTCCAAAAGTATCGATTCATCAGAAATGTTCACATGTTCAACTCTTTCTCATGTGACTAGACCACAGAAACCAATATGAGCAGTGGAACTATTCATATGAGTAAAAGGTAGGCATATCTTTGTGAAATTTGGGCTACTCAAATGAGAGAATTTAAGTATATCCCTAATGTACTATATCATCAAGATCTGAGTTTTCATTTAAAGAAAGGAAAATAATGTTAGGATGCAGATATAAAACAATACATCCCATTTTTATTATCTTAAAAAGAAATAAAATCCATCTTTTCAATTAGTCGCTCAGTGGAGCCCTTGCAAAGTGCTAGTCTTCTAAGGGACAAGGACCTGCAACTTTTCCTCAAGTCACTTTGTGGGGATTAAATTAGAAGGGAGAGCACATGATTTTAAATAGTAATGAGATTATGCTGAGGGTAAGAAATACAAATCATATTCCTTAAAAAGCAGATTTGTTGATTTTATTTCAAACTGTGAAGAAATACTGTATTGAATGAACAGTATAAAGAAAAATTTGCAAGATAGAAAAAGAAATACATTGATTGAATGCAGATTTTTAAATATGTCACTAGAAACTTTACAAGCAAAACATAAGTACAAATGTAAAAGCACCTTTAGCTGCATTATTGATGCTCAGTATAAGTCTGTTTCCAAATCAGCTTTAAGAACGAGGAATTAAGGTGTTCTAAATTTATATTCATAGTCTCAGAATACCTTAGTAGTCACATCACCACTGCTCTAAATCAACATCTCAACTCTGAAATCAAAGAAAATACAAACAAGCTGAAAATCTAAATCAAATGTTTAGCATTAATTTTGCTGATATTATTTTACTTGAATTTTTGCCAAAAATTAATGAGATTAGGTAGTTTTCCATTCTTGTTTCCAGTGAAAAAGTAGTATAATTGCTTTAACTTTTATTTAGGTCTGATGACAGCTGTTAAAACAATAGTTTAATTAATGTAATTGCCTTAATACAGCAATATTATTTACTTAGACAGCCTCCAACTCCCTGAACCTTCATAGGAAATATTCCAAAATTCTCTTTTGCAGGCAGCTACTGACTTTTTTAAAGATTTTTGAATCTCCTTAAACTCAATCTTCTTAAAGAGTGTATGTTTGCTTTTGTTTTTCAGAATCAACAGCACATAGAAGAGAGTCAAACAGGATGGGCAGGCGGAGTAGGTTTTCTTGTTGTATTCTATTTTAATTCACTTAAAAGCTACAGCTTCCTGCATCTTCCCATCAGTGTTTTGGAACATGAAGCACCCTTCTGAGACATACAGCACTACTGCTTAGACTTGTTGCACTGTAGGACTGAGGCTTTTAATGCTGTGCTAGACGAAGTATCTGGCGATCTGCTTTCTAAATTTAAAAACCTATTTCTGTCCCAACCAACTGACTAGACAGGAAAGTTGGTCGAGACAGAAATTAATGAAGGGAGGAAAGTAATGAAATGAGGTAGATTTATAGTGCAGTGTAATCCTCAGAAGCATTCTGGATGAATAGATGTAAACTTCCTCTGGTGACACTAGGGCAAGGGATAAAATGGGCTATCACAGTATCTTAAGAATAAAACCTGTCCATTCAGAAGAGTTTTAGTGCCAGGTGCTGCACATCTTCAGCTAAGAGGGAACCATCAAGGTAAGATACTCTCCTTAGAATGGCAGGTGATACTTCTCTGGAGTTACCTCTTAGCAAAAGATGTTTTCTCTGCCCAGTAATCCTAGACAACCATATACCTTCGGAAACTTGCAATAACAACAAAGCTACCAGGAAATTGTAAGATCATGAGATCAGTATTTGCAGTCATACAGGCTGTATTCCAACAGTGAATATGTAGTGTTGCTTATATTTACTTTCAGGCAGGGGAAGTTAACAGAATCAAGTGTGTGAACCTCACACTGCCTGAATATCCCGTAGTGGACTTAACAATGAGATTCAATTTTCAGTGCACTGTCCCTTGAGATGTTTTAATGAGAAGATCATATATTTACAAGAATTATTTCTTTTACTTGGTCCTTTTTTTTTTTTTTTGACACTTCACTTGAGATTCTGATGACAGATTTTTATTAGAGCTAAAGAATTTACACATATGCATAAATCCCAGCTTTTGCCTCTACAGGTTTTCAAGTATTAGAAATCACAGATACAATCTCCAGGAGAAATTAACTTGTGGTCAGAAGTCTTAGTCGAGCTTGAGTTAATATTATTCAAAAGGTATACTCACTCAGGAATGTTTGACTATGTTGAAGTGCTTGCAGGTCATTCCTATATCTTCATATCTTCATGTTTTGAAAACAAAACTTAGAGTTGCAGTAATTCAACCTTGACTGACAATTTTAGTAAAGACGTGATTCTTTGAAAGGAAGTCAAATTTAAATGGTCTTATCTGGAGTAATCTGTTCCTTAAAATTAGTGGAATGGTATGGGAAACTTCAGATATCCATTTCTATGATGCTGTACTTTTTCAGTGAAGCAGACAAACTGAGGTCTACAGAATACTCAGTCTGGCACCATTCATGAACATTAGCTTTATTCAGAAACTTATTTGTTTATTTGTTAAAAATAATTTCTGCCTGTTTTTAGACAACTAAGAAAGGTCATTCAGAATATACAAATTATTCTACTTACAAGTAGAGAGCTCACGTCTGTGGTATTCTTGAGGTATCTGTATTATCAGTTTAAGAAATCCAAAATGAAAGAAATTGTACATAATCATGGGGAGATTGAATATCACAGGTACAAACCCATGCAAAGTAGTTTGTCCAATTTGAATTGATTAAATAGTCTTGTTACTTTTAGTATGTGTAGTACAATCTGCTAAACAGCTTGGACAGTCTTATATCTCATCTACTGTTTTTCTTCCATTGTTTCAGTTCTTTGTTTCTGCACCATATTTTACATCAGACAGCAGTTCATACTACAAAATTTTTAGTGACAAGAATGGTTATAAGCATATTCATTACATCAATGGCTCTGTGGTAAGTCAAGACAAGTGCTCTATATTGATGTACTGTCCTAAAGGAATTCTACAATATTCAGTACCTTAAATGTCTCACCACACAGGAGAATGCAATCCAAGTTACAAGTGGAGAATGGGAGGCAATATACATTTTCAGAGTAACAAATGATGCAATGTAAGTATCATGAAGTAAAAAGGTTGGGAGTGTTGTCAGTAAAAGCAACACTTAATCATTTGAACACTGTTTGTTAACTCATCAGATTATAATTAGGTGTAATTTGTTTTTTATCTGAATGCATCCACAACAAATTTGTATGCTAAGGCACTGTATAGGTTTGTAAACATGATTTACTTATGAAAGATTCTTTGCAAATTGCCCTCAATTTTCTATTTATTTTTATCACCCATCTTAGAGAGGCTTATTTAAAAACATTTTATTGAATCATGTGCTTAACCCTCACACAATTTGCAGTTACTTGTCTTTTTATGATCTCTCATTGAGCTTACTGTATAGATAGAAGCAGCTTACATAATTGGAGAGATTAGCTCATAGAATTAAGATAGACTAATCATAGTCTGAGCAAAGATTTATTAAGATGAAAGGTATGTAAGCTTAACTACTCTTCCATCACATGCAGAAATCTCAAAAAGTTTAAATTAACTTCCAAGACAGCTTTTCATCTTGATGCTTGTTCATAGGTCATAATTTTATGGATTATTTATTAACATATAAATGAATTTGCAGTTTTTATTCAAGCAATGAATTTGAAGGCTATCCAGGAAGAAGGAATATTTACAAGTAAGTGTTATCAACATTGTCTTAATGATAGTAGGTTAATAGAAGATGTCTCTGGATTTGTCAATAAAACAATTTAGTTTCAAGATGTTTAGTGTGTAATTTCATAAGCTATTTTAACTAAATCTTAACCTCAGATTCTATCTGACAATTGAGAGAAGTGCCATTTAACATTTAAATATACTCTTTGGGGAAAATTGATAAAAAGACCAAGCATTTCTTTTTAAATTAACTGTTCTGAAAGTAGAGGGCCTGCATACAAGAATATGAGACAGACACATATAAAGTTAATTTTAGCAAAATAATGATTGCTTTGTTTGATTTTTGTCTTAGAATCAGCATTGGAAGTAAACCTATGAGAAAGCAATGCATTACTTGCAATTTAAGGAAAGAGAGATGCCAGTATTATACAGCAAGATTCAGTGAACATTCAAAGTACTATGCCTTGATCTGTTATGGTATGTATGCCATAGGACCAAACATATAACCAGTTGTTCTTTAAAATTTATCAGCACTATCAATGCTGATTATCCCAAATTATTTTTGTATGACTCACAAAAATTTCACAATAACCAGGAAGGATTTCCAGGAAGAGACTTCCCATGTTCAAAAATGTTGTGGTGTTTCAGTAAATACAGATCTATTAATGATTTTTTTTCACTTTTTCAAGAAAAAGCTTGGGATTTTGAGAATTAAAATTGGATTTATGAATCTCCTTCATGCCACAAAACAGATTTTAATCCAGCTCGTGAAAGGCATGTTTTTTCTTGCAGCCGCCAGAACAGGATTTAGAAACACATACTGTTTTCCAGTTTATGTGATCAAAGTTAGATGTGAGAAACTACTGCACTGTGTTTCCCAATTGAAATGAAGACCTGTGTCAGCCATGAATGTTGGCTATTTAGCACCTGAGAACATTTTCTATAAATTATCTAAGAAAAATTCAATTCAAGATATGTGGTCATTAAATCTGCTTGCAAGACACAAGTATTAAAAGAAGTCTTAGCTCTTTTGTAATAAGTCAGGTGGTTTCAGTGACCTGAGAGTTCATCCACTGCTGTACTCAAAAAACAGTGACATCACAATCTAGAAAAAAGAGGAAAAGGATCCAAGGTTTTCCTTCAGTGTACTTCTTATAAAGTTTACTGTTCTTGTGATTCTGCACCGACTGATCAGCTGAAAAGTTCCTTAGAACTTCTGTTGAGGAGAGAACCAAATGCAGCAAATAACAACACCTTTCAATCATTCTTGCACAAAATAGTCAGTAAGGTCATCACCATGTGAAAGGCACTCACCTTCACAAATACGATGTGACATGTTCTCAGAAGAATGTTTCACATTGTTAGTTCTGCATTCACCTTATGTAATCGCATCTCAGGTATTAACTAGATGTCACTTCATCTCTAGGGAGTAAGCGTCAGTAGATTTAAAATTGCTTCTATTATGTTTGCTGAGCAATGCCAAGTCTTTGTACACACAGTACCTTATGTATTGTAGCAGGGATGGTGACTTATACAGCAGAGAAGATTCAGATTTTTGCATCAGCTTTGAGCTCTTTAACTCCTGTCATTTATCAATGTTAATGTAGTACACCCTGCATCACCAAATTCCAGCTTCAAACTGTAAACTGACTTTTTATCATTCTTACAACAGGTCCTGGGATTCCCATTTCTACTCTTTTTGAGAACCGTGGTGATAGAGGTACCGCAAGTATCCTGCCTATTTCTGAGCAATTGGTATACTCCTTTGCCTCTAATCCAGATCAAGGTCTTCTAGTACAATATATAGGATTGTGATCAAGAAGCCTTTCATCTTGTTTGGTATTAAAGTAACTAATGTATTTCTAGATTTCTTCATCAGTAAAATCCAAACATGAATGAACACATTGATGCATTTATCTGAATTCCTGAGTCCAGCACTTTCATAGCATCCTGCTGTTTTTCCTGTTTACACAGTATAGATAAAATGGTCGACTCTTTGTCTACCAAATTTTGAGTCAAACTTTGTAGAAAACATTATTGTGATTTTCAGAATATTCCTTTTCACATTTGGATGAACACGAGACTTTATTTTTCATGGGGCAACACTACCTTAAACAAAAGACAGTAGTGTACTATTTAGAGTTTACAGTTTGACCTGTTGTGCTGTACTAATTAGAATTTGGATCAATGACTTCTTCAGCCATCAGTAGAGATGTCAGAGAAGAGCAGAAGGTCTTTCAGATGATCAGTTCAAATAACTGCTTCAGACAAGGTGTAATTATTGATACAAAGTGTGATCTTCAGCAAGAAACCTTCAGAGCCCTTTTTCTTTAAGTAGCCTGTTAGTGAAGACTGTTTGCAACCAAGCCAAGCAAGAACTTTCTAAGTATGAAAATATTAATTGTTCTGCAGGGAATCGTCTCCCTCTGTCCCTTGTTTTTTTCCCTAAAACTTCTTCTCCAACTTTAAGCCTTCAGTTCCTGGAATGTTATGAAAACTACCATGGTTCTGTATCAACTTCAGAGATTTAGCATTCCCTTCCTTCCCCAATAATCAGTGGAAATGAGCTGGTAGTTGTAATGGTCCTTACAGTTCAGCCTGTGTTGATAACCCACTGTTAACTGAGTGTTGTCTGACCAGAAGACACACAAAAACATAAGACAAATGCTGCAGTATTGTTAAACTAACTTAATCTGTGGTGATTCATGTAGAATTCAGTGAATTGCAACATTGTATTATTTAGACTCCAGTAGCAGTTGGTACATCTTATTTTATAACCACTTAAAAATTTTTGCAAATGGAAAAAAGATAGGTTAACATGTCTATTGCACTTATGGTATAGAAACACCGTGTTCTGTGTTTCTTTTGCAGAAGGTTTAAATACAATGCATGTATGGATTTTTTTTAATTTAATCCATTTTTATACCTCTCTTGTTTTTTCTGATTCAGTTACCTTTTATGTAAAGGACCCCTACTATCTTATCAAACTATGCATTGCTTGAAATGCAAATAAGTGCCCAGCTGCAGTTATGTGTTTATTAACCTCTCTGCAGCAGAGAACAGTTTCCTGTAATGGATTTTCACCACTGGTTTCATCATGCCTCCCTCTTCTGTGATGTTATTCTCAGGAATAAAAACAAATTCAGGCTTCTCTTTAAATTCTTCATTACCTTTTTAGAATTAATTTTCCTTCAGTTCCTTGCTTTCGTAATCTCTTCCGTGGTGCAAAACTATTTTTAGTAAATCCATTTTCATTGCAGTTGGCAGCATTTTGAAACTATATCATCCATGAATTTTAGTAGGAGACAGTTAAACTGACATAGATCAGTTTGGAAGTTCCTTCCACGAAGCCTACAATTCAGTTGTGGTAATGGGAAAGTTTCAGGAGTTTTGAGGAGAAGGCTGGAAAAGGGTTCAGCTGAGTTTGCAAGAGCATCCAAAAGCAGGATGATCTTTCAGCCACTTGAATCTGCAAAACTTGTCAAGAGTACTTTGAAAGAACGAATTCCAGTATTACATTTCTGGCATGTCCTAAGCACTACCTAGCTCAGTATATGTTGAGAGAAGAATACTTCTTGTGCTTTCTTGAACATTTCCAGAAACAAGGAGAAGGGAAAGGTAAAGGAAAAAAGAAAACTCTCCTGCAGTTTTAAAAGGTTCTTTCATTCTGAAAGTGAAGCTAAAAGACACAGATTTCAATTATGTTTCCAATATTCTTCATCCCTCACTACTCATGGGAAAACACATAAAGAAACAAGAACCAATGGATTAATAATATACAGTTCTGCAATCTGTCCTGTAAGTTAATTAAATTTTAAACAGTAATTTTTAAATTATGTAACTGATATTGGTCTAAAGCAAGTAAAACAATAAATTATATATTTTAAAAAGAAAAAAAAAAAAAGGAAAAAAAAAAACATTTACTAAGTGACCAGTAATAAGGACAGTGAGATGGTAAGTCTGGTGTCTTTGTGTAGGAATGTATTGTGCAGTAGTTAAGTGAAGATTTGCCTTAACCCCTTAAGAAATTGAATTTCCTGCATTACCTAGAAAGAAGATATTCCCTGAGGACCATGTGCTTGACCACACTGCCCAAGGGTCTTGGAGGTTAAAGTGATGTTAGTCTGATAAGCAGGAGAGGAGATACAGGAGATACAGGACTGTGTTTTGCACAGTGCCATGAATTTTGCATTTCTAGCTCCCCCATTTTACAAAACTGGGATGAGGGATCTGCAGGAGAAAGCTGTTTCCTCTTAACATGCGGGACTCTAACACTCAGAGGCAACATGTGAAATGATTTGCATTGCAAAATGTACATTCTATAAAAATCTAACGAATATTTGTGCACTGCAATGCCAGTGCTTTTCTTTCATTTAGCTACATGATCCAGCCCAATTAGAAGTGTCTGAGTGGATTTCATTACTCTGCTTGTAAAATTCACAGATTTCCTTTCTGTTCTAATAACACAAAGTAAAGGAATCTTAATTACTGAAGAGAAATTGACAATAAATCAGTTAATAATTCAGGCATTTCTTTTACTTAGAGCTCAGAGTATTGGAAGACAATTGGGAATTGCAGTCTGCTTTGCAAGATATCAGACTGCCAAAAGAAGAAATTAATAAGCTTGAAGTGGATGGTTTAAGTAAGAATTACACATCTTTATTGTACTTTTTATTCTTACCATTTTAATCTTCTGCCTTAATTTTGTTATAGTAAATATTGTCTTTCTGTAGAACAAAGTTGTTGGCCTGTCAGATTGGGAAGAAGAGGCCTGGTTCTGCCCTGTTCAATAACAGCTGATTTGTCTATGCCTCAGGGTATCTCTCAGTAAAATTGTTGTTAAAATACTTTTGTTTCACAATGCACATTTTTAAAAAATCTTCATACTATTGGTAAGGAGTTTCAATATTGTGTAAAAACAATATAATATGGTGGTAATCAAATGGGAAATGTAAACTGCTTTTCATGAGTTATGCATTATATTGACTTGCTTGCACTGCTCTTTTCAGCAGTGATTTACCAACAGTATCCCGTGGTAATAAAACAGTGTAAAATATCCAAAATTAATATCTGATTATTTTAAAACAGTTAGGCTTTTCTAGGCACCTGGAAAAACTGAGAACCTAGATTTCTGTGAAGTAATAATTTAGCATAGCTAAATTAAAGTAAATGTGGGTTTCTTCAAAGCTGTTCTTCAACAGCTCAATATAAACAGTTAATTGCATCAGTTCTGTGATTCACAGTTCGTGCGTTGTGTACTATGTGCTGATTCATGTTCATATACTGTTACACCAGACTCTGGATTATGCCTAGAGGAATCATTTCAACCATTAAGAATCTAATTTTAATTTGTCTTTTCTAGCTTTGTGGTACAAAATGCTTCTACCTCCACAGTTTGATAGATCCAAGAAGTACCCTCTGCTTATTCAGGTGTATGTAACTCTTCCTTTCTTTGAATCTTGTTGTTTTGTTAGAAAACATACTTTTTCTAATTTAACAAAACATACTTCTTCTAATTTAACATTTTATAAAGCAAAAGCAAATCTTCTTAGTTCTGTTTCATTTGTTGTGGTTTTTTTCAATATATTTCTGGAATATAAATTCATCCCAATGGAGATCAATAAGGATTTTAATGTTAATCTTAGCATGGTAAGGATTACTTTCTCAGAGAAAGAGAAAGAGAAAGGCTAAAACCATGTCGGTTACTCCTTGTAGGTCTTAGCTCTGTTGCTTCTTCTGTTTATCATGAGGCAGTCTGAAAGTTTTGATTTCAGCTTTGCTAATATGAAAAAATACAAGAGCCTGCTTCATTTTTTAAGATGAAAAGAAAACTAAGCCATGTGGACTTGCTTGTTGAGTACTTTACATAATTTATTGTAGGCAGAAAAGCAATAAAAATTGCAGTGGTGAAAAAAAATGAAAAAAAAAATGCAGAAAGGACAGCTGAGTGGTGTAATAAACAATTACATCATTTTTTATTAACCAGCGATTATCCAAAGGGCCAAGAATGTATGGTAGTTTGAAGTTTAGAGTAGAAGAGTCCTGTCCTTGAGGTCAAATGTGTAATTTGCATTAGGCCATTCTCATGAGGAGTGTCTCTGTTTGCTCAGCTATGTGGGGTGTGTTCTGCCCACAGTTCCAACAGCACATGATAATCCCTGCTGAAACAAATAAGGTCTGGGGATAGCCAAAAAGCATAAGGAGCAGTACTTCTTAATCTTGCTCTTTTTTGGCATTACTGACTGCATGTGGAAGTCAAATACCAAAAAAGCAGAAAAGCACCAAAAGGGGATGTGTTACTCCTAAGGCATTTGGAGAGAGCAAAGAATTGAATCTTTGAGGGATGGCTTTTCCAAGGGTTCCCCTTGGGACAAGCAGCTGATACTGCACCACTTAGTCTGAGCTGAAACTAATTATTTCCCGTAGGGATAAGACCTAAATGAGTAAAATGGATTTTAGATAGCGAAATCTCATAACTACTTGAAAATAGTAGTAGAACTGTCTGTCTACTGAGCTCTCTGAACCACAGTCGTGTAGCAAAATATATGTGGAGGAAATGTTATCGGTGCCGATAGCTATAGTCCAGTGTCCAATAAATTTATAAATTTGTAAGTATGAATTGAAAATGTGTGAATTTTCATCCTCAGGTATGGAGGACCTTGCAGTCAGAATGTAAAGGAAACCTTTAGCATTAGCTGGATAACCTATCTTGCAAGCAAAGAGGGAATAATTGTTGCTCTGGTGGATGGCAGAGGGACAGCTTATCAAGGTGACAAGATTTTACATGCCGTGTATCGAAGACTTGGAGTCTATGAAGTTGAGGACCAAATCTCAGCAGTTAAGTAAGTAGATTCTCTCCCTGTATAGCTGTGGTATTTGCACACCGAGTAGTAAGGTGAAAGAAATACTGAATTCTCAGTTTCTTCTGAAGACTTGAGGTCTCCAGCATATACTGAAGTCTCCAGTGTAAAAATAAAATATTCATGTTTGACTGATGTCAATGAGGTTTTGTCTGGTATATTAAGTCCATATACCACTAAGTCCACATTTGGACTTCACCACCAGCATTGCATGAGAGAATCATCAGAGGTTTCAATCCTAAACCTAAAGAAATACAATTATCAGTGGTGAAAGTTAAGCCAATTATCCATTTTTCTGAAGTTCCTATAGGGCAAGCCTGCTTTAGTGACTATATAGATTAGCCAGAGATCCATAGAGATTTACCTCACTGATTAGCTAAAGGTTAAATGAGAAGTTTGTAGTGGAACAAACCAACACAAATGTTCTACAAGTCAGTTAGTCACAAACTTGCATTCTGTGCTGTTATAGGATAGTTAAGAACAGAAGGGACCTGAGGTCCCTTGATAAGTGTTCCCCAACAGCTGCTCTTTTGCATGAAAACACCTTAAAGTGTTTCAGGGGAAACTGATTCCCTATGCAGAGATTTTGGGAGAAAGTGAAAGATGAGGATTGCAAAGAAAGGTTGTCTTGTTAATTTTACAGATGCAGTAGCACTGCTAAAGTGAGCATTTGAAGCAGTGTTAGTTTGAACCCCACAGAGATGACTGCAAGGCAGGAATTTGGCCTAGCCTTTGATGTGGAATTTGGCCCATCAGAGATAGTTTGGATAGATTTCAGAGAGATCAGAGATAGATAGATGGATAGATTTCCAGGTGCAACAGTAAATGCCCTATTTCCTCCAGACTCCACTAAAATGCTGGAGTATCTTAGCTGAAAATTGCATGTAGCAACCCAGGTTTTCACTGCTTTCTCTGCTTGTTTGAGAGTACTGCCCATACTTAAAAGTGCGTGTTAGAAGGATATCTGTTCCTTCCTCTTTCTGCTTTGTGATAATTCATTTCCTCCTCAATGTTATAAATATAAATGCTTCATTATACTTTTCAGTGATAAATGAAACAGAATAGCTGTATATCATGTCAAGTTTTTCTATTATTCTATTATTTTATTTTATATCTTGAAACTTTTAGGAGGAGTGGCATACTTCAAAATATCAGAAGAATGCTTCTATATTATTCTGAATCATCACTCAGACACAGAATATCAGAGGGAAACTAAACTGATTCTGCAGTTGCAAAATCTGCTGAGACAGGCCATGAAAAAATGACCTCAGACTTCACACTTCCCAGTTTTCTGTCAGCACCTAGACTAAATTTTTATTCAGTTAAATGTAGTGCATTCCATCTTCCTGATCTAACACATGGATTAAGATGCATGATTTTTAGAGAGTCTCTATACTCTAGTGGGAAGTTTGTGGAGGGGCTTTTGCTGTAGGTGGAGCCCCAGGGATTAAGACAGTAATATAACAATTAATAATTGAATAATTATTGAATTATTCAATAATAATTTTTTGGCTTTTCTAACTCTGTCCCACCCAGATAGTATCCCATTGTTTGGGTGTTGTCCATCACTTGCCCTTGTCGTAGTAAATAAGGTTACTATGTGTCCTGATGTGTATCTGAACCTATTGTGTTTATCTGTCACTCTCAACCCTTTGTGGTCTTTTGCCTCATCACCTTTTCTTTGCTGTTGCTAATACATCTTTAGAAATACAGTCTCCACTCTCTGATACAGGATATTTGTAGGAGGCCTAATATTTGACCTGTTTGACTCTTGAGAGCATAAGTTTTGCACCTTTTATACATTTCAAGATTATTACCTGCTTGGAGCATTAATAGATGATTCCTTCATTATTATTTTTTTATTAAAGTAGCCATAAGAGCTTTTTACTTTTCAGGCACATAAAAAAAAAAGCTTATTTCTCCAGGGAATCCCTAATCTTCTCAGAAGTCGATACTGTTCCTGTTGAGAAATCAAATGATCACTGTGACATCAGTATATTGGGCATCTTGCACAATAAAATCTGAATGTTAATGGTAATCCTGCACCTTTGGCACTAAAGCAATGAAAATTATTCTCATCCCGTGGAATAAAAATTATTATGATGAAAGTATTGATTTCAGTATTTTTTTTTCTCTCAGGAAAAATTCTTCCTCTTCCCTTGCAACACCTATTGATTGAATAGTTGATGCTTTGTAGAAATCAGGCATGCTATGTTGATTGTCAGTTTGCTCAAATTGGTGGGATATGTGGAAAAAGAAGTGCAAGAAGAACTATTTTTTCCTAATTCGTTATTGTACAAGCAATTTTTTGTAATAATGCATTTATTTCTGTGATTTTATTTTCCACAGAAAATTTATAGAAATGGGCTTTATTGATGAGAAACGAATAGCAATATGGGGCTGGGTAAGTGATTGGAGTTTTTATATCTATCTTTAAATAATCCTGCAGTATGATTTTTTTTTATTCTTCCTGGTTCTGTCTTATGTATATATAAAATTTCTTCTGCAAATGTATGATGGTATTGCCAAAGGGGATGGTTCCTGCTGGTACTCATATACATGCAATTGCAACAGTTCAAGACCCCAAAAAGGAATCTTTGGCAGCTCAGGAGGGAATATAAAAATTTTTAAAAGCTTATGTCTAATGCATTGTTTGTACTGGAAGTTAAGCCAAATTAAAACATTTTATTTGGCTTTACTTTTAATTTAGGGACTTACTGTCAAAATGCAAGTATTGTCCTTTCTGATCTGAGTTTAAAATAGTGAGAAAAGTCCTATGACTATCTCTCATCAGAAAATGTGACACCTGCATCATTCTGAATCACTGTGTACTTGGCTGGCTTTGCAATGGTCATCAGGGATGAATCTGGATCTGAGGGGTTTACAACATTGACAGGCTTCACCAAGACATGGAAAAATTGGGCAGTATGGGAGTCATTCCAAATTATTAGCCCGTTTATTTTTCATCTTTGCTTTTTTCATGTATTTCTCTTTGTAATGCTCCCAGAACCTTTAATAGCCAGATATATTGCCTCATCTTAGACAGCACATGAGCAGAGTTGCTAAAATCTTTCTATGAAGTTTCTACCAACCAATATTTAAGTTACTTTGGTACAGTTACTACTGTAACACTAGACTAAAATGGGTATCATATGGTGAAATTAAATGACACAGATACTTAGAAGTGAATAATTCTAAAGTGACATTAGGTAATTTAAGGTCTCAAGAAAATATTTTCTTTTTTAAATCTCATCATATTTTATTTCACCACAGTGTTTCCAGAACCAACTAAGAGCTTGGACACATTGTATTCCAGTAGTGGATATAATATTAAAATAAAGGCACTACTGCCAAACCTTTCAACCTTTTTTTCCAATTTATTTCCAATTTATTATACCATTTCCTGGTCTGTAAGCTTTGAAATTAGTTAAAGGTGTTTCCTTATTTATAGGCTGCAGATTGGTGACTGTGCATGAGCTTGTGCTTTCAGACTCAACACACTCTTTAATATGGCAAAAGCTCTTGAATAACTACCAAAGTAACTTGGATTGTGAACTCTCTCTCGGCCTGTTACTGTGAATATATTTATCTGCCCAATCCTAATCCCTTATTTTTAGCCTTGTGGACTGATTTTTTGAAAGATCAAATGAGCAAATCAGATGAGTTGGAGAAATTCTACTAATTAGGATTTCTACTACTATATCTCACTGTCATTTCAAGCTGGAAAGTTAAGAGGATGGACTAAATTAACTTCCGTACAAAAAAAAAAAATTAATAATTCTGCTTATTTCCCTAAGTCTTTCATATGCTGCTGAAGTAATCCTCAGAATTTTTCATGACACACCATATTTTTATCCCTTCCTCCATTCCAAAGTAAACAGAAACCCATTATTTTGCAAAGACCTTATATGAGTTTTTCCGACCTCAGTTCCACATCCTGTGGAGAGCCAAACCAAAGGCTTTTTATTTACATTATTTTCCTTTCTCAGCAGCTAGCCCCATTCAGTTTCACAGATCTATTCTTATATCCAGGCTTACTTACTGCTTTACCCTTCTTAGGGCTGTGAACTTTTTCTTCCTTTCTGCGTCCCAGTTTGAGGAATCAGGCCAGAAAATACTGGGAACAGTGGCAGGCAGTAGGGAGGAATTGCTCCATCCTGAAAAAATGAGTATATTAGTACTGATGACTGAGTCAGTTCAATATGCTGATCTTTAGCAAAACCTAGGTAGTTTGTTAAGGGAGGGAAAAAAACCTCTACTCTTCTTGGAGGTGCACCTTGAAAGGATGAGGTGCAATGAAAACAAGCTGCCAGAAGGAAGGTTTCTCTTTGGTTTTAGGAAAAAAAAAATATGACAGCATTGATCACTGTTGAAGTAGATGGAGTGGAGAGGATGTGTGCTATGGACGAGACTGCAGTCAGTATCATTTCCATCTGAAGTTAGCCCTGTTTTGACCTATAGGGTGCGTTAAATTAGCATGAAGGATGCTACGAAATTCAGTTTCTCTGTGACTGTAAGTGCTAATGAAAACAGTGATAAACATTGAAGAAGCAGCAAAAAAAGAAATTATTTGATAAATTTGTCTAATCTCTCTCACAAGAAATTACATCAGATCCATTTGATGTCAATAAATTAATTTCAAAAAACTCTCAACCTTTTGTTACTTTGTCCTTCATGCATGCAAAGCAAATTAGTTAATTTGGAATTAGTTTATATGAGTTTGATTCAGAAAACAGAATGATAGTACTAATTTTAAACTTTGTCTTTGATTTCCTCCTAGTCCTATGGTGGCTATGTAACTTCTTTGGCACTTGGATCTGGTAGTGGAGTATTTAAATGTGGAATGGCTGTGGCTCCTGTTTCCAGCTGGGAATATTATGGTATGGAAACTTGTCATAAATACTGACTTGGAAAGCAAGATGTAGCATTTAATGACTTCTTAAATTAAATCATTGCAGGAGACTGGCAATTTGAAACATAAAGACATTCAAATTACCTAGATTTAAAACTTTTAAGACCTTAAGTTTAATGTTTTTCTTGCTGAAAATAACTGAGTGCAACTGGCAGTTTGGAACTGATTTTGTCACAAAGAAGGTATGTCTGGATAATTCCATATGCACTTCTATAACAGTAAGTGTATAAAGCCCTCTCAATAAACTGCTATTAAGGAGTGATCTGCCTTAAAGTCCTATTAAAGCATTATCACTGAATTCAGAAACAGCTGGATTGATTTATCTGCCAGCAACAGAATCATAGTACATTTCAACTTCTGAAACCACAGATGACCTGTGTCAGGAATCAGTATTTCTGATGACTGCAAAGTTGTTTCCAAAAAGCAGTGGAAAAAGTGCAAGAAAGTATTATCTTTTGTTCAATATAATATTTTTTAATTAAATACTTCTCCCTCTAAATGTTTCTCAGCCACACCTGTATTGTTGTACAATAAGTACAATACATATTCTTATTTATATTTATGGAGTTAGGCTCCAAACCGTTGAGAGGAAACAACACTGGGTGTATATTCCCAAGGCCTTCCTGTGTGAATAAAGCAGGCACATACTCATACTTGCCGACCTGTTAAGCTTTTGGCATGGTGTTAAGGAACCTTAGTGTAAAAAAAAAATCATGGCATGAATATTTTCAATGAGTAAAATGTAGCACTTTGAACACATTTACTTAGCATATGGTCGTTTTCTAAGAAGTCTTGGTTATGAGAAAAATTTTTGGTTAAATGGGAAAGATTCCTTCCCTGACTGCTTGCACAGACATTCCTTGTATTTGTGGTGTTTTGCAAACAAAGGGGAAAATATTTGTATGACACAGGAAGCATAGTCTTCATGTTTTCACTGGCGTCAAGATTTTTTTAAGACATTTTTACTCATAATCACAAAATTATTTTCAGAATGCAGGCATAAAGCGCTGGTTTTGCAAAGGTCCCTTAATAAAAGATGTGTTATAAAAATTTGACCCAGCATCACAATTCAAATGAAGCTTTTAAGTTCAAGCAGATTACACCTGGACCACTGTAATCTCTACGCCCCCGTATTTTCAGGTGCCAATTAAAGAATCTTGCTGAAAACACACTATAAAATCCAAACAGGCAAATGTACCTCCACTAAGGAAGGAAGGAAACAAAAGGAAGTCATGAGTCATAAGTTTTGGCAAACAGATCTTGTTAACATTAGGGTGAACTGTGTTAGGGGCAAAACTGCAGGATGTTACATCCTTGAGTCTCTGAGTAGTATCAGTATGTCACAGGATGTACTGGCCCCTAGAGCTTCTAAATTCTGTCCAACCCTCTTTTAGGTGCACAGATGAGATTCTGGACCATAATCTTTTGTCAGAAGTTGTCCCACCCCCCTCCATTTTGAGTCAGAGCTGAACACTTATAAAATGGAAAGGAAGATTCCATTCAGGGACAATGTAAAGTTCAAAGCATTATTATCTGTGACTGTTTTGTTAAAATTTATTTAAATTCATCTGCTTTTCCTTTCTCAATAATTGACAAGCTGAATCTTCCACTTAGTCATTATAATGCAATTCTGCTGACCTCTGTGGACTTGTTGTAGCTATATTGGTAGAAGAGGGTGGAAAAATTGGCTCAAAATACTGTAGAAATGCCAGCGATTCAGAAAGAGTCTATTTTATTGAAAACTTAAGCCCAATATGGTTGTTTGACACTGTGTTGACAACAGATATTGCACATTTTCTGTTTTCATGGAATGATAAAGGATTTTGATAAAAGATAGGCTACTTAAATTTTTTTCGGTACTTATATTACAAATTATCTTCAGAAGCCTTGCTTGCCTGATCTGGGAGACATAGTATACATCTTTAGCTCTCAGTGGTAGCACATGTAAATGATATATAATAAACTATGGGAACAAGAATAAATTGATATGTTTTCTTTTCCTGGGAGGAGTCTCATTTCTTTTTTTTTTTTTAATACATAGTATCAAACTGGACAAGATAGACAATCCCAAATCCTTAATGATTACAATGGCCATCACCTGTCTTTTTAGACGGAAAGATGACAACTCTTCTTTGTCAGAAAGCCCTGACTTCCTTAAATAAATAAAGTCCTTGTAATACTACAGCTTGACTGCTCAATACGTGTCAGTTCCTCTTTCAAGGCAAGGTCATAAAGAAAGCAATCTTCTGGTAGTAGCAGCTGCTGTGTCAGTTTTCCATAAATTTTCATACCAGCTCCTAGTTAAAGTACAAATACCAAGGCAGGTCAAAGAGAGATGTTTCTACTGATTTCTTGGTGATGGATACTGTTCAGTAATTCACATTTATTTTGTCAAATCTGTTAACAGTCTTTGTTATAGTTAGAAAAAGGAATTGAACAGAGACCTGGAAAACAGTGGGCCACTTTTCAGTTCATGCCTTCATCCTGTCCTGTTCCCCCTAGTTGCTGCATATATACATTCAATAGGAAAATGACAACATGCATATTCATATTTACTGTTAATACACATGCAAATCCTCAGCTCCTCTTTTTAAGGTGTCAGAATTAGTCTGCACCTTTACTGGCTCATTGTCTTATTCAACTGGCTTCTGGAGTTCAACCCAACAGCATAAAGCTGTATCAATTAATTAACTTTATCCCCAAAAGCTAGATGAGTATAAAACCACTATTTCTGCAAAGATGGTTTGGAGAACAGTAAATAACTAGCCTTCGTAGCTGATTTGTAAAATATGTGTAAATTTAGTGTGTTATGAGGAAACCAAGAACAGGCAGAGTTAAACATAATTTAATTTCCTATGTGTCACTGAAGCCGCAAAACAGCTGCACTTTTTTTATCTATAGCTTTTTTCTTATTTAATTTCAGCATCGATCTACACAGAACGATTTATGGGTCTTCCTATACAGTCTGATAATCTTGAGCACTATAAGGTGAGAATTCTGTTTCTGTACCATTCTGCCTTAAATTTGAATAACACTTATATGGATAAGTAGAACTGTGAAGGAAGAAAGTGGCCCACCCACTCTCATGCTACAGTCATTTTATAGCAAAGCTACTGCCATGAAATTCTTATCTCCATAATTAATTGTGGGTTTGTATTTATAAGTCCCAAAAATGCTAAATGGAAGTCCTTATTTTCTTATTTGGACAAGTCAGACTGTTCTGCCAGTGCAAACCACCAGCTTAGAAAAGAACTGAAGTGACAGGAATTAAAATGTTAATGTTAATAAGGTTTTGGTTGGTACTGCGAGCTGAGATATAAAAACTGCTTCATACAAATTTAGCTCTCTGATAATAAGATCATAAGAATACTAAATGATCAGAGCAGCTTCCCCTACCTAGAACAGGTTGCCATTCTTTTCTTCACTTTGATAGGAAGTCTGTAGTTTCCTCTAGCAGCACACACACCAGCTCTGGATACAGAGAGGCCTGAATTAACATCCAAAGAACTTAGTGGAAACACTCCTGTTAAAATTTGAATCGTGTTCTCAGTATGTATTTCCATCCGAACTCAAGGAACAGAAATGTTCAATACCAAACAGCCTTGGTGGAGCTGTCTGGGTTGCCAGGAATTAGAGCATTCTGGGAATGACATGACTAGTGCTGTTCTTCGTATGAATTGGCCTTAGAAAAGACACTAAATATCAAATCTGTTTCTGATAGTGTAGAGACATTTGTGACAGCACAGAAAGCTACCTGCTGCAAGCCAAGCATGCACAGGGACCTTTTAAGGACAGATATCATCAATATGGTGCAGATTAATATTTTTTTCTTCTGCTGATGCTTTTCAGAACACATGCAAATGATGTAAGAAAAAAACAGTATTTATTTATAGGTATTCCTGTCCTGAAGCCAAAGTCTCAGATCACAGATGCACAGAATCATTCAGTTTGGAGAAGACTTCTTAGATCATCAGGTCCAGCCATTAACCTTACACTTCCAAGTGTACCACTAAACCATTGTCCCCAAATGCCACATCTATACATCTTTTAAATACCTTTCCAGATGGTGACTCAACCACTGCCCTGAGCAGCTTGTTCCAATGCCTGACAATCCTTCCCATGAAGACATTTTTCCTCATATCCAGTCTAAACCTCCTCTGGCATAATTTGAGGCCATTTCCTCTTGTCCAGTTGACTCTTGCCTGGGAAAAGAGGCCAACCCCCCCTGGCTAAAACATAATTTCAGGGAGTCAGAGAGAATGTTGAGGTCCCTTCTGAGCCTCCTCTTCTCCAGGCTGAACACCCTCAGCCACTCCTCAGAGGTCTCACTCTTCAGACCCTCCCCAGCTCCACTGCCCTTCTCAGGATACACTCCAGCACCTCAGTGTCTTTCTTGGGGGGCCCAAAACTGAACACAGGATTTGAGGTGTGGCCTCACCACTGCCCAGTAAGGGGGATGATCACTTCTCTGGTCCTGCTAGCCACACTATTTTCGGTACAGGCCAGGATTCTTGGCCACCTCGGGATGCACTGGCTCATGTTCAGCTGTTCTCACCAATACCCAGAGATCCTTTTCTACCAGAGAGCTTTCCAGCCACCCTTCCACATGGCCCCTAGTGCTGCATAGGGGTGGTTGTGACCCAAGAGCAGGACATGGCACTTTGCCTTGTTGAACCTCAGACAACTGGCTTTGGGTCATTGATCCAGCTTGTTCAGATCCCTCTGTAGAGACTGATATATATATACACATATATAGCCTTATACCTGGTTTCTATTGTACTGTCAGATTGATATGAAGTCACTGCTGTCATGTCAGTTCAACTGTTTGATTTGTTTTTCTACTAGGTAATGAAAGCCTTTCAGCACTATAAATAAGTGGTTTAAATTATAGTTGCTGAACTGTTCTTTTTTCCTCTCAACAGAATTCAACTGTGATGGCAAGAGCAAAGAATTTCCAAAATGTAGAGTATCTTCTCATCCATGGAACAGCAGATGGTGAGGTTTGCAAATGGCAGAACAAACACAGAGCCAGAATCACTTTGTTTGAAAAACATTAAGCATCTATCTTTGATTGGGTCAGGACTTAGATCTTTGGTAGATTTCCATATGACCTATCATAAGATGCTTACTCGTTCTTAGTAATGTCAACTGTATCACTTGATAATTAGTGGACACAGCTAAATGCACTATAACTTTATGCTTTGTGGTATTAACACGTTTCAACAGACAATCTCTTTTTTTTTTTCTTTTTAGATAATGTACATTTTCAGAACTCAGCACAAATTGCAAAAGCTCTGGTTAATGCACAGGTGGATTTCCAGGCAATGGTAAATAATAGACTATTTTTCATTTTGAAAAGTGGTTCATAACTTTATCAATAAGCATTTCTGACATTTGGCAGTGTTTTTAACTACCCTGTTCAGCTGAACATGCTTCAAAATTTGGCAATTGCTAGCTCATTTGTTATTCTTCATAAACAACTTCTCAATTTCTTCCCCAAATGATTTGTCTGCTCTTTTTTTTTTTCCTTGCCCTTTACATGCTAGCAGGATTTTCCTCTTGTCAAGAATAACTTGGAGGCTTTTAAAATGAGCCAGGGAGAAAAATAAGAATCCAGCCTCTTTATAAGTGTTTTTGATACTGGGTAAAAGAGGAAAGTGAAAGAGCTGAGTTCTGGGGCCAAATTTTCACTAGTTGGTAAAGTCTATCTTAAATTGGACTTGCCTGCCACAGGCAAGAAGTGAAACAAGTGAAAAGGGTGTAAGATATCCAAATATATATCCAGAATCAGCAAAAAAAAGTTCTCTGAAAAACTTGCATGGGATAGCAGGTATAGACAGAGAGAAACACATAGACAAGAGGTTGCAGGATATTAAGGAGAAATAAACAGGGGAAATGTAGATCTGATTTATATGCTAACCTCTGCTTCCAAACCTTCTTTTCTCAGGGCTAATAAGCAAAGTGTTTGCCTCCTATCGAACATACTGGTCTTCTGCCCGAGTCTGGTTTCACAGGGCCATAAAGTCCCCAAAAAGGGATAACAGGAGTTTATAGGCCCTTTTGTGTATTGCACATTTCTGCCTCTTTTGCTAATCTTTAGCAAATGCGGGTTATATCTTAAGTATCTGGAAAACTGTATGCAGTTGTAGTCATTCTGGTTCAGCTGCAGTGGAATGGCAGATAGTTTTGAGTTAGCATAATTCTTATGTGTGTTTTATTTCCAGATCATCACTCACAAGGTTCATGGCCCTGCTATAATGCTGGGATGTTTTGAATAGAACTCAAACATTTAGCTGAAATATTGTTTTTTAGAGCTCAGTACTTACTCCTAAGCAAGACTCTTACCCCTGTTACCCAGGCCACACAGTAGGTCAAGGGGATTTCATCCCTAATGGCATTTTAAGGCTCTTTTGCCTGACTTGATAAACTGGCCTGTAAGTACTGAGGGAGTAATGCTTGCTCTTAAATAACAGAAGGCTTAGATACTTTTTTTCAACAAGAATAAGAATATATTAGGAACTGATGGAAAAAAAATCAGGTTCCTCGTTTTTCTTGAGCCATCCACTTTCTTGTGTGTAGCAATAAAATACATTTTTTGTATTGTTTAACTCTTGCAGAATTGAAAACATGACATAAGGGGTTTATGTTTTGTTTTTGCTTTTTCTTTCAGTGGTATACTGATCAGAACCATGGAATTCCAGGCCTTTCCAGCAAACATCTGTACACACATATGACCCACTTCCTCAAACAATGCTTTTCTCTGTCAGAATAAGCAGGCTACGCAGAGCATGCTAAGGCATCTGAGACATCTTTGGGAGAATGAAAAGACAGCAGTGCCCAAGTTGTATAGTGTTCAGGTGAATTAATCACAGGAAGTTTGAAATTTTAAACTTGATGTTTACATCCACTTTTGATATTGTGTATTAGCAAATCTTATGGTAACAAATGTTTTGTCACATTTGATACCTGTTTGACAGAAAAAATAAAATCTGAATGTAAAGGGTCTTGTGCATTTTGTGCTGACTTGCTTAAACTTACAATCTGCAGTCCAAGAAGGGTGGTTCATTGCAAATGCACACTGTCAGATAAATATGATTGCATTTGTTAGCTAGAACTGTAAAATGGGGAAGGACAAAGGAAGCAGTGCAAGCACACAATTAGCATCCTAACAAGAACCAGCTTCTCAAAATTTATTTCCAACCTTTTGTAAAGAATCCAAGAAGAGATAGGAACAGTATCTAATACTGAAGTTTGGATACTTATTGAGAGTATTGAATATGTTCAAATTTTCTTCAACTCTTATTTGAAACCTTGATTATGCAAAACTCAGTGTTCAGGTTTCAACATGAAAGCAGGACACTCATGATAACTGTCATATATAAGTGGATTTTTCACCTGTATTCAAAGTTTGTGAGCCATATTGACCTGTTTTTAATTTCTAATCATCACCTCAACATTCAAATTGATCTCAGTGTCATTCATTCCATACTGGAGGGGAAGGATCAAAGGATTGTACAAGTTTTCTTTGCTTTATTTCTAGTGCAGCTATTTTAGGGAGTCTTTAAAAAATGGTGGAAGCTAATAATGATTGGAATACTTGTATTCTTTTCATTAGTAATTAAATCAGTCCAGTCATAATATAAGAATATTAACAAGATAATTGGCAAGAGATCCACTGTACATTCAACAATTCCTTGGTCATGTGCTTAAAAAATTCTGAATTAGTCTACTGCATAAGAACCATGGTCTTTCTGACACAATCTCTGCTATTAGCTGTTGAGAGTGCAAAATAACCTAAAATAGATTGTGTTGCCTTCCCACAAAGCAAGCTGCTTCATAACTCTCAGTCAGAGACCAGTTGCTGCTTCTTTGTGGAAAAGCAAGTGGTTTCATTTGACTTTCTTGACAAAAACATGGGGTTTGGCCAAAATAATTAAAATGTGGAAGTGATTTGCTATGTAACAGCTTCCTTCGTTTGTTAATGGCAATATCAAATCTGATTTTCCACACATGAGAACATTCCTTAGATACATCTTTATGCAAATGTAGTTGCCAAGCTGTTTGTAATGGTTAAATTATACTTTGATGGGAACTCTTCAGAAAATACTCAATTAGTTCAGGTTTTTTTGGAAACGCTGCCAATTACGTGATGTTAATGAGCTTTTTGTTGGTAATGTAATTAAAATTCAACTGCTATAATGGCTAAAAGAAAAAATTATAGCTGTAAGAAACTTAAAATTAAGCAAATATAACATGAAGTGGGCTTAATTAGATGTTGATTATATGGTCCTATGTGCACACAACAGTAGTCTCAGAAATGTGGTTATCTTACAAATAAGGAATACAATTCAGTTGAAATAATGAGATTTAACTCTCAATTTGTTATATTGATACAACACCATGGAAATAATTGTAATGTTGTGGTGAAAGAGAGAAAAATTAAGCTCTTATCTGAGATGCTTATAGGTTTAAGATACCTGAATATGTAAATGAGAGCCTAAGTAATTTCCAAAAAAGCATGGTATCAGTCTCACATAAATACCAATACATTGAGGTCACTTTCAATTTCTGCACTTTTAATTTATTTATTCTATTGAAAGTCCTCTGAGTTCTGGAAATTTGGGCAGGTAGATTGGCCCTTTGTCAGTACTGTAAGTAATAAAAAAAGGTTTGTTGTCTGAAGCTTTTGGAAGTATTTGAAATAAGGAACATTTCAGGAAAATCAGTCAAATAAAATAACAGAAGGTACCTCTTTCTCAAGGGGTGCATTAGCTATTTCATTATTAATCTGCACTGAGGTCTGTTTGTTTCCTAAGGCAACCATAGTACACATCTTCCAAACTGTTCACCAGCTACTTTGGCTTGTAGGCAGCAGTTGTGGGGATAAAAAAAAATTAAATTAAGTGCAGTTGCTGCCAACATTTTTCCTTCATTGTTTTTCTTGGTGTTAATTTCTCTGCCTTACACAGCGTTCTTGCCAAAGAATGGGAATATGTCTCCAGCAGAGTGTGACATTTGCACTGAATTGCTGAAATAATGTCTAACCTGAAAGCTTTATGATAGAGCAACCATGTGTTTTGATGACCTGGGAGAAAATGTCCTGGGATGCTGTGAGTGTCAAAAAAACCCTCTTAAAAATACATCAATGTCAGATTGCTGGCTGGCCTGTGCTTATAACAGGAAATATCACAGTCAGTCACTTGAAATGGTGCAGAGCACTGCGAACCTATCCTTGTACTCTAAGAGGATCACAGAATGGTTGGGGTTGGAGGGGAACTTTGGAGGCCTACTTATCCCAATTCCCTGTTCACACAAGGCTACCTACATCCTACAGCCCAGGACTTTGTCCAGACAGCTTTTGAACATCTAAAAGCCATCTGGAAGATCTACAACCTCCCTGGGCCACCACTGCCAGTGCTTGGTCACCCTCATAGTAAAAAAATGCCTGCTTTTCCTCAGACAGAACATTCTATGTTTCAGTTTGTGCCTGTTGCTTCTCGTTCTGTTGTTGGGCACCACTGAAGAGAGGTTGGCTCAGTCTTCTTTGGAAGATATCATCCCTTCAGATACTTATGTACGGTGATGAGATTCTCCCAAGCCTTTTCTTCTCTAGAAAGAGAACGTGTTCCATTCTGCCTTGTCTACAAACACAATCCACGTTACAAGCATTACCCCAAACATTCACTGGACAGGTATTTGCCTCATTCCGTTTCAATCAGGGAGAAGAGCCTTAAGAGGCTACAGGATAGGCTCTGCTGTAATACATCTTCAGTAGTTCAAGATGAAAGGGCTTGTCCTGAGGTATCAAGGTGAAGCTAACAAAGTATGTGAATAGAAAGTATATATAACTATACTTCAAAAATGGAATATGGTATGTAAGAGCCAACACTAGGACACAACTTGAATTAAGCTAAACTCTTATGATAGGAATGAACATCCTCAAAGTCATTTGCTTCCCACTTTCAAATGTTTTAGAGGATCTGGTTTTCAGAAAATGCTGAGCACTTTCTGTTCTATTCTCTTTTGGATAACACTCTCACAATTCAGATACTCAAACACACCACTTCAGACAGTGAAACATGAGTTTTCAAATACCTGTCATATAAACAAAGTATCCAAGCCTCTGAAGATAGGATGTATTTTTTTCTGAGTTAGGTAGAGAGGCCCTTGATAAATAGCCACAAATACAGTTTACAAGTCAGTTTCCACTATGAATTCTTTCTAGCTTTTACAAATTAAAACTAGAGCTGAAAAGGAAAAATTGCTTTATTCTAGGAGCTGAAGTGTACATAAATAGCAGAAAGTCACTGATTCCACTCCAAACCTGTTCTCATCATCTACCTTATTCATGCTGTATGAGCTGTGAACCTGCAATCCTTATACTTCAAACACAGACCTAACATGATTTGTTTCACACAGGATTACTGCAGCTGTAAAGAAGAAAAGTCCTGAAGAGAAATTTAGCAGAAAACCAGTCAGGTTCTAGAATATGGTTAGTGTTATACTCATTTTACTCAGATATCAAGTCCAATTGAGACTGCATTCAATACTTCCCAGTTTGCCAGTCAGTTCCAATTACAAGGCACAGCTGTTTAGAACATTTTATAGTCATTTGAAGGCTCTATATTTAATCTGACTAATTCATAGTATTGGCAAAGAGCATTTGGTATTACTTTCAATTATGAACATTGTCTTCTCAGAATGTAAAACAACCAGTACATATTGGGCCAGCTCTTCTGCTTGCGCAAATTGATGCAGCTCCATTGACTTGCAGTGGAGCAACTCCAACTTCTGTGAGCAGACAGTGTGGGCTGCAGCTCAGTTACAATGGCTGTGCCTCCTGAGGTACAAACCTCTCATCCTCCTGGCAGAGAGCACAGAGCTGCGTGCTGTGGAAAGGCCTAGAGACCCCAGACTCGCCCTCCATTTCAGAAAGGCATTCGTGCTCCCCAAAGGGTGCCTGTGGAGTTGTATACACACACCGGCACACACTGTGTGTGTTATGTACAAGCACAGGTTTATGGATGTAATGTGGTGGGTTTTTTATGTGTGCATGTGTTTACACATATGTTCCTCCTATATTGGCTCCCATTCTCAGGAGGGGAATGCCCTTTGTGATTATTGTGTAACAAAAATAGCAAAACGAAAGGGGCTGCAGAGCCCAGCCCTCTGAACTCACAGCTGAAAAGGTTAGGGAGAATGCTTTCTGTATAATATAAAAAAGTAAAGGGTGTGGGCCTGTAGTCATACCCCAAGATACATACTCCTCCCTTTAGACATGTAATGGATAATAATACAATAGCAATAAATATGTAATGAAGAAATACACGGAAGAATTTGGGGAGGTCACTTTTTGAAAGAATTTGATGAGGGTTTTTTTACTTTTTACTGTCAAAAGCCAGCAAATTCCTAATTCATTTAAATGTTCAAATCTTGACAATTTTAATCAGATGGTGGTGCAGGAAAATTTGATAAATTTCAGATACAGCGAACACAATCACTCCAGTTGAATCATGAGAAACATGAAAATTTCCCGAAGGCAGGCCACTTTCAGCTTCTGTCTCTTAGTCTGACTCAAAGTATTGTCTCATTTGAGAACAATGACATAGAGGACAGTGAGCTTGCCCTTGATTTTGCCAGGAGGTACCATCTAACTTGTGTATTTTAGAAAGTGAGAGGAACAAACCTGAGTGTATGTGCATGTCTCATAGGCTTGATACAATTTTCCACTTTTCTTTGGAGGCTTTTCTTTGCTGTGCTCCTGAAATATAACTATAGACTCAGTTATGGCAACTGAGGGTTGCATGGCTCTTGATGGCAGTTCACTTCTTTTCTGTACATTTTATTTTCTGTGTACAACTTGGAAAACTAACAACTGCTAGTTGTCTAGATGCTAGATGACCTGCTAGATGATACAGCTCTGTGACAACCTGCCCAACCAGGTGCACTGAGGTGCTCTGTCTCATTTTTTTTTTCTGGAATCATCCTACTGTAAACAAGGAACTTTATATGACACAAGAAAATCAGCTGAGATAAAGAAAAAGAGAAAAGCTGTCTGTTTCCTGGAGGAGAGGATATTGTCTCACATTCCGTACTGCCTCTTTCCAAAGTATCTTTAACTCAGCATGTAGAGGGATGAATACAGCAATCCCTGTAGAGCGTGTGCGTGTCGGTCCAGGTGCAGGAGCGGTGGAAAGGGCCCTCTGATCCCCATCTGCTGCGCTGCCCCGGTACTGCAGGACACGCTGCTGGCCTCCGCGGGAGCCGCAGGGTGACCCGCCCCGAGGACTAGAAATGGAAAAAATAAATCATTAATCTCATAGATTGATTCAATAGCATAGAAAAATTGCACTTAACAAAAATTAAACTTGATGATGTGGACTGTGTAGTGAGACTTAACGTTTCCCTGAACCCCTGCCATGGTACCATAGCCAGGTGTTTAGGATAGAGCTCTAGGAAGGATCCAGGAAATTTTGTTTGCCACTCTAACCTGGTTATTAAGTTTTTACACTACTTCAGTTGTATCTTATGGGCAATACCGATCTGGCTGTGGTCAGTCAGCAGACAATTGCCTCACTGAAGCACATTCTTTGCAGGCTTCAAGGAGCAGTGTCAAGGGAAATATGGTTTGTTATAATATGTATGTGCCTTGTGCCACAAACCAGACGGTGAGGAACTCCAGACTGGAGCACAGGCTGTCAGTAACATTCAGTGAGATGTCTATTGTGATTCCAGAACCTTCCTCCTACCTGACTGTCTCCCCTACCTGTCTCAGTCTCTGTGTTGTCACTGTATGGATGACCATGGCTTTCTCTGGCAATGCTCTCCCACCAGAGCTATGAAATTGTCTCCATTGAACAACAATAATTGCATCCGACAGGCACTAGTATACATCTCAAACCTATTTTGTTTAATTTTTTCCTTGTGGGGAATGGAAATGTGAGCAAATGGTTTATCTTGCGTAAATCTATAGTGCATTAGATTATCTTGCATATAATCTATAGAAATCTATAGTTTCACAGTGTGAAACTCAATTTATAGTGAATGTTTGGCATGTAGTTCCAAGTGTGTATGAATTTTCTTACAGTAGCATTTACCAATTTAGAATTTTATATCTAAGGCTAATCAAAACATTTTTTAAAATTTCATCTGTGCTAGGCATAGCATAGTGGGTAGCCATCACTGCAATATTTCACATCTCTTCATGTTCATTATATTGGCACAAGATTACCTGAAGAATCATTCAAGGGTTTTGGGAAAGTTGTGCTTATTTTTAAAAATGGATTAAATTTATAAACTCTGATTTAAAATTGATAAGTGAAAACAATGCTATTGATGTCATTAGAATCAGAACTCTAAATATTAAATGTGGCAAATCAGAAATTGGAGAAATTGCTGCCTTGATCCCAGGCACCTTTTGCCCACTGTTTGTCATGTTAATGCCCTTCTGTTTGATATTTACTACTTTGGACATTGCTACCTCACTCCTTCTGCAAATCCATGTTAGCATTGATGTCATAAAGTAAGCAGAATGAATGTGTGAAATTGCTTGTAAAATTATCAAATGAAATGAATAGCAAATATGATGACTTTTTTTTAAAGTTGAATAAGGAAACTGTCAGCAATGATGCACTCCTGTAATGCTTACTAGAGCTGAACAGTATATATATAAGTCTGTGCAAAAGAGGCAGCTAGGCAGAGCTCAGGATCCTCAAGGCTTGCCATAGTTGCAGAAGAGAGAGTAGCTCTTTCTGCAACTGCCACCTATCACTTCTAAGTGTAATAAGGTAAGATTTATATGAACTACCAGATATTTATTTGAGAGAGCCGAGTGCATATCTGCATTGTGTTGTCCAAAGTCTGCAATAGAGGTGCAGCTCTTTCAGCAGATTGGTGTTTTCTTCTGAGGTTATACTCATTGATACTTGGAGTTAATGACATCATAATTTAAATATTTTGATGTATTGATTATTTCAACAGAGAATGAGCTGAAAAATGGAAATCAACAGTTTGTGTTGCAGAATTAATTGAAAGAAGGAAGATTAACAATGAGAACATGAAAGACAAGCATTGTAGTAAGAATTTAAATGAGACACACAATTATTGATTTTTATATTTTTATCTTCTTTAGTATCTTCTGTAGAAATATTTAATTAATGTGAGTTTAAAATTATTCACTCCTTATAGATAATGCCTAAATATGAATCAATGAGGATTAAGCTAGAAGCATGGAAACAAATCCAGTGGGTTTATGTAGAAACTGATTTAAAATTGTCCAAGACAGATTGTCACTCTGTCACTCCACTGCCCCACTTTTAGATTAGTTTGTCTCAAGCAACTATTATTTTCTTATCACTGTAAGATCAGAAAAGGTAATTTTATAGCACAGAAGTAAAATTAAAGCCTTTCAATAGTTATTGGGATTCTTGCATAAAATTTAATATAATCTTCTACCCTACTCTGGAATTCCTTAGTCTAGAACTGTTGGATTTTACAGAACTTTGTGCAAGGCATTATAGCATGGTGGGTAAATCAGATGTAAAATACACCTGCCTGAAAAAGTAATTTATTTATTTATAGAAATTAGTGTTATTTGCAGACAGTTTCATTTCAATAGATATCTATTTTGTTCATTCATGCATGTTCATATGAAAATATTTCCTTTTTTTTACTTACTGCTTTTTTAGTGTAACTTCATAATTTCTAATTTTTAACTGGAAATAGATACAAATGTGGCTTTTGAACGATTTTTTTGAAAACTCAATGAAATTAAGCCAGTTAAAATTGTACATAGATAAAAAAAAATCTACTACATCTGTAGGAGAATATATTAGAAAACTAGAAAAATCAGGTTGGTCAAGGAAATAATATTCAAATAAATATCTCCTCAAGATTTGAGAGGTATATTTGTTACATATTTCTGGTGGTTCAAACTGAGATGTCTTATTTTTTTCATTTTCATTCAGAAAGATTTGAAAATATTTTCATTAGTCTAATATGCATAGGAATAAAAATTTTCTGTGTGAGATTAGCTTTAGTTTTCCTGTGCCTTGACAATAGGTTTCCATGGGTTTTAGCAGTATCTACTGGTGACCTAAATAACTTACAGCAAATAAAACCTTTTTTCTGATTGAGAAATTAATTGATTAGCCAGCATAAACTAAGAAAATACTATTTTTCTGATCATTTCTTTTTCTCTACAAAAACATGTCTATATTATCAAGAATAAAATTACAGTTTCTTCTTTTAAAACTGTATCCTGTTTGTTTAACTTATCAAGATGTTTAACTTACCAAGAACTTCTGTTGCTGGTTTAACTTACCAATAGCAAACACTAAATGTTGAAAAAACAAAACTGATGCTATTTTTTTAAAGAACATATTTGACAGAAGGTTAATAGTTTTTGGAAAAGCTAATTTTATTAATAAGGATTCTCAAAAATTTTATAAATTTCAAAAAATGCATTTATAGATATTTCTTTTTTAATAATCTCACAGTTTTGATTCTGAAAAATTTAGAAAGCAGCTGAAAATGCATCTGATTGTAATGCAATATCTTAATACTTAAGGAATGAAGTAGCCAGTGGGACTGTTCACATCTGAAAGTTCTATAGGCCTGAGACATTAGAGTTAGAGCCATGATGAACTCTAATTATCTCTTTACTGACTACAGTGATTTTGAATTATTTTCAATAACTTTTATATAAAACAAAAGCTTTTGGTGTTGGATATTTCATTCCACCTCAGTGACTTGGGTTTATGGCTAATCTGGATTGCAGTTTAATAAAGCTACAGACAGCTGTAAGCTAAGACTATTAAGCAGGGAAAATTTACTTATGTATTCTGTAATAGCCAGACTTTATCTGGTGTCCAAGTGCAGGTTAACTCATTTACAGCGGTATCAGCTACCAGAGGGGTCAATCCAAGCATTCTGAAATGGCCACAACAGAGTCATTTCCCAAAGAACAGGCAGAGCTTTTGTTCCACTGCCAGAAGCCTATGAAATGTGAAATTATGCATTCCTTGAGATAAACATTGGATGTCAGTGTTGCACCACCAAATTACAGCACCAAATGAAACCGGGAAAGCAGAGTTCAGTACTACAGTTAGCGTTTTAATAGGACTGACTACATGACCACTGTGGAATATGTTGGTACTGTAGCAGGCTATGTTCAAATGAAGGGGTCAACTCTTATATACCAGGACATTGCACAAGGCAGAAACAAGTCTCCAGACACTGATGAAGAAATGAGTAACACTGTCAGTAGCTTCTGGTGGAGAGAGGAAAACTGACTCCATTGCTTAATAGTAAAATCCATCAGAAAGTATTATAGCTGCACATTTATTTTCCTGAGCTTGATCAATATTTTGTTAAGATTTTGATTGCCTCAAGTATTTTGAGGCAATTTTGATACTGAGGTATTCTAGTAAAATATTCATATTATTCAGTAAGATTCTCTTAAAAAGGCCTCACAAAGTACCAGTCCAACAGATCCTTCCTAACCACTGGTAAAATGCCTGCCAATAGTCAAGCTTTGCATGTCCGACTATAAGTTATTTTAAAACAGATGGAAGAAACAGGTTTCAAAAAAAAATCTGCTATGAAGGGGCAACATACGGAGGCAGAGCAGAAGTCCTACAGCAGTAAGATTTTTGATGCAGGAGATCACCTTTTCAGAGGTGTTCATATAGCCCCTTCATTTGGATTGCTCAGTGCAGAGCCAAGTCTCAGTTTCAAAATGGAGTAATCTGCACCTTCGCTACACATCATTCCCTCATCATTTTCTAAGACTTCCTCCAGCCCATAGTATATTTAAAGTCAGCCTCTTGTGACAAGGCATTAAAATAGAGAAGATATATATATTTTTCACTCAGACTGCCTTAGTTTATAAATCAGTAAGCAGTAAGTAAATCAGCTTCAGTAAGTAATTCCTGCAGTGGAGCCACAGGAATAGGGTACAAATTATATTTAGTGGGGAGGGTGTTTTCTGACTGGGACTTACCTTGCTACCACTTTGCTTCAAGGCACTCATGTGTTCTATCTCCCTTTGCTTTTCAGACTGTATCATAAACCTCCATAGGAAAATGCTACAGATGGCAGAAGGGCTTTTTCAAATACACAAGTATTAGCCCAAGTACATGATGAAATTATTTCCAGTGATATGCAAAAGACAGTGAGGATGCAGTTCCTCTCAGATCTCCTTGCATTCTAGAATACAGACTAGATCTGAAAGACTGGAACAGAGGCTATATCTGTTGAATGCTACCCAAGGCCCTAAAATGTCATCCACTGGACATGAAACCTATCCTAGAAGGCTCTTTATATTTATCTTCATGTTTAGATCAACACTAAGAATGTCTCTTTTCGATGTAATTGATTCAGACATATGTAAACATGATAACATTTTTCTTTGTTGCTTTATTTCTGTTTTGACAGGCAATGAAAATGAAAAGCATTTACTTTGTTGCTGGTCTCCTTTTAATGATAGTTCAAGGCAGCTGGCAAAATCCTCTTCAGGATACAGAGGAGAAATCAAGGTAAATTCTTTAGACCAAACTTTCACAAATACTTGGCCTGAACTTTGATTTCTTACACTTTGAAGCCAAACATACTATAATTTAAAGACCCCTTTAAGCAGTATTTGATCTACCAATGAAATTGACAGCGTTTTTAATATTGCAAAGCTTAGCACAGAAATTTGGGGCATTAAAACAATGGCTACCTTATTTATCTAAGAAGACTGTATAGTTGGGCAGTGTCCAGTCTGCTATACAGATTCCTTTTACCAGACAGCTATTAAGCAATATGCCACTTGCTTTCACTTTGTGGGAGTAAAAAAAAAGTATTGTTAAAAGAAAAATCAATGCACCTGTAGACTGTACTGCAACCATTGCAGATTAACAAGGTCTAAACTTTTCACAGATCATTCAAAGCTTCCCATTCTGAGCCGATAGAGGAATCTAGGCAGCTGAATGAAGTGAAACGTCACTCACAAGGCACATTCACCAGTGATTACACCAAGTACCTGGACACCAGACGAGCTCAGGACTTTGTGCAATGGTTGATGAGCACTAAACGAAATGGGTAAGCATTTTGGTCACATTGATACAGATCTCCACAAACAGAAACAGCCAAGAATCTAGCCAATGCAGTTTCTTGGTATCAGCTCCCCATCCCAGACCAATAAACCTGAAACAAGTGCTTGAGGAAAATTTATGTACACAGTCATAGAATCATTTAGTTTGGAAAGGACCTCTAAGATCAAGTCCAGCCATTAACTAATATTAATATATTATTAGAAATGAGAAACATGCAAAATCAATCAAAAGGATTTGGCTAAATCAAAGTACAGTATCTGATATGCCACCTAAAAACACTGTCTCGGCCTCTTTGAGACAGATTTTCTCAGTGAATCAATTAAGTTCAATACAAATAAGATATATAGTGTACAATTCTGGGCCATTAGGCCTCAATAATACTTTCCTATCTATGGATACTCTATACTGATGTTTCATTTGTGAAAAGGCAGCTGAAGTGTAAGTTTTGTTGACCACTGGATAATTTACCAGTATCACCACTATAAGTTGGCATGTTTTTTTTTCAAATATACTTTGATTCAACTCAAGCTAGCAAGGTGAGAGCAAGAATAATGTACAAGTGTGTCAGTCTTGTGTTCTAGAGAAAATTTGTCCAAAAAGAATCCAGAAATATCCAGAAGAATCTATTATATTAATGCTTTTAAACCTCTGTGGAAGTCTTTAAAGTATAAAGTAACAATGTCTATACATTGCACTAATTTAAATTCATATGTCTGAAATATAATGAATATAATATTCATCTATGAGTCATGGGGGTTTACTACAATATTCAAATAATAACAATAAAGCTTATGCAGGCTCTGGAGTGTACTGGTAATAATGACCTAATGATTGTGCAATTTCACTACAGCCAACAAGCACAGGAGGACAAAGAAAACAACAAAGTCCCTGACCAGCTCTCAAGGTATTCTGTTTGTCACAACTTGTTGTTCGAAACCAGTTTGAGTTCATTTTCAGTAAAACAAGAAAGAGAACAACTAGTGTTCCTTGAAATGTTACCACAATCAAAGAAATATCAATCAAATACATTATTTCACTCTTGCTTTTTACAAGGAAATAGGATATGTCTCTATGTTATTTATTCCTGCACCTCTGTTCTATAGCTATAGATGCAAGGAATGCAACAGGATGAGAATACATTTTAGGAAAGCACATTTCAAGTAATCAAGGAGTAGAGAATAACATAAAAAGAAAAACTTGGTATAGAGAAAGGCTGAAAAAAAAAGAAACAAAATCAACCACATTATGTTGAAGAATAAAAAACCAGTGAGAAGATTAGTGAAAGGAAGGTGGCCAGGAAAATTTGCAGAGAGCTGATTGAACGTGATGCAATGTTCAGCCCTCAGCCCTCAGTCCTGTGTTTCATAAACCACTTATTACAGAAAGGAGAAGACTGCTGAAGGCCAGAATTCTGTTTCTTGACTGTGTTTTTGGGAAAGGGTTAGAGAGATTGGAAATTTTAAATAAATAAAGGAGAAATTGAGTAAGTGTTTTTGCAAAACAGATTAAAATACCTATATTAATTCTTTCTCTTGTCAGAAAATCCAAAAAGGATAGCCCAGATCAGAAAGACCCTTAACATTCACACTGTCAATATTAATAAAAATTTGTAATAATGTTTCCGCTTCATTGAAACAGCATATCTCAAAAAAAATTAACATTACATTAAAAATGTTCCAAACAACTCTAGTTAGCATGCTGATGAAAAGTGCAGATGGTACTAAATTAGGAGGAATGGTGACATCCCAAGAAGAAAAAATAATAGAACGAGCTAGATTTGGGCAGAAATTAGCAAATTTTGAAACAGAAATGCTAGGGAATTTATTCACAGAAAATATTCCATAGCATGTCTACTTCTTAGTGCAGTTTGCCTTCCCAGGAGCCACTTTAACATAATTTTTTGTTATATCAGAGAAAGAACCACAATGAGGTGTAGGGAGGGAGAGGAGAATGCCTTTAATAAGATGGAGTTGATCAGGCTTGAAAGTTTTCCAAGATTATGACTTGGTCAGAGTGATGACTTAAAAGGTGTTAATAAAACAACTCAAAATGTAAATTTGAAAGGAATTAATTCTGAATAGTTTGTCTCAGAAATAATGAAGGTGAAGGTAGGGGGAGCATTTAACAAAGGGCAACAAAAAGCATGTCTGTATAATACAACACAGTTTCTAGCTCATACTTAATTAGTAAGATCATTCCAATACAGCTGTAATTGCTTTCCACAGCTGAAGTGAGTTGTTCAGAGCTAGTTCAGGAATCTCTGCACAAAACTGTAATGCATAGTACAGGCAACACCTTCAGCATTGAAACCTAACAATAAAAAATACATCAAGATCAATTTGAGGCGCAAAAAGAACCCCTCTCTCCTATAGAAACATTAGTCTGGCAAGTGGGAAATTAGAATCAATAAAGATTGATAAAAAGTTAAATTCTTACACAGTCTTACAGTCTTACACACTCTCCTTTCAGCAATGCAATCTCCAAGCGCCACGCGGAATTTGAGAGACACGCTGAAGGCACCTACACCAGCGACATCACCTCTTATTTGGAAGGTCAGGCTGCCAAAGAGTTCATCGCTTGGTTAGTGAATGGACGAGGAAGAAGAGAGTAAGAATCCATCCATTCCTATTATTAAATTTTGCCTAGTATTTGGGCTTAGAAATCATGTCTGATGAAACTTTAATGTGTTTTTGATCATTCTTGCTGTACTTCATGTCTTTCTTTTGTATTAGAAGATATTCTGTTGGTGATTGACCACCACTTTACCTTATTAAGTTCAAATACAGATTAAAACCTGTTCAGGATGCTGTTACATACTAAAAGGTCAAGTTTTATTTAAGGTCAACATATCTAAAACTAAACCAGACCTTCTTCCTCTAACTGCCACCTTTCCCTTCACATAACATTGCTTACAGTCTCCTTAACTGTCATTGAGATTACTCAAGTCAGTGTCATCTTAAATTGCTTTCTCTTTTTTTTTTTTCCTTTTACAGTCCATCTTTTCCTCTGCAATATTTCCAAGACTGAATTTTTACCAATGTCATCAGGTGTACTCTGTGTGCTGATGATATTCCCAGCAGAAACTAATAACTTCTTTTCCTCTTCCCGTGCTTCTCAGAGTCTCCCCAAGCTGCTGCTGCCATAACAACTATCATTTGCTATAACTTATCTTCCTTTTTAAGATGCCTCTGATTCTTTTGCCATGGTTTGCAGTTTCCTGGACACAAAGCTCCACTAATGGTTTTGCCTGCCTATTATTTCTTTCATTTCTACCTTGCTCTCCACAAACTCATTGCAGATTTCTCTGTCCTATCCATTTCATGTACTCCCTCATGACTTTACATCTTTTGTCATGATGGTCTTACATTTACAATTGCATTGCCTCCAGTCTCCTGCAGGCATCTTCTGCTCATCTATTTCCAACTCTGCATGGTTAGGAGCTACACCATGCAGCTGCCACTCCCCACCTTTTAACTGTTCTGTACTTATTTGTGCCTTTAGACTGTAAGCTCTTTGGGGCAGGGATTTCAGTTCATCCTCTGATTAAATATTCTACCAGCTGTAAAGTATTATGTTAGTCTCTCACTTTACATAAATATAATAATAATAAATAATAATAAAATACAATCTGTAAGACAAGATTGTGTGTTGTAGTTAAGGAAGACTAAATAGGAAAAAGTAAATTTTGTAAATATTGACAATTTCCTGACAAAAACAGAGTTAAATAAATCAGGTCAACTATACAGAGAAGGGAAAACTGGTTCCCCTTCTTAGTTATTTTCAGACTTCCACTTGTTTTTCTGTCATGTTATTTTCATGCGCAGAAATAGGGTATTTCTGTATTCATTTGAGAGAAATACAACCTCAACTGAACTTAGAAACCTAGATGGGCAATTAATTGTAGACAACACTTCTGCTTTCCAGCATTTAGTACTATTTGTGTTGAATTTGTATATAGCCTTCCTTGAAACGAACCAGTCTGCCTGTCACTGGATCCAGGACCCAGGGTGCTTCAGCATCAGCCCACCTTAATGAAATCCATCAAAATCTTCCTGTATTTCATAGGATGAAGCAAGAGAGGAAAGTTTTCTAAAGCAAACTCAAGTTTTGACAAACTGGTTTTCCAGCAGAAAAAATAATGGAAATGAAATTCAAAAAAAGAACAGAAAAATAATCAGGATCTGATTCCAAGTATAAAATGCAACATTCTACGATTTTACATCAAACAAGCACATAGCTTTTATACAGGTGCTTTAAGTGAGCTATTTCAATGCTTTCTCTAGAAAAAAAAAAAAAGAAAAAAAAAAAAAAAAAAAAAAAAACAAAAAACAAAAAACAAAAAATGCTGCTCTTATTAAGAATTATTAAGAATAAGAATTCTTAGAAAATATAATTTAAAGTAAATAAATAGGCCTTATGCCCAAATAAAACAGAAAAAAGCATGAAAATTTGACTGTAGTGTTTTAGTAGTGGTATTTCTTAAATAGCAATTCTTAGTAAATATACTGGTGCCTAATATACATGGCATAGACACTGCAGACTGAGATATATTTTTGCATGCATGGCTTTCTCAGAACTGCTGGAGAAGGGCTTAGGCTCACTGGAAGGAACGGCTGTGTGTTTTGAAAATAATGCCTCAAAAGATGTTCTGACACGCATCGTGCTGTACTGAGCCATAACATTAGGCTCAACCCTTAACTCTTAAAATGACAGGGAATGTGCAGTGTACTGGAACCCTGTAGTAAGGCCCTTTTAAATGGTTTGTTTGTTTTGATCTGCACAGTGCTGATAATTTCTTGCCTTTGAAGTTTCCCAGAGAAAGCTCTTGTGGCTGAAGAAATGGGTCGAAGACATGCAGATGGCACTTTCACCAGTGATATCAACAAAGTCCTTGATGACATGGCTGCCAAAGAGTTCCTAAAATGGCTAATTAACACAAAAGTTACCCAAAGGTGCCTGAATTTTATACTATTCTTAATATACTGATATTTAAAATGCATTTGTCACACCTGGGGAAAATACTACTAATTTTTCTCTTAGCTATTGATATATCTGTAGTGTGTTGCAAACTTTGTTACAGACAGATGAAGAAGGATAAGACACTAAATGGAACTCATTCCAAATATTATTTGAATTTTTATCAATGGTCAACCTCACTAATAATTACCTATTTAACTTGAAAGTAGTTCTGCCACTGAACGTTACCAGAAGTAAGGTCATATTAAATTAGTGAAAAAGAAAGCTTTGCTTTGCACGGACATTATAAAATCAGAAATATTTACTGGTAAAATTGCACCAAATTGATTATTCTTTAAAGACTGTGATATAAAACACGGCCCTAATCTGTGGCTTGTCATTAGGGAACAGTGCTGTAATCTGAGCTCCTGACAGGTGACTGTTTGGGAACCCTGCTTTAGTTTGCCTGTAGGTAGGCAAAGCAGCATTTTCTAAATGAGCGCTGTGAACAGGTTAATATTTGGGAATTATTTGTTAAAATTAACAAAGCATTTTAGAAAGTAATTCAATGCCAACTCAAGACACATGTGAGTGGCCAGATTTTTTTAACATGTTAGATATCCCATTTGCATTACTAAAGCATCCAAAAAGACTAGTTAATTTTGGAAATCTGAAACAAAATTAACAAAAAATTTAGAAGGTGTAGTTAAAATACAGTTTATATTAAAATGTTACTATTTTTATATTTGTAGCTCAGTGTTGAAACAAACAATTTAGGAAAAGAATCTATTAGAAACTACGAAAATGCTTTTCCTTTAGGAATAATTGTTTTCAATCTGTTATTAGAGAGAGGCATTGAGAGGTCTGTGAAACTAACATCTGCTCAGTCTTAAACAGAAAAAATATGTTCCACACATATTTCATAAATCTTGGGAGACTTAGAATATTTCCTAATTGCTGCTGCTTTTTTTCTTTTTTTTCTTTTTTTTTTTTTTTTCCCTAGAGACCTTTTGGAAGAATACCAGTAAAAATGAAGAATGAAATGGGATAAATGAAGATCTTCATTTCTTCATTTCATCAACTGCCAGTTATTAAGAGATTCTGAAATCTGTATTCTGTCATTTACATTTGTTGTAACAAAGCTATGTCACCTTGCATGCCAGGAAATAATTGTACTATAGTTTAGTGTTGCCAAAGGTTTATATATGGAAAACCTGTTGTCTAAGGGATGGTTTTCTTAACAGCTTTAAGACTGTGAAAGTTCTATAACTTCATGTTTTGCATTTATTAGGACTAAAGTAACTCCATTTATATTTAAGGATAAAATTATTTTTCTAAAAAATTTACTTCTACACATAAATTATTCAATTACCAATTATATGTGTTATTCATAAGGGGCTGGCAGTTACAAATGCCTGAGAAGTGAATATCCCTCTTAAAACCTTTGTTATAAAAAGGCTAAGCTTTAAGGGTATTAAATTATAGCCTTAAATAAATTTTTTTTCAAGCTTCTTTTCTGTTGACTTCTCACTGTGTATATGCCATGTTCCTTTTTGCACTCCATTTCATTTTATTCTAATATTTTAGTGTCTCTGGGATCTTAGAAGGGGCTTGTTTGGAATGACACACTCAGCATTGTTTTGTCAGGTTTTCTCTGCAATGATTCCCAGAAAAGAGCTGTGTGAACTCTGAACTATCTTTAGGTGAAAAATAAACCATGCAAGATGAAGCTAGAGGGGGAAACATGACTGAAGAGACAATTATTCTTCATTAGCATAAATTCTGGCTCAGAACAGGAGGACAGCTTTGAAAAATGTTAAGTGCCATATACTCCATAAATGTGGAAACTGCCCTGGAAATCCTTCACATTTTGTAAAATTGCCAAGCCAAGCCAAAGCCCTCTAATCCGTGTTATATTCCTCCCTTGCTTCCTTTCTCCCTTTCTCCCTCCCTTCCTTCCTTCCTCTGAGAATCACTTTTATGGGCTGCTCCTCCTACTTCCAGAGACCACCCAAAGCCCCTTCTCTTCCTCTTGCTATTTTAGCAATATCCAGGGATCCATATTAAAATGTCCTAAAGGGTAAGTGGCTTAAGAGAAATCCAATGGTCTTAACAAGTATCTAGTAGAAGTTGACATGGAATAGGACCATTGTTGAATCAGAATTAGTACCTATAATTTTGCTAGGAATAAAATTTTTATGGGAATAAGTTTTTAAAAGCATCTGAAACTTCCACTTAGAATCTAAAATTTCTGAGAAAATATTAGATCATTCTTCCAAAGTGTTATAGGAATGAATATTCTGTAATTTCAGATCAGAACAGATCATACCCAATTTGGCATCTTGATCAGCCTCTTGGCAACAACAGAAAGCTCTTCTAACATCCCAACTTTCAACAATTTAAACTCAAAAAAATCTTCCACTAAGAAAATATAAAATCATAACATCCAAAATACCACTGGAGATAAGAAAAGAAAAAGGAAAAAAAGCTGGAGACTATGTATACATATTATTTGTTTATTTAATCCCATTTGTACACAGTGGTTTGGGTCCAAGTGGAACTGGAAAAGATTCAGTTATACATAGTTGGATACATATGGACCAGGATAAAATGGTAAGGGGTAACTCTTCTGTTCCCACAGACTGAACTATTGCCTTTGAATTTTTTATATTTCACTTTGTCCAGGATGTTCTGGTGTTCTGAAGGACAGGATTCCTCAGTTACAAATCCATTTTTCCACAGTGTCTGTCACCAGGGATTTTGAGCCCCTCCTGGTGATGGCTTTGTCAGCTATGAAAATACTGGGCTTTCCACACTTTTACAAGTTATATGCTTTAGGAACAGAGGGATATAAATTATTTTCTCAAGTTTATGCAGCTTGTCTGGAACACAACAAAAACATTTAACCTCTAATTTTCTAAGTTCCAATCTAGAGCATGAATCAAAAGTAACCTTTTCTTCACAAGTGAGACGAAGCTGAGCTTATAATCAGAAATATCAAACACATGTTTCACCTCAACAGGACTAGGATTTACATTTCCTCAAATCACAGAGCAAGTCCATATGGCATCAGTAATAAGGTATGCCCTGGATATTTCTCACACATGCTGCATGAAATTCAGTGAAGAGTATAAATATAGGGAAAAATAAGTCACAATCACTTTGTCTTTACTACAATAGCTGGAGTCCTCTGTGCATTGCACATGTGCTGCCTTGAACTTCCAGGTGGCCTTATATTTAAAAGTGTCCCCACTGTATTTTATGTGCTGAGTGCGCAGCATCTTTTCTCTTCCATAGTATTTACTAAGTATCTGGAAAAATAAGTATATTGCATATAACTACTTGGAATTAATTTAAAAAAAAAAAAAAACAAAAAACAAAAAACAAAAAACCACCCACCAAACCTGAGATACTCTACCTGTGCTCAGAGGACATGTAAGAATCTGTAGTTCCCAGGAAAATAATTTTCTAAAGAAAAACATACAAACTTGAAAGAGCTAAGTGACAGCTGCTATTAACCACATTGAAATTGATGTCCCAGTGACATAATCACATAAACCAGGGATTTTTCTTTCTTGACTTACAATTAACACTCTCTTCACAATCCTCTCAAACAGAACCAATGCAAAGATGTGCTACAAAACTGTCATGCCATTTCAATTTCAAATGCAAAGAAAAAATGAAACTCCACTATTCACTGGAGCCACTGAATCCATACAAAACTTTATCCAGCCCATATTTTGTCTCCCACAGCAACACATTGAGAAATCTGGGATACATCATTGCACCTGTAAAGTGTACTCATTTTAGTCGCATTTTTTTAATCTGCAGAGAGCTTAAGTTTTCCATTTTTGCAGTTTGACTTTTCCAAATATTTCTGGAGGAAAGGCTCAAATATATAAACAGATGTCTAACAAAGTTTTGAGTTTTACTGAGGCTAGAAGTCTGAGGAAGACATTGCATCTGGCAGGTCCCCCAGCTGTTTGGGAAGGTCAGCCTCAGGCTGAAAGCTGTATTTTCATTCTTTTCTAGTAAGTAGCTCTTTTCAATCATGCAACTTCTTTATGAATACTGCTGTGTTGAACATACAAAAAGAAGCTTCAGCTTCTCAAATTTCATCACGTAGCAGCCGCTGCTGGATAGTCACTTTAATTTCTTGGCACGGTGCTAATACATATCTGATTACAAAAGAACACCACAGTATAAAGTCACTTGAAATACTTAGCTGGAAGAACTTTTTTAAGTCTCAGGCTATCACAAAAGACAATCTGACTGAGAATCAGAAGCATGACCATAACAATGTTTTTTTGGGATCATGGGTATTTTGATCAGTCAGGAGGAACTTGAGATTTTTTTCAAGTTGTAGAGAATCACTGTTAGGAACTATTACATTTAAACGGAAAACATTCTGCTTTACTGACTATTACTGAATCACTCAGGTGGTTCTGCCTACAGATTTGGGTCCTGTAAGTCCCTCTGGCATGACCAGAGTCAGAGGCACTGTAGGTTACTAAAAATTTGATCTAGACATAGGAACCCGGATTTCCAAAGGCACTCAAAATGGTGTTCCCACAGAAACCAGCAGTAGCCAGCCATATGCATTGACAGTACTGCTCCCTTTTTCTCCTTAGAATTCATCACAGAGAAACTTTAAAACATGGTAGATAATATTACTAAAATATTACTAAACTGTGACTTGGCTATGAAAAGCTACAAAACATTCAGGTATATTTTTTGACAAGACTGACATAATTTGACTGTGCTGTATTTTGAGACATTGTGATGATCACTACTTTAATGTTTAGGGGGGAAAAAAGCACAGATTAGCTGAATTATATCTATGTTGTGATTCCTACTCACTAGGAATAGGAAAATTCACCCTGGGGTGAGGGGTGGTGGTGTTCTCTTTTCCTTTTTGATTGTTGATAAACAGATGCACAGTATACCAGACTGATATTTAAGTGGAGCTGTAAGACTTTCTGAAACATTGGTCATGCATCTTGCAGCATACCATGAGATACTACTTTGAAAGGTAATGTAAAACACTGTCATTTCACTGTGATTTTACTTTATAGAAGTGGCCTTATCTACTGAGAGATTAGTGATTAGCAAGCTGTGAAATTGCAGCAGGTAGGATGCTGCATGGTAAATGTACACTGTGCTACCTGGAACCACTGTCAGGGCACATGAATCACCTTCCTAAGGTAACCCAATGCAGCCAGCACAGCATAATTTTGTAACTAGTACCAACTGCTACCTTCAAGGAGAATGGTATACAATGAGCAAGAACATGTTTGTGCCTAGATGAAGTCTGTTAGCTCCCACAGAGACACATCCTTAATGTTTGTAAACACTTTGATTCTACTAAAGGAGACTTTTTTATCACAAAAAGCTATTATCCCACTTCCAGACACGGTTTGCTTAAGAAACAGCAGTAAAATATTAAATGCTGTGCTCCATCTGCAGAAGCAGAATGAAGGAGCAAGCAGCATAACTTTTCTGAAAGCTTTAACAAGTTCTTTGAAGGCAAGACTAAGAACATTTGCTATTTCCCTTGACTTGAAATCTTGCTTCAGCAGATCATATACTTTTTCTGTTACATTTCTCAACTCGTAAAATACCTGCATCTGTCTCTGGTAGCTCCTAGTGTTCTGCAATTAGAGGAGGAAAATCTAACATGGATAAAACAAAAAGCATGACTTGCAATTATTTTTTTGGAGGCTAGAGCTCTTAAAATAATTTAGAAACTCAGTTTTTTTAATAACTGGTAAGACTCAGCTTTTTAAACAATCAAAAGCTTTACAGTTTTGATTTACAGGTTATTCTGTCTTTTCCAACAGTTTGTCCTACTTTCTCAGCACATACTCAAAACTCTCATTGGAAAGGGAATTGTTCTATGTCATAAACAAGGGTATCTTCACTACATTTTAAACTTTTGTCCTATACTTCCATTTTCTGGGCTTAATTTAAAGACCCACTTAACAGACTTACACATCTATCTCCAGTGCCAAAAACTATAAATATAAGCCCTTCCTGCAATTTTATCAGTTTTTTTCATGACTTGACTGTCAGAAAGGGAAGTTCAAAGAGCAGAAACTCAACAAGAAACGCCGCTGTTATCAAAACACTGGGAGTTTTCCGTCAGCGTTTGAAGGCATTTCACTTCTGGGCCGTTATCTGATTTCCGACAGAAATCCCCGCGCTGTCCCAGGTCTCTGCTCTGCCGCGTACAGCTGTCACCGCGCTGCGCACCGACGGAGAAAGCGCCGCTCCCGCCGCCAAGCCAGCAGAAAGCCGGGAACTTGCACAACGCCCAGCGCCTGCCGCCGCTCCCCGGCAGCCGCCCCCAGCCCCCGCCCAGGCGCCGCTCCCGAGGAGGGCAGCGCGGGGGCTGCGGAGCCGCAGCGCGCTCGGCCGGGCCCGCGAAGCCGCGCCCCGCTCCGCGATGCCGGTGCGTGAGGGGACGGGGGGCGGCAGCGCGGGCAGGGCCTGCGCCGGCGGCGGCTGACGGCGCTTCTCTTGCAGAGCTTCCTGAAGTGGCTGCTGGGGATCCTGGGGGTCGCCGTGGTTGTGGTGGTCATCACCGTGCCCCTGGTGCTGCTCACCCGCCGTAAGTGCGCGGCGCGGGGGAGGGGGCTCGGGGCTGGCCGCGGGGAAAGTTGTGCGGAAAGTTTCTGCCTCCCTCAGGGAGCGGGGTCTGCTGAGCTGCAGCTGCCGGGTCCTGGAAACGGGGAGGTACGGCCGTCTCACCAGAGAGGGTGGGGGCGCGGGGGCAATGAAAAATCTCTTGTTTTTCTTGTTTGCCTTGATAATAATTAGAAGCATTGTCGTTTTCACCATTTTCTCTTGTTATTGTCGCCAAAGGCTCGCGAACCAACGGTATACTGACAATTACTCAGTTTTTCTAGAGTGTATTGAAAAGATTATATTCCCTGTCATTTGCTTTGTTTGCGCAACTTTTGTTAACACCGTTGAGTGAAATTATATAAACAGCTCAGTTACAGAGGTCAGAAAAGTACAGAAAGATTTGGAATGAGTGTTTGGACTCTGACCAGTTAGCACTTTCCAGGTCACCCTTGTAGCTCTGGATGTTAATGTGAAACAGCATTAAATCCTGGTCAAGCCATGCATTGCTTTCAGCTGGTGGGACAGAGCTGCTCTCGTTTCGTGTTCTTGTGGTTAACAGCTGAGCAGTCGTGATATGTATAGCCAGCACAGCACACTCTGAGTGAGTGTTTTCTAGACGAGACCTAGGTCCGAAAAGTGCACCCCCAGAAAAGTGAGGATGGTAAGTGGATCTTGAGGATGTGTTCGGAAATTGCTTATGTGTGCACAAAGCTGGGGGTTTTGTCGTGTGGGTTAAAGAGGCGGAGCTTGTGTCACTGGTGCTCCTGTGGCATAATTTACATTAAACTGTTTTGCAGTTCAGCTCTATTAACATTAATGCCAATATCACAGTCATTCAGAACTGGATTTTCAAAGTCCAGATATCTGAGTTACATGCCTTCCAGGCTGAAACTTCCATCAGTGAATGCTCAGTCTATTTTCTCTTATTTTTGGGCAGCTTTTTTGCCACTTATCTCAAAAAAAAGCAGATTTTTGAGGTGACAAAAAATACTCTGATTTTCACAAGTGGGGAAGAGCAAGAGAAAGGGTCTTGATAACTTATCAGATGGATGTGTGCAGGCATAACACCTAGTGAAAGAATTCAGTATGCAGGCCTGAACTCTGCTGAAGAGTTCGTACTTGTCTATCTTGATGCCAGTGCTGTGTCTTACTGTAAATAAAGTGGGTTTTCTTCTTTCATGAATTGTAGCATAGGAGTTCTTTTCCTCTAGAAGTGGCTGCAATTCAAGATCAGTCATTCAGTTACATAGTAAATTAATTTTACTTCAAAGAGGCATTTCGGTTCTACGATGCGCAGAATACCATCATGCTGTCAGCCTTGGCTTGTGTCCTTTGGTTGTAAAAGAGTAGAACAGTGTGTCAGACTTCTTACTGTTGGTTCAAATTAAGGCATAGTGAGCACACCCAGGTAGCTCATTAAGTCCCTCTATGTAAAATAAAGATTGAGATGGAGTGGTCCCAGTTCAAAATCTTGACTTCCTGTCTCTTCACAAATCAGGCCAGCAGTAACATCTGAACAATTGTCACCATTGTAGTTTGGGAACTGCAGAGTTCTTTTGAATTTTTGACTGCAGGGTGCTAAACAGATGTTTTCTGCTAGCTGAGAATGTACAGGTGGTGTACTCATAAAGTAGTAATTTATAGGTTGGAACAATTAATCACTAGTTTGATTATATGGCTTTTATGAACAGCCACAGGACACGAGTCAGCTAGGGATGCCTCTTGGGGCATGCAGGTGATTGCGTACAAAATGAAAAGTGGTAAAACTGCTTTGGGAAGGAGCAGCTCATGTGACTGTGACTATGTGAAATCAAAGTCTGCTCTGATAAAAATCCCTGTAATTGCAGTCAAATAGTTTTCATTTCATGCCAATGATCCAGGCATTGTACAGGGAGTGAATATGACAGTTATTGATATAAACAGATAATGTTGAGTTTGAATTTCTTACCTTTGGTCTGCAGCTGTGTTCCCTGCCATGCTTCTCAATGTATTTTCATTTCATAAGCTTAGTATTCATGCAGCACATAATTAGTTTGATAAGTGTTCTCCAGTGCAGTGAAAGGTAGTGGAATTTTGCCTCTCCAGCAGAGTTCTGGCTTGTTGGCTGGCCTGCGGGCCTCGCAAGAACTTCTGCTTCTCTTCTTGCAGACACTTAGCATGGACAAATAGTGAAGACTTAAATTTGTGGAGTGGTTCCCTTATGTGAGGTGCAGCCATTTACCTGGAGGGTCTGCTGCCAAAACTCTGTACAAAATTCCATATTTCATTTAGACTCACTGCCTATTTTGATGCTTCATTTTATATTTAATAACCACATGGGGCTACTTTCATCAAAGAGTTCAATTTCAAAACAGCGTTGGGACTTGTATTTGAAGTCTGTTGATCAAAGCGTTGTTGTGCTTTGAGCTATCCAACAGGTGACTACAGCAACAAGTTGTTACCCTTAAAGCATGAGTATTTTATAAAAAAAAATATTTGACCTATTTGTTCATGATTCACCAATCTGCTTACACTTCTCACAATTTTGGGTTGTTTTGTTGTTTTTTTTTTCCTTTTATAACCTTCCATGCAAAAGGCAGATTGAAACATTCCGTGTCCATCTATACCTTGCCACTTCTGTGACTGCAGGTCTTGTTACAGCTGGGCAGGAACCCCAGGAGTGGGAGGATGAGCAGCCAGTGCTGGGAGCAAGAAGGAGACAGTGCAGTATTTGTTGTTATTCTGCTGCCATGAGCAAGTCATAGACAGCCTTAGAGTGAGGGTTCCACACAGCTGTCTGTCCACAAACCAGGTTTTACACTCACAGGTGTAATTCTCTAAGGGTGAGATATTCACTGAATGAGAATCTTTTGTGGTCATTTGATAGAAATGTGCCTCGGAGAGGCTGGAAGAGCACAGCAGGTCTTGGGGAAGTTAATGACCTTAAGGTGCTTGAGAGTTCTGTGTGAGTCTGAAAAGATAGGGAATGGACACGTTTTCCTGCTACATGTCCTTGACTTCTGTAACTGTCATTTAACTCAGTTATCTACCCTAATTAAAATATTGAGTAATATAATATAAAACCCTATTATCAACAGTAGATTGGTATCTATAGAACACTTCTGCTGTTATTTCCTTGCTTTGTATGAGATGGGGTAAATTTGAGAGAGATTCCAGAGCTATGATTTACCAAGTTAATGATTAAATCCCTCCAGGGAAGTCTCTGCAGCCCCATGGAGTGCCTTTTGGATGAACTGCTCCAGGAGGTGTCACAGCACTCACATTTGGTTGTGGTCTCTCCTGAATATCCTGTATTATCTCCTGGGTATTGGATAGAATTCTGGATGAAGTGAGCCTTTGGCCTGAGCCAGCACATTAGTTTTTACCTCTTTTTTTTTTTTTTTTCTGGAAATCAGGTCTCTAACTGTCACATAGTAACTGGGGGCTGGAGTACATAGGAGGGGGGAAGCGTCAGAGTACTCTTTTACACGTTGAAAGAGAAATGGGGAAACAGCAGATTTGGAAAAGCTAGCCTGAAACGTCTCACTTTTCTGACCACTGAATAGGCCAGGATTCCCTTGCATCTCTCCCACTGCTCCTAAAGTACATGCTTTGATTGCAGATCATTCTTGCTCTTCTGCCTTCACTTTAAAATGGCAATAACCATTCACCTTTTCTGATTTTTATAATTTCTATATCCCTTTCTTGTTATTACTGAACATCATTCTTGCACCTGTCTTTCCCTTTATGTGGTTTTTCCTGTCTCTTTCAGTAGTGGTGAACATGCAGTAAAGCTTCCAATATTACTGCTTTTGTAGTTTACCATGGTTTAAAGTCCATTCAATTCTTTCCTGGACACTGGGGAATAACCAAAACATATACCAAAAGTAATTTCTCAACATGGTTCCATTTTGGTATGGTGATGTGTCATAAACTTTACACAATTGTTAACTTCTTGTTTGCTTTACACTTGTCCTGGTTTTTGCTGGGAATCAGGTATTTTCTCCTGGTAGCTAGTCCAGTGCTCTGTTTTGGATTCAGTATGAGAATAAAGTTGATAACACACTTATGTTTTTTGGTTGTTGCTAAGTAGTGCTTACTCTTGAGTCATGGACACCAGTTTCCCAGGCTCTGCCAGAAAACAGGTGCACAAGGAGCTGGGAGGGAGCATGGCCAGGACAGCTGACCTGATCTGGCCAAAGGAGTATTCATAACACATAATGTCATGCTCATATAAACTGGGGGATTGGCTGCCAGGTGCCCACTGCTGCCTGGACAGGCTGGATATTGGTCAGTGGGTGTTGAGCAAATTGTATTTTGCATCAGTTGTCTTTCTTGGGTTTTATTACTCTTGCTTTCCTTTTCGTTACAAATATTATTACTTTTATTAGGAGTATTATATTTAGTTTTATTTCAATCATTAACTGTTCTTATCTCAACCTATGGGTTTATCTTTTCCTGATTCTCTTCCCCATCTCCACCGAGGGTGAGGGAGAAGGGAAGCAAGTGGTACTTAGTTACCAGCTGGGGTTAAACAATGTCAACACCTCACACCTACAGAAACCAACTCAATTTTTCCCTTAAGAGAGGGTGGCATATTAATAGGAGATTCCAAAATTCAAGCAGAATTGTTTATCAGCTTTGTATGAGTACTACTTATGTAGATGGTTAAGAGACTTCTTTGCAGAAGGACTTAGGTTTTACTGTTGTAACAGGGGTATTATGGTGTAACTATTTCTAGTATATGATTATGACAGTGGAAATGCATATATTCAGGAGTCAGGAGTCAGACCAGGGTAGAGATGAATCATAGAATTATTAAGATTGGGAAAAACCTCCAAGATCATCAACTCCAACCTTTGACTGAACACTTTATCAACTAACGTAGCACATCCTGTCATCTCTTAAACATTTGCAAGGATGGTGATTCCAACACTTTCCTGGGCACTCCTTTCCAATGATTAACCACCTTTTCAGTGAAAAAATTCTTCCTGGTGTCCTACCTGAATCTTCTATGGCAGAGCTTCAGGCTGTTTCCTCTTGTCCAGTCACTGTCTGCCTGGGAGAAGAGCCTGTCCCCACCTGGCTACAGCCTCCTCTCAGGTAGTTGTAGAAAGCAATGCCATTCTCTCTGAGCCGCCTCACCTCAGGCTGAACACTCCCAGCTCCCTCAGCTGCTCCTCACAGGACTTGTACTCCAGACCCATCACCAGCTCTGTTGCCCTTCTCTGGACACATTCCAGCACCTCCAGGTCTGTCTTGAATGGAGGGACCCAGAACTGGACAGATCATTCGAGGTGTGGCCTCACCTGTGCCAAATACAAGGGGACAGTCACAGCCCTGCTCCTGCTGGCCATGTTATTCCAGATACAGGCCAGGATTCCATTGGCCTTCTTGGCCACCAGGGCACACCGCTGCCTCGTGTTCAGCCTGGTGTTGTCCAGCACCCCCAGGTCCTTTTCTGCTGGGCAGCTTTCCAGCCACTCTGCCCAGCCTGTGGCGCTTCCTGGGGTTGTTGTAACCCAGGTGTAGGATCTGGCACTTGCTGAACCCCAGGCAGTTGGCCTCAGCCCAACGATCCAGCCTGGCCAGATCCCTCTGCAGAGCCCTCCTGCCCTCCAGCAGAGCAACACTCCTGCCCAGCTCGGTGTTGTCTGTGAACTTAATGAGGATGAACTCAACCCGCTCACCCAAAGCATTGATAAAGATTATTAAACAGAGCTGGCCCCAATACTGAGCATTGGAAGTTAGTAATTTGGAGTTAGAAAATTAAGTCTGTATGTGGAATTGTTGAAAAAGAAAAATAACAAGAAAATGCAGCCTCTCTGAGGAACCTAAGAGTGAAAGAAGCAGTTTTGCTAAAATATAAACGTCCATTGACCTGTATACCATCTTCAAAGCCAATAAAATGCTCTTGAATGTCAGCAATTTATTCTGTCAAAATAAACCTGTTTGACCTTTCTTTTCAAATGGAATCTGAACAATAAGAACCAAAATTTGGAATTCAGTGTATGTTGAATATCTTTGGTCAGTGGCACAAAGTGGATAAGTAAGAATATACTGGTAGTGGCCTACCTTGTAGATTAAGAAAATGCATCAACTAGAACTTCTACGACTGTACCCTTACAGCTTGGCGTGTGTTTTCATATTCAGATACTATGTGGAAGGTGTTGACAGAAAATGAAATTTTAATTTTATACATAGCCAACAAATCTTAATAGTGGCCTGATTTTTAGTAATGAGACCTTAGCAAAATATGTATGTCACCAGGAAGAAAAACATTCATCAGTTTGGAAAAATCCCTAAACCTGTTCATCAGCCACCTGTCTTAAATTGCTTCTCCTTTTCCAAGAGAGAGTTTGTTGCTTTCTGAAGCCCCTCTGATTGAAAATGACACTTTCTCGATTAGGAAGAAGTCATATTCCCAACTAGACAACTGTGTATGAATATTAAATACCCACTTGTTCATAATCCATCAAATTAAATATTCAGTTAAATAAATAACCTGAGAAATTAATATTCTCACAGAAACTTCAAGAGCAATAAATCCAGCCTAGTAATTTTTTTTTAAGAGTTACATTTCAAATGGAAGATCGGGCAAGCATTTTTTAACCTTTTCTGAGCATTTTAGGCTAAAATCATTGTTTGTTGCATCTCTTGCAGTGGTAGTTGTACAGTCTGTGCTGTATATATACAGTTATCTTACTGTTTGTAAATAAGAGAAAAGCAGTATAGATGATATGAATGTCTTCATGTGCTGTTCCAGATGTCACAGGCATCCAACCTGCAGAAAGAGAACCTGCAAAAACTGTTGTGAGGTGTTTTTCTGTGTGTGTGTGTGTGTCTCCCCAAGGCCTTTGCTGTCTTTTTGTTCTTCAGCATAAGGAAAGTGAAGGCAGTCTGTTTAAAAGTATCCCAAAGACTGGGGTCTCAGGATTGATAGGGCCAGGTTGGCACCTTGGTTGATCAGTCACCATGTCTGTACTTGAGTGTTTTTATTGGTTGCTTTTATTCTAGTCTTTTGATTTAGCCAGTTGAAATTAAAATTCCTTCCCTTCTGGAAAGGAATTAAAATAGGCTATATGCAGGTAGATGAAGGTAGATTTTACGTTTCCATTAAAAAAAAAAAAAAAAAATCAGGGGGGATGCAGGGAGAGAATTTAAAATCTCTTTGTTTTCAGGGGGAAAAAAATCACAAAGACTCACAGACTGAGTTGTTGTTGTTATTATTTGTCACACTTTGGAAAAAGTAGCTTGTTCACTGCAAACAGTAAGAAAAAATACTTTACACAGAAGCTGACTGCAGCTGAAGCTGATGACCAAACTCATTAGCTTAACTAGATTTAAAGTTTCACTTGGTCTTTTCAGACTAACCCAGTTACTTGGCTTTAATTTTCCCATCAAAATTGTAATGCTAAAAATAAACTTAAAGATACCTTGGTGAAAATCACATCAGAAGAGGGATAAATATTTAATCAATTATTTAATCATAATCTTATTAGGAAGTGTTTGTTATTTAATTTTTTTTTTATTAGACCATCCCTAAATATTTTACTGCTTCTCAGATTTTTATGGTTTTTTTATTTGAGGCATTTCTGAAATTTGAGCTTAAGGATAAGCAAATGATTCACAATTGCAGCTATTAGCAACTGGGGCTTTGCAGTGAACTTCCTAGAGTGAGCATGGGGAGAAAGGCACAAAGATCACTTCTCAGCTTTTGAGGAGTACATGTTTGCTGAGGTAAGGGAGCCAGAGGTCTTCTGGTAATGTTTTTCACTGTCAAAAAGGTATTTTCATTTCCATGAGTTTGTTGAGTGACCTTGCTGACGCTCCTTTATTTTATGCTTGCTGAATTTACCTTGCAATAAAGTTTTATTGCCTTCCCACTGCTACTACTTTAGAGATGGTTAGCTAAAACACTTTAATTACCAGCAACAAAATTCCACTTAGTAGCCAGGTTCAGAAGCTGGGGTGGAACAATTTGCAGGAAAGATCAGAATCTCTCTTCTGCCTGTTTCTTTCAGAAGAGACCTCTTCAGGAAAAACGTACACTCTACAGAATTACTTGAACAATGACTATAAGTATAAAACACATAATTTGGAGTGGATTTCAGGTAATTCTTTTATACATACAACTTGAATGTCAAGAAAATGTGCTACCTTCAGCAATGTACCACCTGCAGTCACCTCATGCTGAGGTGACTACGGTTTTCTGAAAAAAAAGTCAAATTATTTAATTGTGCCATTATAGAATGGCACGTAGCTCAAAGGGTTGGTTCCTTGTTTCCCTTAGAAACGTGCTCATGTTCATGACAAGTTATATTCTCCTACTGCTAAAAGAGCATGCTTACTTCTGTGCTTTAGGGTAGAAGCATGATACCCTCTGAGGTGTGTCAGCTTCCTGTACTTTGGGCTGCCAGAGACCAGGGAGATGCAGGCTGCCTTTCCTTCCAAGCATGCCTAGTGCCCCAAGGAAAGAGATGCTGGGAGGTGGATGCTGTGGGCTCCACGACTACATTTTGTGAACATTCTTGTGCTATAAGGCTCCTTTCATTATAGAATTGGGAAACACAGCATTAACCAGAGTTTTGGGATTTATTTCCTGCTTAAAAGCATAAAGGGCAAATATAAATAACTGATGAGCATTCTACTTACTTTTTGTTGTCATCTCTCTTGTGCTTTTAGGAAATCAGTATCTTCACAAAACAGACAATGGGGACATCCTCTGTATCAGTGCTGACAACGGAACATCCTCAGTAATCCTGGCAAATACAACATTAGTATGTTGACTTATAGGTGATATATGCAGACATTGGGAAAGGTATTGGATTTCATATTTTTGTACTGCATAGTCTTTGGAATCAGTGCTTAATGTGTTTCTTTTGCCCTTCCTTTGTTGACAGGATGAGTACCAGGCAAGCACTGTTACATTGTCTCCTGACCAAAAGTTTGCTCTTCTGCAATACAGCTATACAAAGGTACAAGTGCACTTTACAACTGAGGATGAAACTGGAAAATAAAGGTTTGGGAACAACTGAGAGGCTGAGGGAACATGAGGGAAATGCAGGAGGATGGATGAATGTGATTAATGTAAGGGAACAGTCAAGTTGAGCAGGCAGGAGAAGAGACTGATATTATCTGTGAGCTTGGCATAAGAGAGCTGACTGCCCGAGGAAAAAAAAGCATCTGGATAAAAAGTGAATGTAGGGTTATTGCAAGGAGAACAAGGCTGGATGGTTTATCTGGGAAGACAGTCTAGGAGAGTAGATAGGCATGGCTGTCTCAGGAGTTGTGTGGGTAAGGAGAAGTGATGAGTAGATATGCTGGTATACATCTGCTTGTATATGTGTGCTATATATATATATATATGTGGTTATACATTGTGGTTGTAGGAGGTAAGAGTTTAAAACTGAGGTGAATGAAAATCTGCATGTGCTTCAAAGAAGGCTTGTGCTTGGAGTGGGCTTGTGTGTCCCTGCTGCCTCCTGTCAGCAAGCACACGAAAAGCCTGCAGCAGAATGCCTCATCCTGGCACGCTGCTGAACCGTGCAACAAAGGTCAGCCCACATTTATGCCCGGTGGCATGAAAACCTGGCTCTGTGTGCCAATTGAGAAGCCTAATGGTGGTGATCATTTGCTGTGCCGTTTGTGCACTGAGAAGCCACTGACTTTGTTGTTCTTTCCTTTTTTTTCTAGAGAGGTGCCTGTTCTGTTTGTAAAAAGCTCAGTGCTAACTTGTGCAGTGTACAAATACCTGAGCACTGTGTCGCTGAGCACTGTCTACATGTCCTGGCCTTGCAGTCCCAGAGTGGTTCTTGAACTGTGTCAGATGCAGTCTGTGCACTCAGTCATCAATTTTTTTTCAATTTTAGCTTCTGTGCTGGATCCTCCTAAGCAAGTTAGCTTTTGTTTTTCTGAATTGTTCAGAATTATTTGGCTCTTCACTACATCATTAGAGGTCATAAAATGTCTAATATTTACCAGCCACTCTACACATCCCCTCTACTTCTAATTTATTGCTCTCTAGTATTTTATTTGTTGCATTCATAAGAGTTAATTTTGTTTTAATGCTGAAGCAAGATATTTTAACCTTTATATAACAGTGTGATTGAAAGTTCTGTTATTATTAATCTTTATTGCAAAGAAAGAGAGTAACAAAATGAATCATGAGGATGTAGACACTTGTTATGTAATAGCCATCTGGTTGTGTAGTACTAAGTTGTTGGTTTTTATCTTCATACAGATATCCAAGAACCCTCTTAGAAGGGAGCATTATTGCAACATGTCAATGCTGTGAGCTAAGTCAAACCTCTCCAGCCTCACAAAGTGAACATGTTTAAATGTGTGTGCATTATCATCATCATCATCTTTCTCTCTGTTAAGTGCCCACAGAGTGATACAGAACTCAAGAGGCAGATTTCTCAGAGAGGGGTTTTATTTCTGTGACAATATGAATGGGAATAGGTCACCCTGGTGCTGGAGGAACTGCTACACACATACTGCTGGAACTTGTGAGAACTACTATAAAATAAGATGCCAAGTTAAATAATACAACATGAAAAATGAGACAGAAACAGCAAATGAGCCAGCAAAGCACAAGGAGGAGGACTAGCTGCACACTGACGATAGTCTGCCATGGCATGACAATAGTCATGCCAGCTACAAGGATCTCTGAAAATCTGCAGCATCTCTGGCATCTGTAGCTCTGTCCTTAATTAGTCAATGGCCTCAGTCATAGTATTAAATGATGACCCCAGAAGAGTGGAAATTCTTTAGTCTTTTCTTAAACCCGGTAGGGATCTGTTAGCCTTGTATGTTCATTGTGTTCTCTCTGTCTTGATAAAAATCACAAGGAGAGCTTTAGGGGTAATTCAAGCTGCAAGAGATGTGAAACATGGTGAAATTTATCTTCTTACTATTAAAATAATTATTTTGCAGTTGTGGAGGCATTCCTTTACAGCTTCATATCACATCTATGATTTCAGTAACAGGTCAGTAATTTTTGCACATAAAATGTTGTTTTAACATTCATTTTGCCTTGAAATGTCATTTCACCAATTTCTCTTGGCTGCATTTTGTTTTTGTTTTTCCAGTTCTATCTTAGATGATGGACTTCTACCTAATGATACACAGTATATATCCTGGTCACCTGTTGGTCATAAACTGGTTAGTAAAGAAAAATAAAACTTTGTATAGAGTAATTTTCATACACATGACATGGAAACTCATGTTGTCTGTACCCTTGAAGTTTTGGGACTTTCCTACTGCTAGGTAAGGTAGCTGAACTAGTTTCAAAATTGACTACTGTAGCTGGAAAGATTCCAGAGTTCCTCTGTGTGTTTTGTTTTGTTCTTCAATGAAAATGCATTCCTGAAAGTAACTAGTGGCCCCAGCAGTCATGAAATGCACAAATGCACAGGAACTTTGTGTTTTTACAGTTGCAGACAGTAGCTCATCCCTTTCAAAGACAGCAGCTGTCTGTCTACAGCTTATAACTGTCTATTTAATCATTATTGTGTGATTTTTATCTCCTAATTACACAAAAAATGATGAAGGATGGAGGCATGTAATGGGATTAGAGGATTAAAATCTTGTTCTCTTTCCCACTGTTTTCTTCCTCCCCTCCTCTTCAGTCCATGTCAGTGGTGCCAACCACCACGTTTGCAAGGCTTGTGCCTTCCTTGTGTTGAGCATTAAGACTGCCGCAGGAGAATGTGGTGTTCATTTATTCTTATTGCTTAGTAAATTTGTAAATTATGTCAATTATAAAGACCAGCAACAGAAGCAAAAGAAGTTGAAAAGAGTTTCTGCATCTTGGAGCGAGGCTCTGGAATAAAACTGTGTTGCTCAGTTACTGGGGATGAAATCATGGGGTGATTAGGGAGGCAGGCAGGTGCCAAAAACTAGAGTTCTGAGTGCTGCTGAAGAAATGTACCATCTTTGCAGACCTATTGGCAGCACTGAGGCCCCAGTGAATGTTTTACCAAAGCCCTGATAGTTTTCTTTGAAAGAAAATATTCCTTCCTGATGAAGGAAAATAAGTTTGTATTTGGGAGAAAATTAATTGCAAGATTTTCAAAACTTGATACAGTAGTCATGTCACTTTTCATATTTAATTTGGTTTTTTCCATCTTGGCCTGAAGTTGTGCTGCTCACCCTGATCTGTATTAGTATTTGCATTAGTAATTCCAAGTTTGTTAAGTATCAAGGCTGTTTAGTGAAGTGCAGCTTTTAAAGATGTTTTTTGTCATCTGTTGTAAATTGCCCAGTAGATGAAATAAAGGAAGTAGGATTTAGTGTAATAGTAATTGTTATCACAATGATGTTTTGCAGGCATATGTTTGGAATAATAATGTTTATGTAAAAGCTTCACCAACAGCAGAAGCTGTGCAAATCACTCAAAATGGAGAAGAAAATAAAATTTTCAATGGCATACCAGACTGGGTTTATGAAGGTAACTACAAACAAGTTTTATTTTCTATTATTATTTGAAAACTTTGGTTTATTGCATTCCTTACCACTGAAAAATTCAAAATAATCAAACTCCGTATTTTAAATGAAACATGCATCCTTATCTGGGCTAAATACCTGGCTAGTGTGAGAATCTAAGAGTATGTATGAGTTTGCCTAGTTTGCATTGTGTCACTGGAAATTTTGGTGTGAATTAGCTTCACATGATGGATTATAAACATTGATCTAATGTCTCATTTCAAAACCCCAACAAACAGTCTGCAATTTAGTATCTGAACTTCAATTTTAAAAAATCCTATTAAAAACTAATGAGAACAGCACCTAGGATAAAAGAGCTGGCTTATCAATTATAACTTAAATATTTTTGCATCTCTTTCAGAGGAAATGTTTGGCACCCATTCTGCTCTGTGGTGGTCTCCAAATGGCAATTTTTTGGCATATGCATCCTTTAATGATACAGAAGTCCCTGTTATAGAGTATTCCTTTTATTCTGAAGACACCTTGCAGTATCCAAAGACCATTAAAATCCCATATCCCAAGGTCTGTGTTATTTATTAAACATGTTTTTTCTGTAGTTTCATTAAGAGAGTAGTCTCATTTAATCAGTTCCTGCTAATGAAAATATTGTCTGTCTCTCCTCAACAGCTTGCTGTGATTACTCTTTCTGAAGTCAACAGCATCTGGCAATGTTAAAGTATTTTATTATCTCCAGGGAAAGAAAAAAGAGGGGGAAAAAAAAAGTATGATTTAAGGTTTTGTTGTTTCACTATAAAATTTAGAGGTAGTGAGTAGATGTTGAGATAAAAAATCTCACAGGAAGCTAAGTTGGTACAAAGCATTAGGCAGATGTACATTAGGTTAGGGCTGTGCATGGTATTAATAATGGAATCTTCTTCAGCTAATCTAGCATTTTCCTGTATTGAGAGGAAGAGGAGGAATCTGCTAAAGGAGTTTCTTTAAGCTCTTCCAGTTTTAGCTGTGAGAGTGAAAGTTTTAGTGCAAGGAGCTCCTCCTTCCCCCTCCTCTCCACGTGATTTATGCCCACTGCTCGAGGCACAGTTGGCACTGGGCTGAATGGGTGAGAGTCAGAGTGCTCTTGTGGGTTCCTCCTCCTTGTGGGGAGGGTTTCATATTTAATACAGGACTTACCTGTTATTTGATGTTATACAGGATTTTGATTTATCTAAGCAATGCACTTAAGACATAAAGCAAGTACAAATTACACTTAGAGTACAACAATTGCATCACCCTGCTGAGTGTCAAACATGTTCTCATAGTTGCCCTCCATAATACACTCACCATCACGGTGCTGAGCATCCCCAATGCTGGGGAGGAATAGATGGGTTGAAATCATCTCAAGTCCATCATTTTAGTTCTTTCTGCTCACCCCTGGGTTTTTATTCTCTGTGTTGGCTTAAGGCATCAACATGCCCTGCCCCAATCCATGATGGTCTGGCCATCCCAGGAAGATATTTTCACTCTTGATTAATGGGGCAGGACAGATGATACAGCCAGTTTATTGTTCATCTGGTACAGCTGCCTGGTGGAGAAATTGCCCCCTTAGTGCCAAGCTCAGCTTTCTCTGCAGCAGCTGTAGTCAGTCCCTAGCCTTCCCAAAGGTCCTGGAGCACGTGGCCTCTGCCTGTGCCCTTGGAGCCTCCCCCAGAGGGGTCACTGGCAGCTGCAGACGCTCTGTCCTGAGCAGGCCCCTGAGAAGAGGTATAGGTGTAGAATGAATTGCCAATCTAAATTACACATTTCATTGCAAACCCCTTTTGTTTGGAATATTGCTGACTTCTGGAGATGGATCAAGTTTAGGTACCTATCTGTTACCATGAGGACTTGGCTGGTTAAGCACAAGAGAGGCAGCCCTTACTGACACAGCTCTTTTGCTGTCAGCAGCATTTCATTAGAGATGGTGCAGTGCATGCTGCAGTCACAGCTTTGATTGGGATATAGGCAGCTGTGATATGATTAGTTCATGTAAGGTGCTGCTTCCATGGAAAAGCGTTTTCCTGTGTGTTAGCAATGGATTTGATTCTCTCTAGGTACTGTGTGTGGTATGTAGGATGAGATCTGGTCAAATACAGCAAGCCCTGTGATTGTTTCTAAATGTAATAGTCTTTTTTATCTAGAAACGCATACCTAACACTTCTGTGTGAAAAATACAAAGGATAATTTATGTATCAATCCTGCATTTAGGAACTTGTCTTTTCACATGTTTGCAGTTGGTTGATTTTACCTTTCTGTCTGTAGTAACTTACCTGTAATTTCAAACACCTCACAAAGAATATTCTCTCTTCAAAAGTACAATGAAAAATTTTATTTTTAGGCAGGAGCTACAAATCCAACTGTACAATTTTTTATTGTGGATACCACATCACTTCCAGCTTCCCGCCCTGTTGAAATTTTTCCACCTGCAGAAATAGAATCAAGGTGAGAAATTTTGGTTAAATATTTGATATTTGTTTGTTTCTTTTGATGGGAGAGGAGGAGCTTTTATATGTGACCTCCCTGTATTCAGTGTATATGGCAGTTTTTCCCTGTAATGTGGCTCTGGTAGCAACAAGATTTACCAGAGAAAATCTGCACAGAGATTATCCTCCTAGTGATTATATATAGATGGCATATTCCATGTATGTTATATTCAGAAAGTGACAAGTTCTTGGCTCATCACATTCAGTGGAGTCTAACTATGGTGAAGTCATTTCACAGTACAACTTTAATATGAGCAAGTTTTCGTATAATCAAATTATAATATATGTATTTCTATTCACTGGAGAAAAAAAACCCAACAAAACAAAACCTTAATGGTAAGTGAAGATTTGATTTTATTGGAAGCAGACTCCTTGCTAAGGCAAGGTATCATGGTTGTCTTCAGATATATACTTAAAATGTTTGTTTTCTTTGGGAAGATGGTGAAAATCAGCACCTCTCAGAGTAAATGGAAAATTGTATTCCTCAAAATGCCACTGGAAATGCACAACATGATATAAGTGTATTTTGTAAAGAGCAGCTACATCAATTTAAAGTGCATGCACACAATTTGCTATCCCAAATCTTGGGTTTTGTTTTTTTTTTCTTTTTAACAGTATTGTAGAAATGTTTTAGAGGTTTGCACTTAAAAACATGATGGGTATGAAAGCACAGGTTATACTGATAAACCAGAAAAAAACAAAGGTCTGTTAGCTTATGCATAAAACCAGCATTTTATATGTGGGGGCCAAAAAGCTATAACTGGAAAATCAGTACTGTTCTGTTTCAGCCTCACCACTTCAGTGTAGCATCCATGTGTTAACAGAGATGCAAGTTCTTATGAATATGTTGTTCTTTATCCTTCCCTTACAGTCACACTGCAATAGCTGCATGTTAGATAGCTGTCGTGCCTTGTTTTCCTCCAGAATTCCAGTGCCTCAGAATTAAAAGCCCTTTACATTTGGCTCAGTACTGATTAAGATCTTTGCTGTCTTAGAGGGTTTTTTTACCTTTTGTTAATACCTCATGGAAATTGACCTGAGGAGAATAACCATCAGCTACCTTCAAGCCTCACACCCATCTGGCTAACAGAGGTGTGAGTTACATGGAGTCCATCCATTTTAAAATTGATTTGCCACTCAGTCAGGATTAATACAAATATAAATATTGAATGATGAGTTCAAGGATCAAAATTCACTCCTTCTCCCAGTGGCTGATTCAAGTAATGGCCAAGTCTCGATTAATACAAATATAAATATTGAATGATGAGTTCAAGGATCAAAATTCACTCCTCCCAGTGGCTGATTCAAATAATGGCCAAGTCTTACTATATGTGTCCTGCAAAAGTTGAGGTGGCCAGAACGAGTCTTGGAGAACTTTGCAAGAGCAAAGGTACACGAGTAGGAAAAGGTGAGCAATGTGCAGTGTTGCTGTTGGGTTGGATTTTTTTCTGGAATTGCAAAGTATTGAATATTTACATTTTACATTGTATTTATATGTACACCACTGTATGACAGGAAAGGTTAGTTTTTGTGATGGAAATTTCTGTTTTTACTACCACTGAGCTAAGTTTTGAGCAAAACTGAGTTTGAGATGATGGCATACCTCACTCCACCTGCGTGGTTGGGGATGTTGAGGGACAGTGCCTCAGCAAATGGTTGTCTGCTACAGCACTATCCAGAGCTTGGATGAGCAACAATTTTTCCCCTACATATGAAGGGGGCACAGCTCACCTATGTTGCAGAGTAAGAGTTTTATTTGTCAAGAAAAACTGCCAGAATCTGGAATGGCAGTGCTTTGCCATGTGATGGTACTTGCAACCTGACACTCTGCTTGAATGACCAGCATGAAACCCATCCAGCATTTAAACACTGGTTTTGGCACCATGGGTACAGGGGGCTCCTGCTAGCCAGCAGGAGGATGACGGGAATGGATTCTTCTTCTCTGAAATTATCTATCCTAGAATAAGCTGACTTCTAAGTAGAGTAGTTGCAAAGTATCCCTTTTCAGCAACAAATGAGGAAGGGCAGTGCAAAACTACTGTACTTTATACTTGAGTTAATTGCAGCTTAGTTAACCTTTTGTGTGTTGTTGAGTACTGAAGGTGCTTTCCCACTCTCACAGGGGAGAGTGGGAACATTACAAAGTTATTGTAATGGCTCGATAAATGATATTTGTTTTGTTTGTTTTCCTTGTAATGTTCATCTTGTCTGATTAATGATTTATAGTCACCAGAATTGTTAACAACTCTCACTTTGAAGGAATGAAAATTGTGGGACTAATTCCCCCTTATACAAAACAAGGGGGAATTATAGGTACCGTACAGGAAGAATGATGCTTTATTTTTATTTGTTTTTCACAAACAAGCTCCTGCAAACTCAATGGCAGTAGCAATTAAATGACCTGCTGACGTCCCAGTCAAATATAAATGCAGAAATAGACCTTTACCAAACATGAATTTGAAACTATAATCTAGAAATAAATCTGATGGTTTTTGATAACCAGCTGACATATTTTTAATCCATCCACACTAATTGTAGTGCTTCCTTCCCCAAACTGCAGTGATCAGAAAGACACTCTTATCACAAAACTTCCCACACATTTTTGTTAACTAACTTTGGGGGAAAAGGGAACATGAACTTGGAACTAAGTCAAATGTGCAAATTATGGTTAAAAATGTATACTTGCCTTGGAGGGGAAGTTTGTTTTATTTTAGTTCATAAGGCTTCAAGGAGATAGGAAAGATCTAAAATAAGAAAAGACAGTACATCTAACAGATCGTTATGGTAAACAAAGCCACTAAATTTTATGTGGTGCATTTTTAAAATTAATATACAGGAATATTCATGAAAATGGGGTTTTTTCTGATACTTCATCCTTCATGTCAGCTGGGTGGTATTCTGAAGATGAAAGTAAAATATTCAAATAGTCATATCTGAGTTTGGTATGATCTCTCCCTCCACTGTAACTAAAGAAATAACTACTAAATTGAACAAAAGTATCTGTCATTCAGAAAATAATTACAAGCAACCAGCTTCAGGCAGCTAAGGATAAAATTGCTTCATCTAAGGCATATACAACTTAATATTCAGAAGAATTCCCTCTAGATGCACACAGTGCAAGATTTATGAACAGCCTGGAGTAGCTATTATTTTATGCATTAGAGAATAGCTGTTAAAATTTAATTGCAGTCTTTCTGGAAGTGGGTTTGTATGAGCCATCTAATTCTTTATTGTATCTCTGAAAATAACCAAGGCATCTACTAGCAGCAAAAACAATTGATGAAAAAATGGCTCAATTACATTTGCATCATTGTTTATCGTTGAAGAGTAGATTGAAATGAAAATAGCCAGATGAGTCTCATTCAGTGAATTGCTGAATGCAATTGTATGGTATGCTATTATAGAGAGGATTTTAAATATCTTATGTTGTTGCTGTTTTCAGTGATCATTATTTGAGTGTTGTAACATGGGTGACAGATGAAAGGATTTGTCTGCAGTGGCTCAGAAGAATTCAGAATTTTTCAGTCCTCACAGTCTGTGACTTTGAAAATGCTACTTGGTCATGTCCAAAGGTAAGAGAAATTAGGTTGGAGAGTTGAAATGGTAGATGAAACTAGAAAGGAGTAGAGTATATCTGTATGTTTATCTTTGTAGAAATAAAGCCTGGTATAAAATAAACATAATTGTTGTGGGATTGTTTGTTTTTGTCGTTCTTAGGAAAAACAATTTACTGAAGAAAGTACAACTGGCTGGATTGGCAGAGTGAGTATTCGATTTCTAAAACTGCTACATGCTAAATAATTCTGATAATTATGGAAATTTCGTATGAGCCTGTTGCATTTTGCAGTGTCTCTTGTGTGTAGGTCCAATCTTCTCACTTGCTGTGTTTTACATGTACAGGAAAAAATTATCTCAAATGTCACCCCATGCCTGGGGTCAAGGTTAATTTTTTTGTGGGTAATGGGTTCTGAACTCCCAGGCTGGGCTGACAATGAAGTGTGGCTGCAGCTCTAATCATGTCCTCTGTGGCCCGTGCATCTGGTTGACAGGACAAGAGGTTATGGCTTTAAATTGAAAGAGTAGGCTCAGATTAGGTGTTAGAAAGCAATTCTTTCCTGGGAGGGTGGTGAGGCATTGGAACAGGTTGTCCAGAGAAGCTGTGGATACCCCATCTCTGCGAGTGTTTTAGACCAAATTGGATGGGGCTTTGAGCACCCTGGAAGGTCTCCCTTCTCATGGCAGGGGGGTTGGAACAAGATGAACCTCAAGGTCCCTTCCAACCCACACCATTCTATGATTCTATGATTTTATGTTCAGCTTACCAAAAGCATAGTGCCTTTCCGGACTCCTTTCTGCTTCTGACCTTCTGCTTTGATAGCAGTAGGTAGGGGAGAAATGCAGGAGCCCAGATTCAGAATTCCCTTTGTTCTGGGGAGTTGCCAGGTATTCTGGTTTACCTGCTTTCTAGTTTTTCTACTACCTCCAGAAAGATCAGGGAATAAAATGTATTTAGAAGTGTATTCTGTAACCTTTGAATGGTATTGGAATAAAGGCATAGAGGACAAAAGTAATGTTTAGTGTATCAGGTTGCAACAAACCATTCCAGGTTTTAATTGGGGCTACTCATTTATTTATTTTTCCCCTGCATGAAATATCCACTGAAGAGAAGTGGGGATGAGATGAATGTAACTGGCCAGACTAAAATTTTCATGCACTCCTGCCAAACCAGCCGCTACTGTCTGGATGATGCTTTCCAAGCTGCCTCTCAGTCCTTTTGTACATGGTAGGGAGTAGGCACCTAATGAACTACACAGAAGATCTGGGGGAAGTGAAGCAGAGATGCAAAAGTTCAGATTTGGAGGGAGAAATGAGTTTCAGAGTTTTTGATGAGAACACAGAGTACACTTTCCACTCCCGCATTTTCCACACACTGATTATGCTTTAGTCACTAATTCACTTTTGAAGTCAAAAATGAAAGTTTAAAGAAATGCAAAGAGGGAGGCAACAGCAGGGATGAAATCATCCGCAGTATGAAGATGAGAGATCAACCCACCTGCTGTCAAATTTGATATGGAAAGGAAGGCCTTAACGCTGACACATTTTGCTTCTCTGCAGCAAAGGCTTCACAATTAGACAATGTGATGATCAAGCTGCAGACTTTGTAAACAGTTGTGCAAAATGAGAGGGCAAAATGCAAGTCTGTGCCACTAAACTAGGTTGTTGGTTTTTTGTTTCTTTTAAAGAGACAACCCACTTCTTAGGAGCTGTTGGAAGAAATGGTAATCTCACTGTACGATTCTTGGATTTGAGAAACAGAGAGTAGGAAGGACTAAAGAGGGGATAGGATAGGTATATTTACTCCTTTTTTTTTTTTCTTTCCACCTTTTTAGGGATGATAAAATGATATTTGATAAGGAATGTCTTTATACATTTGCAAGATATATGTATGCACATACTTATGTATAGAAAAATTGAAGTAAATTATCTATGTGTGTAGAATACAGAGACATAGTCCTCTCTTTGTTTCTGTAATATTTTTTATGGGTTTTGGCGGGGGGAGACCTTTTTAGGTTTTTTGTTGATGGTTTTGATTTGGCATGGGTTTTTTTGGTTTTTGATGTTTGTTTGGTTTTTTTTTTAAAATAGAGATTAAATTATGTTTAAACGAAGGATGCTCAGAAAAACCTGCATTGCTGTATAAGGCTTCCAGGTCATCAGCTGTTAGAGCTTGCCAGTTGAGTTAAAGGAAAGTCGCACTTTGAAAAATAAGGGAAAAGCTAGCAAAATTTGTCAGACTACTTTTTGCAAAAATATTGCTTGGGAGCAAGGAGAAGTTATTTGGAGCACACGGTTAGAAAGACTTAATTTGTGTCACTGCTTTTCGAATGACCGGAGGCAAATTGCTTCAGCCTCCTTTCACCATTTCAAGATGGGTGTAACATCTCCGAGGCAGTTACATTGTGTCAGTTGCCTAATTAGCATTTAGATCCTTTGGGCATTTGTCACAGAAATAAGTTTTATTTCATTCAGCTCAATTTCATTCCTCTCTTTTTTCCTACCATATGTAGCACATTCAAATGGCAGTCAATAGAAGAAATTGATTCATTTCTGTCACTCTCAATTGATAAATTGGATAATTACTTCATGAAAATATTATTCCAGTTTGAGTTCTCTGTCATTCTGTAATCACCTACTTGCTAGCAAAATTTCCTTTTAGAAAGCAGCTTGTGGTTTTTTTTAATAGAGCAGGACATTTTTCACTGATAAGCTAAAAAAAATTTGAGTTCAGAGAATTTGTTCGCAAATATGTGTTTTAAAATTGGAAATTCAAGAAAAACATGAATTTGCAAAATTTACATTTTTATAGGTTACAGCTGCATTGGATGGAATAAAACCGTGCCTTTGAAAGTAGATGTACATATTGTTTCCTAAAATTGTAGAAAACTAAGACCACCAAAAGTACTTCACATTTTGTGTGGGGGGAGGGAGTTGGGGGGCATGGATCACTGCTGGGACTAGTACTCAGGAAATTCTGTTGCCTAAGGAAAGGAAAATATTTCAGGTGTGTTTATTTTAAGAGTGATGGCTACAGGTTCTACCTACTAAGTCAGAAGGCAAAAATGTTTGCAGTACATTCATTGATGCCTTGTTGTAAGCATTGACAGTCCTGGTTAGAGAAATTAAAATCTAAATTTATCGCTTAGGATCTGGAGTTTTGTTTTTTGCTTTAATAGACATCTCTCTTATGTTCAAGTTTCAGCCATCTGTCCCTCACTTTGCACCCGACAATGCTTCCTACTACAAAGTCTTCAGCGACACAGCAGGTTACAAGCACATCCATTACATAAATGGCTCACAGGTGAGGAATATTGTCTGGGACAGTCACTGCTGGCTTGTGTTTCTCCTGGTGATCGAGGGGTTTCATCTTCTACTTCTTGCCTTTTCCCCTGCTCCAGGTTCCAGTAGCTATTACTTCAGGAGATTGGGAAGTAATCAGCATAGAAGCTGTAACCAATAAATTTTTGTAAGTATCTGTAAATAAGGTACCTCTTCATATCATAAGGGCTGGTAACAAGGGTCTAAGCAAGCATGGAGAGAGGAGAGGGAGAAGGTTTTTAACTTGCCAAAAATCTGATTTAAGCATGTCAGATAATTTTTTTTAATATTATACTACAAATATTTTACTAAAACCAGTATGTTTTGATTTTTTAGATACTACATCAGTAATGAAAATAAGAAGATGCCAGGAGGAAGAAATCTTTATAAGTAAGAAATTCTTTTTTCTGCAGTATAAGTAAATTTTTTGTTAATGAAAAAAAGAAACTTCAAGAAAAAATCACTGAAAACTTAAATATTCATATGTTCAGCCTAATCTTTAAGATATTTAATGAAAATCAGTGTAAGAGTATAAACTGCAAAAATAATGGACATATTTTTTCTATAAATTCAGTTAATAAAGGGAAATTGTGAGAAGAAACAACCAATCCTCAAGCAAAAAAACCCTAAAAATAACCCTCATGCTTTTTTTGCTATTACTATAATTTCAGTATTAATTGAACTCAAAAGCTGAAACTCTGTTTTCTCTAGTTTTTGAATCAGTTTCTATCACTTCCAAATTTTAACATTTTTTATTCAGCCATCTTACTTAAAAAGCATATACTGCTTTAGCATAGCTTAAAAAAAATCTCTGAGATAAAGCTCATTTACTTTGCAGAGTGCTCTTGGAAAGCAGTCCAAAATTTACTAAATGTGTTAGCTGTAATCTGGATGAAAAAAGATGCCAGTATTATTCTGTGTCCTTCAGCAAAGACACACAGTATTATCAGCTAAATTGTCTCGGTGAGTATATCCCAAATTAATTGACATAAACATGACTCACTGATCAGTTGGGTGGTGAAGTTCACTTCGTCAGGATCTCGATATGTACTGTGTAACAATGATATGTGTTGATAACATTGGATAAATGTATTGGCAGTGGAAAAACATACTGCCTCCTGGGCTCAAAAGTACCTTGACAAAAATTACTGGGATAAAACTTGTTAGTTCTATCTGTCAGTGGACCTGAAAGAGCTGCAAAACACTCCTGTCCACCGTGCATCTCCTCGAGAGATGTATGGGGAGCTCTGCCTGCAGAAGGAATTTGGAGGCTCTGAAATTGTGACAAGCAACAGACAGAGCAGTGCCTGATGTAGGAGAATAAAATTAAGATAGTGCTGGTCAAGAAGAAAATCCAACTAATGTAATCATAAGGTAAGCAGAGGGACTGTAGACTGAGGGTGACCTCTAAGTGCTCCTGCCACATAGTACAGGGGTTAAATTCATCCAAGGCTGGGAAAAATAAAATCATCTCCAAAATTACTTTAAATTTAAATGTATGCCAAGATCTTCCTAATCCATGGGCTAGAAGGACAGACAGCAGACAGATTTTCTGTCAGACTGTAAAAGTGGTTGAAGACAGCTGCTGTGGTCCCTGTGTCAAGGTTTCCTGACGGCCACACCACTGTCCACAAGTAAGGCATGAGCTTTGCTAAAGAGGGAAATTCTGTTCTTCAATGCCTCACAGTCATGTGGTTCATCTTTGAGTCAGTCTGAACATTCTGTGGGATCCTGTGGCTTGAATTTGGGCCCCGCTAAATTCCTAAAAACCTAAAATTTAGCTTGAGCAGACTGGAGGGAAACAAGTTCTGAGCTTTTATGATTCACCCGTTTCCAATTACTTCACGGGGGCTGTGTTTCAAGCCAGCATGCAAACATGAAGGTTTTGTGCCCTGTTAACAGGTCCTGGCCTGCCCATGTCTACCCTGCACAGAAGCACTGATGATGAAGGTATGGGATTGTCTATAATTTATAATATGCCAGAAAATTGCACTTTAAATTTATTCTAATTTTCTTCTCCTTGCATAGTATAATAATAAAAATGTCAGTTATAAAGGGTAAGTTTTACTTCAAATAATTACCAGAAGAATAAATTATATAGCTTGAGTTTATTTAACATTATACACAGGGCTAGAATACATTAAGTCGTGTATATGACGTATTTACTGATTAATTGTTCAGTTTTTCTGAAACGATATTTAGATGAAAAACAGGGAAAAAAGAACTGAAGGAAAACTATACTGTAAATGTTGAATCTGAGAGGAAAAACAAAAACTGCAGTAAACTAAAACTGCAATATAAGTTGCCATCATCTCAGGTTTAATATTTAAAGTCCATAATTAAAGAGCAGTGCATTTGAAAAAAATCTGTTTAGTCTTTGAATCTTACTTTGTTATTTAGTCCTCAGATACTTGGAAAATAACACTGAACTGGAAAATTCATTGAAAGATATTCAGATGCCTTCAAAAAAATTTGGCTCCCTTAGCATAGGTGGATATGGTAAGTTCAAAAATGTCTTTTACCTTTCCCCTCCCACCCCCGCCCTTTTCACCAAGTGGTTCAAGGTCTTCTGCTGAGGGGCATGACAGGACAGATGGGTGCAATGGGAATTCTTGCAGTTATTCAGAACTTAGAGGCAAGATTATTTTTTTTTTTGGACATCTCCAAATATTCTCGGTTATTTTCTGAAATCCCAAAATGTTCTTATCCAAAATGTGCTTTTTCCATAGTGTGGTATCTTCATGTTTTCATGATGAAGTGGCTTAACTCCTTTTTCCTTTATAATAAACTAGAAACCAGAAGTCTCTAACAGCACATTAAATCAATAAGAGAAATGAGGTTGGGGCACAATCCCAAAACTCTTTAACATTGTTAAATTTAAATTACATTATAAATTCAAGTAGGTCTTTCTGATTTACACGTGCAAGTCACCTTGGTTTGTGTTAGCAGGTTGGGAGAGTGGAGAAGTTCAGATACTGTGAAAAAGCAGACAGTCTAAATGAAAAAATCTTGAAAAAACATTTAAGCAACATTTCAACTCTATGGCTTTTGACTTTATGTGGGGAGGGTGGGGGTTAAATATGTTGAATAGATTTCAATTGAATAATCATTCTTGAAAGCACATTCGTGCTCTGAGACTGCATAAACCTTAGTACAGACCGAAACAAAATGTTAGATAATGAACTGTTAATGCCTTGTGAGTGGTGCCCCCTCAGAATTTGGGTAGAGGAATGTGCTTGGTGTGCTCTTAGGCTGAGCAGCATCGAAGAGCCCAGCAGTGGGAGGCCTGGTACCTGTCTAAACTGTACTTGCTCCAGCCTTTGCTACTAGCTTTTCTCTTCATGACAAACTTCTTCCTGATAAAATGAGCAGATATTCTTAATGGAATTCCATTTTACAAACTGCATTGAGTTAGGTCAGTCATTGCTAACTGTTCTTTTTGATGCCTCCCTTCTTTCCCTGTTACCTTATTTATATAATAATTCTCTTTATCTTTGTGTTTTCTGTCTTTTATTTCTGTCACATTTTTAATAGGGCTAAAGATGAAATCTTCCAGGCAAGATGGAGATTTAAAGATGTTCTTCATGCTATCAGTTGTATATTCATTTTTTTTTTTAATTCCTCTTTGTTCTTACTACTTCATGTCTTCAGGGTAAAAGCTTTTGGGTAAGGGGAATCTATTTTTGATATCAAAAGTAGGAGAAGCAAATCCATTTATGTAGTCCTACTTAAAGCTTCCAGTCTGCTCACAAATCCATGTAGGTTATTAGAGAAAAAATTCACCCCTGTGACTATAGAGTATGCAAAGGTTAAAATTAGTATTTTAATGTGTTCAATTTAGTTTGGTTTTGTTGCAGTGTTCTGATGCCTTGCATATTTGTATCTGGGCAAATTTCTGTAAGATTTGCATTCTGACTATTACTGCAGTGCAGTCCATCAGCATTGCAGCATCAGTTCACTTAAAATTCATGAGTGAACAATTGAGTCATTCAGTTTGCAAAACTTTCAGGGTGTGCCTTTAAAATGTTCAGCTCACAGCCAATTTCAGTAGGACGAATAACATGAATGGAACTGGAATCAATATTGCTTCAAAAATAATAGATACTTGGATATGTTTCTGGGATGCTTTACAAACTGTCAAGCAAAGTCTATCTGTCAGGTTCAAAATAATATAGAATTTCTTTCCTCTGCTGGGAGAGAAATTTTATTTTTGAACCTGTGTTAGATTTACTACTGTAGAGACATAATGAGTTTCACATGTAAGCTTAGAATAATGTCATGAGACGGCATGTTGATTCCCCAGATTTTATTACTTTCAGCTAGTTTAGCTGTAAAATATTTTTTAAAATGAATAGCTAGGAACTTCTACATGTATATATTAGGACAGACCAGTTAAACTTCTCTATAATTTTAGGGGGTGGCTCAAATGTTCTCTTGTGTGAATGGTAATGCATGTCAAGTAATTCCACGGGAGAGCTGACCTAAGTCAAACTCTTTTCACTTTTAGACCTGTGGTATCAAATGATTCTGCCTCCCCATTTTGATGAATCAAAGAAGCATCCTCTGCTCCTTGATGTGTAAGTTTTCAACCACATGGCAGTGTTGTGTTAATAATCACTTTCATCTACTTCAAATGTTCTTAATAAGGAAACACAAAACTGGAATGTTTTCTAATTACTTCTTGAAGTAGTTTTAAGATGGAATGGAAAATAGGGGTTTATCCCAGTTCATGGTGAATTCCTGTGCCCTAAGATGATGTAATGCTTAATGAGCACATGCTCTGGCACTGGCGCTGATACATTCTATGTGATTTAACAGCCAGGATGTTCATGTTAGCTTACCTTCTCCTCTGCTCATGATGTTCCTTAGGAGTAATCTTTGATGAAATCACAATCCAGAATGAAACCTTGAATAAGCTTTGTATCCTAAAGCTGAAGTAGTGTGTGTGACATTGCATGTTTTCTGTGATATTTGACTGTCAGTCAATGTTGACAAACATCATCCTGTGGTCAGGACTGCATTTGCTGTGTATTTTTTTCATAAATAAAAGCCCATGAGCAAGTGTTGATTGGTCTGGTCTTCCTCAGGCACTTCTGTTCATCCTGCTATGTTTTCTTCTAAATGTGAATTACTGAATTTTAGCTATGCATTAATAGAAAAATGTTAAGTTACTCCTTTTTTACAAAAAAGGTGACTCTATAAGGAAACTGGCTGTTAGTTGTTAGATGCAGCTTTATATAATGCAATTTAGTAGCACTTTTTGATGTGCCATTGAACATTTTAATGAACAGCCAGTGCTTTTGGCTTCTTAAGACTTGTTTTGGTTATGATACTATGTTTATTGACTTACCTGGACCTTTGTCAGGATCACCTCTGGGTCAGAATGATCTCAGTAGCAGAAATTACTTTGGAAGTATATGGATCCATAGCTTGAATTAAATTCCCAGTAGTTTATTCTGTGCTCATAAAACTGATAAAAGTGGGCTATAGAGCCATAGGAGCCATTTTCTATTTCTTACTCTGTTGAACAGTGGCTAGAGAAGTGCACTGCACAGAATTTTACCATCAAGGCACTCAGTATGATTTCATAGTGATCAAGTGCTTCTGAAATATTTTAAGTAAAAAGTTACAATTATAGTTTTGCTTCCTTTTTCTCAGTCTGCATAAAAATTAGTTCAGACCGATAAGACATAGAAAAGGGTATTTTTAATTTTTCCAGTTGAAGGCTATTCACTGATTTCAGACTTAAACCAAATAAATCATGGGTGAATGGAACAGAAATACAGAATATCACTTTGAAACTTAGGTGACTAGATGTGCCAAAACAGAAGAAAACTTGCTAGGATCTGATAAGCTGCCTTAAGTCAAAATAATGAAGGTTTCTTATTAGAACAGAAAGAAGTAAAACAACAACAACAACAACAGCAACAAAAAATTCAGCCTGCTTTCTTGATTAACAGCTGAAGTTTAAAAAAAACATACTGCTTTTAGTGGCACACTGGAGTAAGTCAGTGATGCTTTTCTTGTTTCCTCGGTTTAATTTGAAAGTTTATCCTGTTTTAAAGGCCAAAATTGTCAGCAGTAATGCTTGGTGTGAGAATATGTGGGGAGTAAATGCCTGAATTTTGTGACATTTTTCCCCTAGGTATGCAGGACCTTGTAGTCAGAAAGTAGACCAAGCCTACCGGATCAGCTGGGCGACTTACCTGGCCAGCACGGAGCGCGTCATCGTGGCCAGCTTCGACGGCAGGGGCAGCGGCTACCAGGGGGATCAAATCATGCACGCAATAAACCGGAGGCTGGGAACCTATGAAGTGGAAGATCAGATAGCAGCAGCCAGGTGAGCTACAGGGAAAGGTCAACACCTGCTCCTTCTTTTATGTGCTTATCGTGTAGGGGGAAAAAAGGTGAAGGTTTCAAATCGTCATCGGCAAAAAATAACTACATTCGGCTTAATTTCGTACACTGCAGTGCGTCATTTATATGCCCACCATGATTTTATGCTTAAAAAGAGAGGAGAGTTAATGCTGTAATACCAGTTAACCATGTCTCTGATTTTATGGAGATGATTTTATAGAGATGATATGTGTCATATTAGTAGAAGAACACGCTACCAAGGAACTTGGAGATGGAAGTTTTACTTCAAGCATTAGCAAGTTTCTGTTGTCGCAGAATTATGAGAAATACTCAGCCTTCAAATCGTAGTTCACATTTGTCACTTGGTTTATGCTTGTAGAACCTCACTAAAATAAACAGTCTCAGTATAGATCTCCCAGAATTGCAATGAAACTTGATCTTACAGGGTTTTTTTATGTGGGATTTTAAAATGTTAAGGAGCTTAAACAATTTCACAATCTTCTTGATTTTTTTTTTATGGTGACTGCATTTCCCTGTGTTGGTCTGTTCCTTATTGCTGCAATTTGATTTTTGTGCATCTTTAAAAAAAAAGACAAGGCTGGTAGTGAAATCTGACCTGATACAATACAAATGTTCAGTGAGTATGGGTTGAGGGGTTTCAGAGTATCATATGCACATATGTTTTTCTAAATTTCCTAAAGACACACGTGCCTGAATCATCATATGTTTTCATGTGCAGTCGCTATGATGAAGTGGGAAATGCTTGTTTGTACAATACAAAGAGGAAGACTTGATAGGAAATAGGCACGTCTGTAGAATGGCAGATATTTGCAGTCTGTTAAGTGTTTAATTATTCTGTTTGCTTTCAGAAAGTTTTCTGAAATGAGCTTTGTTGATAAGGACAGAATAGCTATTTGGGGTTGGGTAAGTACTCAAATAATTTTGGCGGGAATACTGTTTAATTTTCACAACTATTTGTTGTGCTGTCATGTTTGTGAGACCCTGTAGTGCTTCATGTGAGGCACTCCTGGGGTCACAGCACAATCCAGTACTTGAGCTGATGAAGTTCATCTTAAAAAGTGCATTTATACGTTGCGCTTTTGCAATCATTCAGGAGCCTTTGTAAGAGAAATTAGGACTACTAGAGGAATTAAAAACCAATTTAAATGGATGCTGCCAAGTTCCTGTGTACAGTATGAACCTATACTAAAAAAAAAAAAAAAACAAAACAAAACCCAAGTATGTATTCAACAGTATTTCTTCAGTTGGATGACTGATTTTAGAAAAGATGTGAAATTACACTCGAGCCAGCTGTGTGGGATGGTTATCATGGTATTTGCAACCAGAGGCCAGATTTCTCTAACTTGATGCATCTTAAAAACCTGGCACAGTAGATGGAAATATTTAATCGTTTAATAGCATGCACATACCCCCTCAGCTACAAAGCTAAATGTGTATATAGTGTTAGTGATTGCAGTGCTGATTTAAATTAACTGAAATTTGGGCACTGCAGGTGACAGGCACTAATGAATAAATTGCTTGATGGCAATATGGTGTCTTTAATAGCTTTTCTTCTGGGGGTAAACATCTCTGTTATAGGAAATCACATATAATGGTACTAACTGTAATGAAAGGAAAATTCTTTCTGCAGAAATTGATGATTTGATGCATTCCCATCTTAAGTCCTTATGACCCTCAGGATGAATAGTAGAAGAACATTCCTTTTTGGAGCTCTGTTGGGATTATGCATCCTGGACATTGAACCTGTAGGCAAACAGGTTTTCTTTATATCTTGAGTTTTTAGACTGTCAGCCTCTCATTGTCAGCCTGTCATTATGTACATGGATTTTGTTTGCTATAGATTCAGCAGTAGTACCTTTACTGTGGCCAGGTTAGGCATTTATACAGTGTTTAATTACTAAGTGCTTGCATTACTTTGCTAATCTCATTGGAAAGACCTGGGAATTGAAGCTGGAGCAAACATTTAAGGACTTTGAAATAAGATGCAATTCCCTTTGCCTGTAATCTGGTTTTAAGACAGGAATGAGATCCAAAAATAGCTCTTGTTTTTGAATGTGGGTGGGCACATTTTCCTAAATAACCCATTCAAACTCTTGTGAGGGCAGTCATTTGGGCGGTTGGTGACAGTGTTTAGGTATCTTGCTGCCTGGATGCTCAAGTGTGTCAGATATTTACTCATCTGTGTATCAAGCTAGACTGTGAGTAAATTTTCTGTGTACAGCAACGGGTGTGTTGTTGCACAGTTCCTCCCACAAACTCAGCAGATCCTTCACTCCCCAGTCACAGTCTTGCTCCTGACACTTTGGGGGAGAGTTAGGGAGCGAGTTATCATAGGCCTGCTCCAAGGGAGCTGGAAATTTTTGGATGCCCTGTTGCAACTACTCATCAGAGCACACTGTGGGCCAGAGCTCTGCTTCCACCCACTCCCCCAGCACGGGAAGGGACACAGCGGTTCAGCAGTGTCTCGTTTCCTGTCTCTTGCTGCTGCCTACAGCGCTACCAAACGCAGTCATCCTCAGCTGAGTCACAGTTGGGCAGCGTTTGCGCCCTTTTTCCCCACCGAGCTCTCATTCATCAGTGCCACAGCTGCCATGCGCTGTTTGGTGCCTGTTTCCCCGACTGAGCAGGCTGGCTGAGATCTGACCCAAATTCAGAATGGAGTTCATTAATATGAAAAACGCTGATCCCATAAATGCCTGATGAACTGTGTAGCAGATGGGCCCCATCCTTTCCCTTCTGACTAAAATAACAGCAATGTTTTCTTCTCAGTCTTATGGGGGATATGTGACCTCCATGGTGCTTGGCTCTGGAAGCGGCGTGTTCAAGTGTGGAATAGCGGTTGCCCCCGTGTCACGCTGGCAATATTATGGTATGTGAGGGCTTCCTTGTTACAAGGATTCCCATATGTCTTCCAGTGCACACGCTGCAAAGTGTGGATTCGTAGCGCAGAACTTTGGATTATCTACTAGATGCCACGTAAATGCCACTTGGTCTGTTTTTATGAGGTCGTGGTCACTGCATTTTGAAATTAAACCAATTCGCTGAATTATTTCCCATCTTAAAAAGTCACATCCGTAACTTCAGGTAACCTCTTTACCCATTAATGAAGACAAAATCATCGTAATATTGGTAGTACTGCTGTAATGTGTGTACATTTGCTTTGATGACACACAGTGTTGTGTGTCAGAAATCCATTGCAGTTGAAGTTTTGTGTCTTTGAAATGAAACTTCACTTATAAGAATGAACTGTGAGGATTAGCTTTGAACTTGCATTGCAATTTACTCTCTAAAAGTACCAAAATAGGATTTGAATTGCCTTAGGTTGGTTGGTCAGGGTTTTTTTAGCATGTCAAATTTGGATTTTATAAATCTAATCCATCTTGAGAGTAGCTTGATGTGAGAAAAACCTGATCAAATGGACAAGTCTCTACATGCTTCAAGCCTTTTGAGCATAAGGTTTCAAGTAGTTGCATGAGGCTAGAAATGGGCTAGTTATAGGGGCTCTCCTCCCAGATTAAAAAAATTACTTAAAGTTATAAATAGGTGGTGGTACAATCTGAACACATTTTGACATTTTCCTCATTTTTATTTGTCCAAAAACATTCAAGGGAAAGCTTTCCCTGGCAAACCACTGCTAAAGAAGGCATAATTTATCATTTTGCAACTAGCACAGAGGCTGTATAATAGCTAATTCAGCAGATCAGATCATGCTGCCAGGCAGTAGCAGTAGTCTGTTGGGGACGTCTTCATGATATTTTGGACGTGAATATTACAGTATGACAGGAAATATTTTTTTAATGATCAAGATCTCTATAATTCCACTTTTACCTACTTAAATGAAGGATTAAGGAGGCATACATATTCAGCATAAAAAATCTCTAGTGCAACAACTTTGATGAGAAGTCAAATGGACGTTAGAATATGGCAGCAGAGCATTAGTTTGTATGGTTTAAAACAAAGCTGCAAATCTGAAAATGATAACATGGCAAAAAAATATGTGGAAAATCAATTTTGCTTTTTTCTCACCCAAGCTGAATCCTAATATGCTACTGTAATTTCATAGTATAGATTTTTGGTAGTAAATATTTAGAAAAATAAATAAGATTTTTTTTCAGATCTAGTTATTTACTGCAACATCTTCAGTCATTTTTTTAGGATTACTGAAAGAATAACAATAAGGAAACACTAACACAAAGTACTATATTAATATTCAGCATTCAGGTGTCCATGGCAACAAGATTAACTATTCTGAATAACGATGGTTACCTACACCCCTCATTGTGGAAAACCTGATTTCCAGTATGCATTGTTACTGCTTGTATTGATGGGAAAATTGATGGCAGACAGATTGAAAATTAAGTAGCAGATTCTAATTTTGGGATTTTTAAAATTTCAGATTCAATATACACAGAGCGGTACATGGGCCTTCCTACAGAAAATGATAATCTGAAGAACTATAATGTAAGAAAGAAATCACTTTATCTCCTTTTTTTGTGTGTGATGTTTCATTTCTAAACTGGTATATTGTTCTTCAAACACTTTAGTTCTTTCCCTGTGCAGAGAAATAAGTTTGTGTCTTCTTTCCTGCTAGAACTGTTGCACTGTACTGTTAGAGGCTGTAGTCTCGTGTGTTTGGATTTGCACAAAGTAGCTTCCTCTTAGTGACTGGTGTGGGGTTTCTGTTGTTTGTTTAGTGTGTTAGTGTTTTGGGTTGTTTTTTTTTTTTTTTTAATTCACTTCCATTTGACTACTTTGCAGACTGTAAAACAAGCTGTAAAAACTTCTATTTTAACCACCAAAAAACAAATTTGTTTTGAAATTTATATGTTTGTGAGCAAAGAATGCTTTATCTTAAACATTTTTCACAAAAACAAATGTACTCCTTTTCTTTCTGAAATGTAATTTTTTTTAATGGGTGTTGTGTGAACTTCCCTGCTTTAGGAATCTGCAGGTTTTTTGCAGGGAAAGCAAAATTTCCTCAATACTAGAAAACTTTGACAGGTAGGCTACTGTGATCATATCAAATTGCAGACCAACTGAGAGCCAGCAGTGTCAGGACTGAAATCTCCATAAACAGAGAATGTCCAAAGTTGTTCTAAAATGACCAGGGTTTTCACAGGAGTGAGGGAATTTGCATTAGTCCTGCTGAAAGCAAATTGCATGTAGATTGTTTGTCATTGTTACACTATTATTAATCAATTGTTTGACTTCCTCTTCCATGTGCCAGATGATTTTTGTTGCCTCAAGGGCTTTTCGAAGTCACAGGTAGCTGGGCATAGGGCAGAGCAACCAAACATTCTGTTAGGTTTTGGGAAACTTCAGGCTGAGGTGAAAATACAGTGGTGGTGGGAAAACTGTGAAGAATCTGAGGGGTACTTTGTGCCCTGGTTATTGGAATGTTTCACAGAAGAGTCCAGCCATGGTGATGCTGGAACCAAACATTGATGTTAGAGGAGGAGATAGAGCATTCTCTGTGTTTGGGTTGGTAAGAAGGGTAGAGGACAGATAGCACTGTTGTGTGCATTAAAAAAGTGTCATGGGTAGCAAAAAGGGTGGGCATTGTTGCATTGATTTACAAGTATGATAAAACATATAAATACAGACATATATGTACTGAAACATGTGGCTTGACCTATATTTACAGTACTCTAGTGTTGTCAACTGCTATGTGAGACGTTCTGGTCAAGACTGGGGACAATGGTAGTGCCTGCTGGACAGCTTGGTACTGTGTCTGTCTCCCCCTTCTAACCACTGAGCTACTGGGCCCAGCAGGAACTGACCAGCAGCCTGCAGCCTCCTGCCTGCCTTTTTCCAAATGTGTTTCTTTAAGGCAGTGGGAACAGTAGGAGGTCTGCGAGGTAGCAGTGTAAATACAAGTTCCTGTCGCTGTGCAGAACGAACGTTAACGCTCTGGGTGCACAAAGTCACTCACCAGCTTCACGGCACAGATGGCAACAGAGGACTGTTTAATCCTTTCAAGCCAGGAGTCGGATTTTCTTGGCATGGTATCCATTGCTGGCAATGGCCACGTTGAAACTGCCAGTACCAAAGAGCTAAAGGTTTCAAATGTGTTACTCAGAGGACTAATTGGGGAGAATGGTGGCTAGATGGAGGAGGAGTAATTGCCTAGATCAGATTGTCACACTTCGCTGCTGCTCCTAGAGAACGGAAAATGCAACTTAAATCCTGTTTGTTGTTAAAAGCTCCAAATAATATAGTACTTGGACTTTACTTTTAACCTGGAGGGTGGGGTAGCTTGAGAAGTGAGTTTGTTGGTTTTCATGTAGCCCCCGTGACAGTGTTGTGGGATTTTGTTATTGCTGAAGACCCTTACTGACTTCAGCCCAGTATGTTCCTGGCTTACAGCCCCTTTGATCCATGTCCCAGTCCCAATAGCCAGCCTCCTGGTCCCTTGACACTTATGAGAGCTGTTTACTGAAATGAATGGTTTTTGAGGTGAATGCGGAATCTGCGCTGAAAGCTAGTACATAGAGCTGAAGCTGTTAAAGCTTGCACTGTGCTGTCAGGTTTGTGTGCTGCCTCATATATTCTCTATCCTACTGCATTGCTGTAAAGCTGGCATGAAAAGTGAAAAGTTGCATAAACTGTGCTATGCACCCTGATTTAAAAGAAATGAGATGGTGTACACACCTCCTTAGAAAAGATGAGCACTGCTAGGCACATTCCTAACATGTAGAGTATTATTGATGACTGAATATATAGACTCAAGAAGCTAGTTGTGGTAAGAGGGGTACATCCTGCCTTGTATTTCTGTGACATTAAGTTTCACTTTATTGAAGGCAGAGAATCTGAGATGTTAAATATTGTTTGTCAGGAGTCAAGTCTGAGGGAGGACTCACGCTCCCAAGTGGGCTAATTAGGTATGTTCAGTGTCTTTTAATGTAGTTGTAAACTATTAAAAATTAGAGCTGTGTAAGAGAGGAGCAAGCAAGTGCTCCTAATATAATCCTAGACTGAACGGCAGAGAATCTGGCGGCCTGGAAGAAACATCCCTGATGCAAAAGACTTGAGACGGAATCAGGGCAGAGCTCTGGAGGTCAGACACAGTAGCCATGTAAAGCATACTGAAGAGACTGTTCAACTTGTGAGAACATTATTTTGCAGTTCACTCTGAATTTGATATGCTTTTGGCAAGTGTTTGAAACAGTCATAGATTTGGCAATCTTTTTCTAGCAGATTTGAAATGTTCAGTCCTTAAGAACTGCTGCATCATTAGGTTATGCAAAACAGGGTACAATTTTGTAAATATGCCATCTTGTACTGATTTGACATTTGTTCTATTATCTGAGAATATGCTAAAGGGAGAGAGACCTTCAATTTCAGCCAAACCTTAACTTGTTTGTGGAGTGCTGATAAAATGTTGACTGCTGTGTGATCTTTAGAAAAGCCAGTTACACTCAGTAGGGCCTAATTCTCAGTACTTGTTCACGTTACCTTCTCAGAGCCTTTGTCCTAGCAGTGTAACTGTAAAACACAAGTGGTAAATAAAGTTGCATTTTTTTGGCTGTCCACTTAAGGTTTGTTCAGTTGCTGTTGCTTTGTTGTCTAACTCTGCCTACTTGAGAGTGCTGCCTGTCTTGCAACCTTCTTTAAGGACACAAAGGTACTGTGTCCTTAAAGCATGTTTTAGGGAAGGGACTCTTCATGTTGAGTGTGAGTACTGCAAGTGAAGTATCACCAGTGATAAAAAAGCAGAGAAACTATCTCATATGCTTCTTCTTTCTGAAGTGTTTTTACAAATAACTTTATTTTTTTTTTAATGCCTGAAGAGGAAAAATAGTGACATCCTCTTTCTAAAACTGCTTTTGCCAAGTCAAGTTCTCAGAAGTGTAGCTTAAATCAGGCTTCCACTCACAGAAGGTTTACTTAAAGCAGCATTGCTTTTCTGCAATAAAGCCTAGCAAGGTGATCTGTCAATTTTCCCTCTGCATGTGGACACTGGTTGGTTTGGGGGTTTTTGTGGTTGTTGGTGGGGTTTTTTTGTCTTTAATCTCACTGGGCCATTTCTTTCTCATTTGTTCTTTTGGTCAGCTGGTTTACCAGTGCTCCTCAGTGCATCAAAGTGCTCTCTCCATATTTTGGCACTCACAGCTAAGTGTTCTTACTCCATGATACCAAATCATCTGATTGGAAAGTGTCATGCTTCCACGTTTGGTGGATTTCTGTATACTGGATTTCTAGTGCTCTCTAGCCTTTGACTATCAAAAGAGGGCAACTGCAGTGTTACAGACTGGAGGATGGGGGTTTTTTGCCCTCTCTGCTGAATTTGGTTTTTAGATTTTGTTGAATACATACAAAGAATTCATTTCATGTATGGAAGGGTTCTGGTACACTATTCTGCCATAAGAAAAGGGGTTTAATATTTGTACTTGCTTTAAAGATTCATGAGTGTACAAGAGACATAAGGAAATCAGAACACTTCTTGTCTTGGTAGTATAATGTATTTGACTTTTTTTGGGTACTAAATACAAATCCTTGTGCAAGGATACAGCCTTAGTACCAAATTTGGAAGAAAAAAAGCAAATCACTAAATTCTTCTGTTCATAATTTTTACTATTTTTTTCTTGCCACATTAACTGGTTGTCCTGTCAAGTCTAAAATGTCTTGTCCCTGTTGTTCCTCTTCTTTCTCTGCTCATGGCAGAGCACCATCCTACTCCCTTTCTTTGCCCAAATTAAAAATCTTATCTGCAATCCTCACTGTCTTTAGTCTTGAGTCACAGTAGCAAGGCAGGTGGGCTAGAATGTTCTAGGGAATATGTTGTTACTATGTTTTAAATTTCTTGATTAATCATAGTCGCTGATTATTTCATCTTTTCATCACTGTATCGTGTTTCCATTCCCAAAATGTAGCTTGACTTCTATTTAGAGATTTGGTCTAGTGATTTTCTTTGAGGCATTTCAGGAGCACATTTTTCTAAACTTCTTGTTACCTGTTTTTTCTGGAGATTGAGGCAGTATTAGCTCTGGTGCCTTACCTGCAGGTGAACCTTTTGTGGAAGACAACATGTGTAGCCTCTGCAAGATCTACTCCTTGCTCTGGCAGGGTGCGCTGTTGCCATGGCAACATTTTTTTTAACTTGTCTGCAGTCAAACAGGAAACCTATGGCACACAGAGTGCTGCAGGCTACCACCATGCTGGCCATGGATTGAATGTGAACCTCACTGCAGAGCTCTTCCCCTCTGCGGCTGCCTGCTCCTTGGCAGCCCCAGCCCCGGTACAGTCGCAGGCAGGCGCGGGGGGTTTGAGTGTGGGCACCCAGCCCTGGATGTGTGACCGTGTCCCATGGCACTTCAGAGGGGGGTAAGCAGGGCTGTGCTTGGTTTGAGCTGAAGGACCCCAGACAGTGTCAACACGAATCAAATTCAGTTGGTAGCAAGTCATACCCTAATAAATAGCAGCTTTTTTTTCTTTTTTTTCCTTTAATTTTAGAGTTCAACAGTAATGGCCAGAGCTGAAAAATTCAAGGAAGTTGAATATCTCCTTATTCATGGAACAGCAGATGGTGAGTTGCAGTTAATTAGACATTTTAGTATTACAGACAGGTTCGCAATTCTACTACTGACAAAACAAAAGCATGAAGGGGCAAGGCTGTTACATTTGCGTCAATAAAATAATACCGATTTTTGCAACTAATCTGTGTTTCAGTCAGCAGTGCTGGGGAGTCTAGTGTGTATATTGCTTTGATTCCCCCAGAGTATTACAGAAGCAGTTTTTGTTTACCTTTTTCCTCTTCCACTTTTCAGATAATGTTCACTTTCAGCAAGCAGCACAGATTTCCAAAGCTCTTGTTGATGCTGAAGTGGATTTTCAGGCAATGGTATGGTTCTGGTTTGTTTATTATTATACAAATGAGAATAATAGCATAAGCTCCCTGTGGTAAGGTATAAATTCATTGCCTTCTTAAATGAAAGTTCATATAGTTGCATTTCGTGTTCAGTAACTGAAATGTGAATATAAAGCATGTATTTTATTTCTGCACAAGAAAAACTGTCAAGCAACACTATCTCATACTTGATCCTTTTTACCTAATCTTTCATTTTCTTTAAGTTTTTATGTTCTCAAACAAATAGCCAGTCCCAACCTTTGCATATACCCAAGTGCAATGAATAGTGTCTTAAAGATAGGACAAAAGGAAAGGTTGGCTTCAGCAAAATCCCAGATAGCCTTTCCATCCCGTCTGGTGTTTACTGTACTTGTAAGACAAGCAGTTATTTGCCCTTTCTTATGTTGTGCATGGAAGTTCTCAGACTAGGGAGCAAGCCCTTTCTTTCCTACATTCTCTCAGCCCTAGAGGAGCAGTGCTAGAAATGATGATGTATAGAAGGAGGCCAAGTGCATGGTTTTCTTTCAGCCAAACTCACAGGACATACAGAGGGAGAGGTCAGGCATGCCTTGTAACTAAACAGCTGAATCTACCTTCCATGTGGACAAGCCACATGTTGTTTTTACACCTTCAGCATAAAAACAGAGCATGTCCCACATGCAAAGAAGGAGCTTAAGTGTCAAAGCAGCTTCCTACCCTGTCATGTCTTTGGCTCCATGCTGAAAGCCTCATGCTAGGATCATTTTAAATGGCTGCACAGGTTTTTATGTCTGTCATGTTTGATTTCTATCATTTAGATGTAGCTGCAACTAACATTCTCTATATTTCTCTTTCACACAGTGGTACACTGACAAAGACCATTCCATCTCCGGTCAAGCACATAAGCACATTTATACCCATATGAGCCACTTCATCAAGCAGTGTTTCTCGCTGCACTAGCACCAGCATTTTGCTTGTTACTGATGGTACTTCTACAGAAAACCCTCATGATAATGTACCCTGAGCCAGTATAAATCAAGATGAGATAAGAATCAGCTCTTGGGATACCGGTGTACACAATGAAATGCTAATCTTTGTAATGATTCCTGTTGCCAAGCAACTATTGCATTTTTGTTGATTGTGTTTAATCGCGTCTTAACATCACCGGAATGATGTTGCAGACTTCTAGGAACCATGGTACTTGCTTGAGTAATTACCTTTTGATAGTTCAGTCTAAAAGAGAAACAATCCAGTTTGTATATTAGAGAAAGGAATGATAAAAATGTCACATGGCAATCAGTCACAGAATAAAAATATAATAATGTTTCCATCAAAAATGAAATTAACCCTGGGGTAATTTCTGTGAAAATAATGAAGAAACATTTGAAACATTTTTGCAGAAATTTGTAAGGCTTGCTAATTATTATTTTAGAATGAGTATCAGGAATACTGCGACGTTAATATGTGCAGAATGAAATACTTTATACTGCAGTTTCTGAAGTAAGTGTTTTCTGTCCAATCCCTTGTATTACAGTTGTAGAACTCTTGCAAGGCAAGCACAAAACCAGCTTTCACCAAAGATTCTGAATGATACCTAGTCAAACCAGGGACACTGGATTTTTTTGTGTGCTATCATATAGTACTGTGATTTTTGCTTATTTTATAGTAAAAATAGCTGCTTCACTGGGAATGTGCACTGCAAAATCTCCTCTGGGAACAAGAACCCCATTTTTTAATGTAGAAGTTGCTCATGTTGTGATGAATAGGAACTGGTTCTTACACTGAAACATAAAACATTACAATGCGAACTAGCAGTCACTCTCCTGTGAACATGCTCTTTAGCAAAACCTTACAGCCTACCAATAAATATCTGCTTTCTTTACAGCACTCCAGGTAGGCTTCTCCATCTCATCTGAGGATTAATTTTCTTAATTTCACATAGAAAAAATGCAATCCACTTGTACTAAAAATTGTGCTGCTTTAAAATAATAAAGACATTAATTTATGAAAGGAGGTGTAGTCCATATCCTTGGAAATGTTGCTTCAGAAAAAGAACACTAGAATATTTTTAAATCCCCATTAATTTTGAGGATGACTTACAGTGTAGCTTCTGATTTTGTGTAATGGTATCATGTAATGGAGTGTGACATGATTATCTAACACTTAGCTTCTTGGTATTACATGCCAGCATCTGATTATGTCTGTATTGTGGGTTATTAGTGACATTAGGTGTGAATGTAAAAGTACTCATGCAGACAGATAAAGCATGGGGAAGAATGTTAAGACACTTTGTGCAGCTTGTCCTTAAATGAGAAAGTCTCAAATGGAAAATCAGATTTTGTTTTCACAATTCCTTGACTCACAAAATAAGATGGGCGGTTTTGTTCTGTTTGTTGGCATTTTTTTGAAACACACTGGAGCTGGGTTTTACAAATACCATCTTGGGTTTAAGGGAGTAGTGGCTCTAATGTAGACTGGCACCACTGTTAAAGTTCTACAGGCTTACAGGCTGTCAGTTATCTCAAGGAGGTTTTATCATCACATCTCTCATTCTTTTGACTCAAGGCAAAGAAACCTATGTCAGTATAAGGTAGATCCCAGCAATACAGACAGATTACAAAAAAAGATGATCATTATGATATGTCTTGTGTATGCAAGGGTAAATAGTTAGGATTTCTTTTAATGTTATCACTCACACTGTCATAAAAACAAACAAAAAGTGTTTCTGTAATCCAAAAAACTTCTTTCACGAGGCTCTCCTTAGATAAGTGCAAGAATTAGTATAATCAAAGAAACATATAAAAAAATAAGTGAAACTAGAAATTACATGGGCTAAGTCTTTAAGATGCAATTCTTTGCATCTGACTTGTGTTACTGATTCTAGCATCTCACTGGGAAACTCTACTCTCAATACATCATCCCCTTTTAACTGCCTTATCTGCAAGGCATTACATAATGCAATGCTAATTATCTTACTTTGTCTGGAAAGCAACTTCTAAGTTATGCTGGTAAAAGACAATGATACAACTTTTAAAACAAAAGAAAATTTCATTGCTGTAGTAAGTGTCCTAATTAACATAAATTCAGTGTCTAATTTTTCACTGTGGTAGAACTCCCTCAGCTCCAAAAATAATGCAGGCAAGAGGATGGTAGAGCTGCCTCAGGGAACTGACAACTTGCTTGAACTGCATGAGCACAGGTAAATAACTAAAACTGAGCCACAGAAAATATCTAGCTCATTCCATTAATGTCCAAAGCCAGAAGTCAGTTGTGCCTGAATTACTGCAACGTGCTAGTTAGTTGCACACCTACCAGTTACGGGTTTTCTCTGTATTTTTTTTTCCTATGTGAAATGGATGTTTAAGTTTGTAGTACAATACACTTTGTGTAAAATCCTAACAGAAGCAGCGGAAGCTTGAGTTGTCACTGTTACCATTCTTAGGCTACGAGACTTCTAGTCTTTGGTTTAATAATTCGTGAAGAAGCTCAAAAGGGATGGAGTCAATTCTGTACATAGTATTGCAATTCATGGCCTTAAGGTTTTTCAGTAGCAGAAATTTAGGGTTCTGAGAAGAGCAGAAACATTTTAACTTGTATGACCTTACCTTTTGATCTCTAAAAAGATCCAACTACTCCTGCTTTGTCCCCATCATCTCTCTCAGGAAAAGGGGGACCAATTCACGAGTAGTAAACTGGAGCTTCATTCCCCTTCTCTTCCTGGAACAATGAGCTCTGAGCTGTCCCTGGTGTCACCCTTACTGTTAAGGTCAGACCAAGTACATCACCATCGGCTCCACCCAGGGAGCAGCACCCACAGCCTTGCATGCTTCAGTGAGATTCCACTTGAAAAGGGAGCCATGCTGGGCTCTACCACTCATTAATTTGTGAAGCCCGTTCACGTCAGGTAGACATTTCAAATATCACATGGTATTGCAAACCTCTTCTGGGTTTTGCAGTATAAAAATCAAATTGAAAATTAGTTAGGATAAATATTTATTTTCACATAACATATCTTAATTGTGAAAAACACAATAGTCTATTCACATGTACACATAAACTTTTGTAATAAATTACATCCAAGAAGTTGAGTAATTTTGACCAGGAATATGAAATTAGAAGTAAATATAGCACTACATCTGCTTTACATTGTGTGTGATTTCAGAACGTTAAGATTAACATTGGAAAAGCACTTAAATTCACGCAAAACCAGAGTGTTTTAAAATAATACCACTCTGAAATACTGAACAGAAATACAGAATGCCATTGAATACACTGATTTCTTAATATTCTAAGAGTTGGTCGAGTGAAGCTAATACATTTTGATTGTATACATTATCTGTAACAAAGTCAGCAACATGTTAAAACACCATCAGGCTGCTTTCAGGACAAACCAGTATTGAGCTTCTATACTAACCTTAAAACAACTGGAATCTTACAATTTATCATCAAGTACACAAAACAAAGCATTTAACCTTGATGCATCAGAGTTTTTTCCCTAAATTTACATATACAAAACATTGAATTAGAAGTGAATCCTTCTTCGCGTCCATGAGAATATTTTTTTTCTCCATAAAAATGGCTTTTAATGGGCTTTGATAATGCTAAGGTAAATTTAGAACAGTGACCCTATTAAGTTTGCAGCAAAATGCAATTATTTATGGCTAAAGTATTAAAACGTACACACTCACATACACGAAAACATTGGAATATTTTAAATGTGCTGAATGGGAAAACTTGTTCACGAGGTGTATAGAAAATTTGCGCATTTGGGAAAGCTGGGGAATGTTAGAGCCCTATGGATGAGTTCTTACAAAGATTGCAAGACTACAATTCTTATTTTTAGGATTCAAAGTTACAGCATAATACTGAGAATTAGCTTTCATTTTAATAATTTAAAAATTTATCTTAAAAAATTTAAAAATCAATGAATTCCAAATAACACAATAAAACTTCAGCTCCACATCCCTATTCATTCAATACCTAATCTCTCAATCTTTTACACAAAAGAACAGTTTGAAGGATCAGGCAGTAACAAAATCCATTACAAAAAATGTAATATCCTTAAAGCCACATTTTACTTTGCAATGTTGTTTTTATCTTTTAGTCAGTATGTACGTGATGGAATAATAAAGAGCTGTAACAAAACAACAGCAGGATACCCATTTAATTATTATGCACAATCTCTGAAATGAAGAGGTTTACAGTTGTTAGTGGAGAGAAGACAATATAAATACGTCCTTTATGTGGCTGAATTTTAGGCAATAAAGAGGAAGATCATTGGGAAGGTGGTAAAACTGCATGTGGGGTATAATTTGTATCTACAAAATTTTCCCCATTATAAAATAATGAATTGATTAATGACAAAATGCATTTGTTTGGCCTACCATGGCAACATTCATACAATACAAGATAAGATACCATAATCACAAATCGCATTTTAAGAAATACTGTACCCATGTTTCACATCAGAGGATGTGGTGGTGTTAGCTAAGGTGAGAAAATGCTTTAATATATAATTTTTATATATATATATATATATTTATATATATATAGGACTATGTTCCAGTTACATACAAATTTTAATATTAAATACACTGTATTAAATCAAGGAAAACTTCACAAATACAGAATCTGACCCTGCAATTCACATTGCAAAACTGAATCCATGACTTCAAATGGACAGATTAAGGAGGAAAGTATTATCCTTGTTAGTTTATTCACAGGGTCAGATCAGTTGTTATTTTATAAACTTTTTAATGTTTGCTTGTCAGTTTGGGACTCTTGAAGTCATTTACTAGTTAGGTGATTTAAAAAAAAATGGGAACAAGGGTTTTCAAGTTCATCTTGAATCAAGATTATTAAGTATTCTCACACAGAAAAAGTAGCAAAATACAGTACAAACCTATTAACAGGAAAGTTGAATTTGAAAGAAAATTTGCTTCTTACATTTCCGATACAAGTACTGATAAATGGCCAAGATCAGCAACGAACACAAAGATTTTTTGCATTGGCTACTGCAGACATTTACATTGATACTAGACAAGGTGGAATGAGACAAGTATTGCACTACATTACCTGTGCTAGTTTGAGATGAAAGACAAAAGTTACAAGGTCAATAGTTTATATTTAGTGGTTGTGGCACTCCTTTAATTCGTTTGTAAAAAGGTTACTTGAAGAGCAAGTCATAGACAAGTCTCCCGGTCAACACCTTTCCCTGAGTCAGCTTTCTTCTCTTTTCTGATTTCAGCACTAGGAAATGAAAGGGGAAACAAAAAAACAGAGTTACGGTAGCCCTATCACACACACAACTTTATATATATATATATAAAATCTACCTGAAAACCAGCATTGCACAGATACTTTATTTTTCATGCTTCATGACACAAACTGGGAAAGCAAGTGAAAATTTCTGTGCTGAATGGTGTGGAAGACATCAGGCAGCATTTTAGTGACAAGGTAGGTAAAGAACTTAAGATGTACAGACAGCCAGCATGCAAGCAAAGATAGCCACTTATTTTTTTCTTTTTTGGCAAATACAACTTAATTTACTAAATAATGGTAATGGTACAGTTCTCAGACAATACCAGCACATTATTAAATGGAGCAAACGAGGTCACAGTAAGTATTTCTTGTCTTTAAAATGTACTCTCTTGTTCAACTGTACATTTAGAAGGAATGTTTCTGAACTAGAGTAGTGCAAGCCAATATCCAACAAATATTTGGCTTTCAGTCTTGATTGGGGAGAGCAGAAGTCTGGTGAGGATGGGGAGAGACAATATTCCCCATGTGGAGTGTAATACATACTTCCTCATGTATACATTATAAGGAAATAAATTTAAATTTAAAAAAAAAGAAAAAGCCTGAAAGATCAGACACAAGCCATCTCATTCAGAACACTAAACCAGAGTTCCAATTTGGATTCAGCCTTTTTTCCCCCCCACAGTTAAAACAATGTTGATTTGCCTATAGAAAGCAATGTACGTGCAAAGCAGATGATTTTTTGTGTGTGTGAGGGTCCTAATTTACAACAGCGTAAATAAATAAAAAGTCATGTTCTTCCAATGAGTCTCAATCACAGTATGAAAATGCAAAGAGGCTTCCACAACACAGGCAAATCAAGCCTTCAACAAAGAGTGGCAGGGTATCTAAAGAAAACCAGATGGTTCTGAGAACAAACCTGTAGCAAGCACGTAACCTACCAGGTTTCATGGGAATAATTCCTTAACTAGAATGAATGAGAAATAGGCTGAGTTACGCAAGGCTTAAAGAAAGCAAGATCAATTCTCAAATTCTTAAGGTGATTCATGCACAATTCTACAATCATTTGACATTTTTCTTCACATAAAAATTGCTTTAAGGATACAATTCACTTCAGCCAAAGCTTACTTCTATGCCTATGGCAGCTTCCAGAGGTGTTAATGGAAATAGCTAAAGAATACCAACTTCTGCCACTTCAACTGCCAAATCTGTCACCTTCTGTAGAACAGTGATAGAATTGGGTACGTTACACTTCCTGCACACAAAGGGTATGCAAACAAATTCCAGGGGGGGTGAATTGAAAGTGCAGCAGTACAGCAGGCAGGGAGTTACCTGTGCTTAGTAAAAGCAAACACTGAGGTGTTGTGTGCCTTACAGTCTATAATATTTCCACGTTTTAGGTGCCTCTGTGATACCAGGAAAGTCTTCTATTTAGGATTCACATCTCTGAGCAGCTCCTGCAGATGTGGGCTTTAATGCCTTGAGAAATTTGAAAAAAAAAGGACAAGTCCAGTCTTTTTCCAGTAAAACAAGTCACTGGTGGATCTGTAAAGGAGTTGGAGCTCTCTTCCTCCCTACCAAGGGAGTAGCCTAAAACACCTGAGCAGGAAGGTCTGGGATGTGGGATTTTCATACCTTCAGGTCGAAAAGAAAACTCACTCATATCATCTACAAAGTGACAGATGGCTCTTTCTCCAATACTTTAAAAGACCAGCTAAGTCTGTCTCCTGTCCATAGTCAGATCTGCATGTGCTTTGAAATTGCTCTCTGAAGGGCTTAACATTTTGAGCAAAGACAGAGGAATGTTTATTTACATGCACCAAAGAGGGCTGTGCTTCAGATAGGTGCCTTGGTGTTCTGTTCTACCAAGAAAGGCTCAAAGGCAGACCTTTAGGTCCCTGGGAATTTTAATAATAAAAAAAGGAAGGTTGGAAAATTGTAAAGTTCAGGTGCCTCTACAGCTAGGCAACTTGACTGCATCCTTTTTAAGTCCACTCTTTGGACAGGTAAAAACATTCAGGAGCCTGGGATGTAAGAGCTCTCTCACATTATGCTACTTCACAGAATCAAGGCCAGGGCACATCTTGTGATAGAAATTATCCATGCATCAGACTGGGAAGTCATTTGTATAAACCCTTCCTGTCTAAAATCTCTTTTTGTAGATGATCTTGGTTTATAATTGGGCAAGTCAACTCAGTATTTAATTACTGAGTAACTTGTTAATTGGCCAATGCCTTGCATAAAAGGCGTTACATAAAATCATAGTATACTATCATAATTTAATTATCCCCATTTAATAATATTTTGAGATATAAGGAAGCAGAACTGACAGCAGAAAGGGAGTACTAAATGTTATGTAGTTGAACTTCACAAGGCATCAGTAAAATTTGTTTCAAAATGAAATTTTTTTCCCCTATATGATAAGGGACCCTTCACTGCAGAAATTGTTAATCTAATACTGCAAAAATTATCCTTACAACTGCTACTATTACCAAGCTACCATTCCAAGCTTACCATTCCTTACTAATTACCTAGGATTGAATTATCTTCTCATTTAATGATACATGCATTATGTTTTATAATATTTTTGTAGTTCTATCCCTAATATGACTTAAGATTAAAGTTGCTTATGCTTTGCTTATCAGAAAGAAAGTCTTTCAGGGTTAAAGCTCTTTGAATCTACGCCTCTCTCAGAATCTGAGCCAAGGTAGAGCACCTGAAAATGCAGGATTTCAGAGTCTTTAAGGCTGTTTGTTTACAACAGAACACTCATATCTAAAACCAGAAAAATCTTTTCTCCAGAGTCTTAGTTTTCAAGAGCCAAGATACAAGAAGAGATTGAAAAGGAGACCTTTAGAAAATTAGTTTCTATTTCACTGCAGTTTAAAGGGCAAGTCTCTTATCTGAGCCACAATCTCTGTGGATGCTCTTTGTTCAGAGGGTCATGTTCACATCATTTATCATACCACCGAAGAAAGCAACATCCACCAGGAAAATTACAGCCCTTGTATACCCAAGGGCTGTGAATGTGCCACATCAGGTTCTTCTCTTTCCCCAGGCTTTCACAGCCTGGACAGCAGAGGTACTTGACAAGAAAACCCTCCAGTACACGCTCCTCCCGTGCCCCATGCTGATTTCAGTGACATGATCCTTTTCAGTCCATGTGTAGGGTGGAAGGCAAAAAGAACCAGGCTATTTTGAGTCTCAGTGAGATATCAAAATGACCACATTAGTGGGCTGCTCCACGGGTGTTTGAAATGAAAGTTCTCTGGTCATCAGCTGCTCAGTCTCGTTTATTCAGTACAGGGAAAGGAACAACTCTGAAAGGCAGCATGCCATTTTGGGGTGACAAAATTAAAAAACACTATCAGTACAAGTGTTCTCTTACTGCATCTGTTCACCTTGAAACAATAACTAGCTGTTTCAAACATGGGCTTTTGGAAAGGATATTTAGAAATGGGCAGAACACAATTCTGTATTTTAGAAAAGATGACTAGGAATAAATTCAGTTTGACATTTGAATACACTACACTATTTAAATACACTATTTTAAATACAGAGTATATTTCAAATTCTAACATTTGGGACTTTAATGAAGACATTTTACATTCTTATTTGAAATTTCTTCTCATCCTGTCTCCCCAAAAACTACACAAAGTAAACTCATTTGGGTTCCAAGGTGACACCATTTTGAATTGGAAGACACAATCAAGGAAAAAAAAAGGTTGGGGTCAGGGTCTTACCTTTGGGGAATCAGCTTCTATAGTGATTAGGAAGGGGAGCTTATGACAGAAGTGTGATACAAAACAATTAAATAGAAAATAGTTACATTTTAAATTTATGGAAGCAGAGGAAAAAATTCTCTTAGAATATCACACTGTGCTTGAATTTAATATTTTCTTATTCCTGTCGTAACTCTGTAGCACAGATAAAATAATGTGTCTTCATTTTACTGGACTAAAATCTAAAATTATTTAACTGTTTTGAGTACAAGTGAAGTAGGCAGAAAAAATGTAAAGAAATGATGCAATCATAAAATTATTTTCACTCCAAATATTATTAGATTGCATTCAGAGTACTGGTTCTTCATACAGCTATTTCCAGGGCAGTGATGATCACTTCTTTTTCAAGAGGAAAGAACAAAAGCAAGCAGAACAAATGCAATATCCAGGTGGAGGCTGGTGGTTCATTACACAAGCATCAGGCATGCTCAGCTTCATTTTCCACTGGAGCATAACTAAGTACCATGCAAATATTTGTGATTTATGTTTTTAAATAAATAGTGAATTTGTGTTTTGAGCTCAGAATATTACGACTGGACATAAGAAATAAAACTGCAAAATGCTAAAAATCTTTCTAATCCCTAGCAAAATATTCTAATATTGGTTTGACAACAATATATAAAATGTAATGAAGTTAAAAAATATTAAGACCTTTTAGAAGGAAAGCTTGACTCCTTATCTTTTGCATTCTCTGAGGATATCAACAATGTCTTCCACACAGCAGTTTTTGCCATTTCATCAGAAATGTTTATCACAGATGGGTCATCTCTAGACAAGAATGAAAGTAAATACACAATAAAACAATCAGCAATCAGTCTTGTTACTTATTAACTCAATAAAAGTCCTTGAAAACTGGTAGTGATGACAATAATTAAGTGCAGTGTAAGCTAAGAGACTATGTTAAAGTTCAGAAGTCCTGGACAATTATTTAAATACTCTCTCAGAACATCTTAGCACTTTTTAAGTATTTTCTTCCTCCAACAACAATTAATCACAATAACATCAATAAAATTCATTGTGTCACTCCCAAATAACAAATAAGAGAAAAATGAAGAAGTGTGAAATTAAATATTGCCCAAGATCTCACAGCCTGTTGGCAGCATCACTGGATTAAACACGATCCCAAAAGGTCCTACTAATGCTCTGAAACTCTACCTACTTTTGAAACTATTTTTAAAGCAATCAGAAGCCTTAACAACATAAAATATTTAAGATAGCTAATAAAAATGTCCCAATGAAACAAACTGATCAGTAGCCTTAAGTAGCACTTTGTAGCCATTATGCTCTTTGCTTTACCAGGACTGCTCCAAACATGTATTTATACACATAAGGATAACAAAGTCTTAAACATTTTAAGGGGTTGCCTGTACATTATTCCTGACTTCATGGTTACATATACTTGGCATTCAGTAAGCCCTCAGTAAACTTGCTGTTGTGTGTTTTGGGGAACCCCTTTAATCACCAGTATCTTGACTTGTTTTTAGCTACAGGTCTGCAACCCTTACAGTACAGAGAGTCAGGTATTACCCAGGCAACTCTACCAATGTCAACACACCGTGGAGACAGATAGAGATCACACTGCAAGATAAATTAAGCTACATATTGCTAATATAAATTACAACAAGAAGGTATGGACAAAACAAGAGAAGAACCAGACCATTAGTAGTGTGATGAGTCAAAAGGAATAGACTGGGATTTTTCAGAGACACTGTTACAAATCTCCTCATTTGCATTAGGAGAGGTTATGGTAACTTTGTGTTAAAATGTTAGCTAGAAGGCCACTCTAAGATGATGTTCCTATGACCTCACATTCATGCAGAGGTTACTGTCACCAGATATTTCAAATCTTTGATTAAGAATTTATTTCTGAAAACTTTAAATTATATTAATTCCTTATGGGCTGGCAACATGTATTATAACTATCTATAACATAGAAGCTCATGCTTTTTTTAGTTGTGTCAACCCTGCATTGTGCTTTATCTACCCAGGAGAGCTCTTGATTCACTCATTATCTTACATAACAGGATTTAATCAGAATGTTTTACAATGTAATACTGTAAGAACCTAGTTTTTCTGCAGCGTTTTCAAAATCTTTCCTGGATCCCTGCTTGCATCAGGGTGAAGGGTTTGACCTTCTCTGCATCCTTTTGCACTGTGCATATCAGAAGCCAAAGTTCATTGTGAACAGTCTGATCCTGCAGTCCTGTCCAATGGAAAACTTCCAACTAGTGTGTCTTTTTCCTAGGGAAAGTGAGATCACGTGGAAAGACTAGAAAAGGGCTGACCTTGTTAAATGCTGCAGTGTGTGGTTCAGTTCACCTATCCATACCAAACAAACATCCTCCTGATACTCAGTAAGCATTATGAATAAATATTGTGGCATGTTTACTTTATTTAATTGCAACTCACCTAAAAGAGGAAAGGTATATTTTACCTGTAATGTCCTTCTAGTGGTAACTGAACAGTCCCTTCCTCTTCCATTGCTAACATACTTTGCTCTTCCTAGAACAAAGGAATTTAGACATGAGACAGGATATGAAATTGGGAAAAGTGAAATTTGTGTACTTTAATCATCTTTCCATTTTCTTTAATATAAAGTATTTATTTGAAGTTCTTAATGTAAGATACATTTCAACTTTTACTTAAATAGTCGACATTTAAAACCTTCTTTTTTAAAAGTTGTATCTTAATGCTATTTTCCAGTGCCAAATATAGCATTGTTTTGCAACAATAAAGAGGAGAATTATTAACAGTGAGTGAACAGCTGTCTGATGGATTTTAAATAACACTGATAACAGCATATTTGCATTGATGTTTACATGCAAAAATTAGGGAAGATTATTGAAGTTTGCACACACAGTTTTAATACTGATAATACTGATTTTAATGCTGATTTTTTCAGTGAAAGGATGAAACAAGAGACCCAAAATTAGTTTTCACTTGAAGAGAATTAGGAGATAAATCCACCAAAAACTATATGTAAATAATTACAAATTTAGCAAATCTGCCTTAGCGGGAGGGGAGAAGAATAGATCAGCTCTCAAGTGCCATGTCCTGCCTGCAAGAACAAAGGAAAACAACCTCCTGAAGAGGATTCCCAGGGTCCACACCCCTGGTCAGGATAAGCACAGCTAGGAGTTAAGAAGTCTTGGCAGGAAGGTAACCATCAAATCCTGCTCTAAATTGATGCAGTGTGTGTGTGAGCCCAACAGAGACCTCCCCAGCTTTCTTCCCTTTATAACAGTTTCCCTTTGTAACAGTTTTCACCAGTGCCTGTCTCAAAGCATGGGTTGGCTAAAAAAGAGAGTTTATCATTTTCTGGCAGATCACCGAAGCCCCACGTGCATCACAAACGCTGATGGTTGGTATTAGCAGCAAGAGCCACTACAGTTTTCCAAAATAGTAGGTTTTCAGTTCTCTCTGCTCAGAAATTTGTTTCTTCTATGCTTTATTTTTACAATTATGTTAAAAGTCACAATATATTTTTTTCCTCTAATGTGAAAGTTCTTTGTTCATTCTTGTCTCAGAAAGACTTAATTGATTAACATCAAAGTGGCTTCCAAAGGAGGTCTGTGAGGAGAAGGCACGTATCATATCCACTATAAATGTACAAAGCCCTGGAAAAAACATGGCCTAAAAATATAAAAACAACTTAAGTGATGAAATTAGGATCCAATCAAGTAAGTTTCAGATCCTGTCAACTACATTTCTGAATATTCTTGTGGGTAGAATACTTCTATTTTTAAAAGCTGTGTGATAGCAACTCTCCAATTAATTCCTTAGGCTACATGTCAGAAGTTTTTTATTACTAGTTAATTTTGTCATTTCCAGGCTTCACAGCTTCATAAGTTTTTGACAGTTGAACAGTTTTAATAATAGCTCTAAATATTTAGAAATGCCAAAATATGTAAAAATAACCTCTCAAAATAGACAGTGAATGAAATAAAGTAACACCAGTAGATTTTCCCAGTTTTGTTTTCTGATGCCATCCTATCAAGCAAGGGAAGGAAAGTGACATATAACCAAAACATAAGTATAACAAGGAATTCTTTCCAATAACCAGACCCACAAGAAGAGAGCTACCTTGGTTACTGGTTACTCTGAATTGTAATGACAACAGACACCACGATGAAACATCTCTCTGGTCTGCTTTGATTCAAGGGAGAAAACAATGACTCACATATTTTAATTTCAGCCTGGTAGTTTTACAGGCACATACTAAATAGTAAATAATTATCTTGATGTTTCTTATAGGTAAAATCTTTTCCCCAAAATATAATCCATGACAGTATGTTGAATGTGTCAAGGAAATCAAAGAGTTCACCAGGTTGCAGATGAGGCAGGGAGTTGTCAAAGGTCACAGAAGAATCAATCCTAAAGGCAAAGTAATCTAGTTTGTGTCATTACCCATTCAAATTATTAGCTCATGTCCTATTTCTGCAAATAAAGCTACTAATGGGAATCCTTAAGACACACATTTCACTGGTCTTGGATCACATCTCAGGGCATCCCTAAGGGTAATTTTCAGGTTGATAAGGAATTATCTGAAAAGCATAATCTTTGAAATAGATGAGGAGTCCAGATCTGAAATTGCCACCTGGGTGGCAATGCCACAGGATGCGAGTCTGAGCATTTGGTTAACGGGGTTAGCAGGGTCACTGACCTTTCCATTACAAAGTGAATTGTTTCTGCAATAGCACAAGGACAGCTCTGGCCCAGGGTGTAACTGGGACACTGCACAGGGTCCTGACATTGCTGAGCAGAAAGGGTGATGCTGTGTGTGAGGCTCAGAGGCAGCTGGGACATCCACAGGCCTTAAAATCTGCACTTCTTTCCTCAGCATCTCTTGCAGGGATGAGACCCAGCCCAAGGCAGCATCCAAGTGCCCCAGGGCTAGGATCTGAGGCCTTTCCTACAGGCATAGGTGCATCTCTGCACACCATCTGAGTGGGTCTCAGAAGCAATCCCCAGAAGTACTGGGGATAATATTTTATATGAGAGTATGGCAGCCTAAGAATCTACATCCCCACCTAAGCTTATCAGATTTGTAACCTCAAAAGCACTTATGCAAAATACGATGATGTTACACTTAGATACCGTTAACAAGTCTGCCTGGTACATGGAATGTTCCTTGCAGAATTTTCTCTAAATGTTTGAAGGAAAAATTGATAAACTGCTACACACAAAGAAACCTGAAACCATGACCCACCTCTTTCTCAGCATCTTCCAGTTTCTTTTTCTTGCTCTCAGGCATCAAATCATCTAACCAACTGAGCTCTCGCTTGGTAAAAAAGAAATCCATGAGTTTTCGGACAAATACCAAAGCTAGGACCTGAAAAGAGATTAAAAGATTTAGGAAATTAAGCAAGTAAAACAGACAAAAAGACTTGTCGAGGAATTCTTTCAAAAGTGAACAGTTTGTAGCTAGAATTTTATCCTTTAATTTGGATAGGCTAACAGCTGCTTTTCTTCCTTTTTTCAAAGTATTGTTTGAAGCATTTAACAATCACTGAGGTCAGTAAATATCTTCTATTTTCTATTAGTGAAATCATCAGAGAAATCACTAAAGCAGCAGACTATTGTTATTTCTCCCAAGACACAGAACTGTTAGGCTCCTCAGTTCAATAAGCAGTCTTCCTTAATAAGTGAATTTTCTTTCTGTAACAGGATTTAGTAATATTCCTTAAATAAAAAAAAAATCAAATAAATTTGAGTATTTTTTCTTTAAGAGAAGAATTTTCCCTAAGAGAATATAAGTTGGGATATCCACACATAGGACTCAAAACAGAGCTTAAATGTCAAATTTTTTACAACTTAATACGTTACAAATTTTCCTTGAATACAGAATCAAAGCACTATTATAATTAGCTGCCGAAATTATATTTTTCTTCAATAATAATTATCCACAAGTGAAAATAATTAGGGATTTTTAGAGGAAATTTAAAAAAAAATCATACCATCATAGGAAAGACAATGGCAGCTCTTGAAACCTTTATAATCCAGAGAAGCACAAGACAACTCAGCTGAATTATAGTGAAGAGATGGACCTTTCTAAGAGGAACATGCCTTAGATAAATAAAATCTGGCTGGTGCTTTGCAGGCATCCAGAATAACTTTATCCTGTCAAAAAGCTGAAAGAGAAAATTTTACGAGTTTGAATCAAAATGAGATGTAGGATCATCTATGCTGGCATTCACACACTGTCTGAGAGATCCTGAACATCCAAAGAATCTGGCTTGTTATTCTAAAGGCGAAAACTACATAATTTGAGCAGCACAGAAGAGAACAGTAACAACCATAAGCCTTTAATTTAGTCTAGTCCAGCAGTGGCAAAAGACTTGTCTTCTCACCCACTGAGCCACCAGAGCAGGAATGAGAAACGTTACTTAAGCAGAGTTTAATTACTTGGTTAGTCATACCTCAGTGCCTTTCCATTTGAATACACATGTGCCTCCCTAGGTTGCATTGCAGATGTGCTGAGACATTGAACTCTGCTGAATTACATTCTATACTGCAGGAAATACTCTGTTCTTTGGATGTTACACACATTGTTACTACACTGGATGTTACACACAAAGAAGGTGGTTACTTGAACCAGTTCAAATGTCAAGATTTGAATAGAGTTCAAATTATGAACTCTTAACATTAGGCAAAGCCAGACTTCAGAGTGGTCATGAATCAATTGTGACTCCAACTGAATGGAAGCTGGTTGATCCTGTTGGGCATGTGTACATCACACTTCTTTCCTAATACATCCTAGACTCCTTTTCTCCTTTTTCAACAACTGAGCTCTGCCTCCTTTAGCACATAAAAAGCTGCACATGGAGAGACCTCTGCAGTCTTCTATTTCCTGTGAATGAACAACTTTTCTTTTACTTCACCAGACACTTTATTCCAGGCTGTTTTCTTCTCCATATTTCACTTTATTCACAAAAACAGAAACAGAAAAGGACCAAAAAAAAAAAAAAAAAAAAAAAAAAAGGAATGAATGCAAGAAAGTTGGCTGCCGTGCTGCTAGGAATGTATGCGAGAGGTTCCTGTTTTTCAGGCCTATTTGGCTCCATACTGACCTGAGACATTTATTTCATGGCACAATGGTGATGGTGATACACCAATTCTTCCTGCATGGATGAGCCATGCTATATATTCACACAGCCTTCAGCAATGTCAACTTTTGGAAATTTTTATTGAGCATGTGCAAACTGCATTTTTTTAAAGACTTATAGTTTAGCCAGATTTGAGTATATTCCTTTTTCACAGAAACAGCAAAAAGCACATCCTCCCACAAAAGCCATCTTATCAAATCTCTATTCCTTATCCCAGCATGGGGGAGGAAGATAAGGTGGGGGATGCTATCACTTTTCCAAGTAAAGATAGCCAGATTTCAGCATATCTTAAAAACACTCCTCAATAGTGTAGTGTACTTTCTCATACCCCTGTTCTGAGAAACAGCTGAACCATATTAAATTGAAATTATTTAAACCTCAGTAAAAGCCAAACTACACTTCTGAGAATATCAGCCCAAAGGATAAGAGATAGGCAAAGTTATAAAAGAGTCTCTGAACAGAGACTACCAGTCAAAAAAAAAAAAAAAAAAAAAAAAAAAAAATCATCCCAGCTTTGTTTATAAATGGAAGTAAATTGCAATCAAATATAATGAAAAAAACAATCAGAAATTTAGTTTGCTTTTTTTATTTGACCTTTTGCACAGTGTAACTTGTGTTTCTACTGTGTGATTGTTCTTTCTCAATTGTCTTGGAAGGTGTGTCTATGCCTCGTGGGCTAAAGGATTTGACACTGTGCCATTTCATGCTGCAGTCAGCCAGGAGAAAAAGAGCACAGTACAATCCCTACCTGAGTGCTGGAATGCCTGCTTTCTGCCAGCTACTCCTACTTGAGGCCACTGCAGGAATGCTGCCCTTCCACTAGACTGGACCCTTCATCCCTGAAGTGCTCTGGCTTGTAACTCCCTGCCCGGGGTGTGCATTTGTTCAGGGAAAATCTTCAAAATTTCACTTAGGTTAGTTTTAGGGCAAGTTAGCCCTAAAGACAAAGTTCAAGATGAGTGAAGCCCTGCAAAGTAACTTGAAAAGGCAGCATGCAAGCAAGTGAATGGGGAGGCAGCAGAGAGGGAAGAGCCCCTGACAGTTAGTACTCAGTTTTTAGGCTCAGCAAAATTCCCTTGATAACAAGAAAAAACAGAAAAATCAGCACCCAGAAAATAGGGGGGAAAATGGAGCACATTGCCTAAAGGGAATACGCTGTTTAGAGAGAATCCATTTTCCTTTTAAGTAGTCATTTTCAAAAATTTAAGGTTAGCAACATTCCTTTATACACAAAAGCTAATAGAATAATATAAGAACAGCAATATTTTTTATAGAAAGCATCATCAATAACACACTCATCAAAAATCTATTTTACCTGAATTCCCTTTAGAGATGAAGCACCCATGTAAAGAAACACTCCATAAAGTACTGGCATAGGAATAAACTGCACAAACAAGCAGAGAAAGAGAAGAGCATATTTAATACTACTTACAAATTTTAAACACTTCTAGAAAGACATTCAAAACAGTTGAAATACAAAGTGCCATATGCCTGCATTAATCAGACAAGTTGCAAATTCAGAGTCACTCAATTATAAATTAATAATGTTTCTCAGTACAAAGCAAAAGAATAATCTGGCTTTGTAGTTTTATTTTCCTCTTGTGGCCATTTATTACAATATACTTAATTCCCTATTAATAAAATTAACAGAACTACACAAAAAAAAATTAAAACCTTAATTTATACTTAAATTCTTTACTTTAAGGACAGCTCAAAAAAATTTTCAAGAGACACAAAATACTTCTTACTGCTAAAAGTAATATTTTGTGCTGTAAGCATTTAAAAATGGGTGAACGATTCTACGGAATGATGTTTAAAGAGATATTTAAGTGTTCAGGTTCACAGCATAAACTGTGTAGGTAAATGAGTAGGTCCATAGAATCTGTTAGAAACACTAAATACACAAAATGCATGTTCTGTGTGTTTTCAAAGTGAAGGCTTTATGATATACTTAATAAAATACTGCTGGGAAGTACAAGGGCTTATTGCCCTCACTGCAACAATATTCAAGAATAAGTTCCGAATTGGCACTAAAGCCAGTGCCAAAACTCTCACTGGTTGCACAGAGGGCACATAATTATTTTAAAAGTTTTATTACATGTATACATGGTATTAGATATGACTGTAACTAGACACCCTTTTTCAGGACACTGGTGAGCTGTCTTGAATATGCAGGAAGCATGAGATAATTTTTCTGTTCATTTCCAAGAAATAAACCATAGAACTTCTCTTGCAACTGTGAAAATATTTTTAAATTACTTGGAAACCACAAAATGTTTTTAAATTATCTAAATAAATTTTAAATTGGTATAACGAGAGTGTTTCATGGTAATTTGCCATGGGCCCAAAGTATTGACAAAGTGTGAATACAGCTCAATGGCAGAATTCCCTTTGACTTCAGTCAGGCCAGATTTTCATTACAAGGTTTTTATTTTAAACATGCTAGGCACTTTATTAAGCAAAATTAGAATTCCACTTTAAACTCTCATTGTGTAACATTATGCTAGTTAGTAATGTGCCTGGAAAGAGCATTCATTAGATAATACAGTAACAACAGTGAAATGTTCAGTGCAGTATTCTTTAACTTTCCCGTACTTCCCCACATTACCTTTAGAATACTTGTCAAAAAGACAGATGAGCCCATAAGGATAAAAATCATGAGCCCTGTGACTCTTTGCTCCCGGATTCCAAGAAATTTTGGCTGCTCCCCTGGAGCGGAGCACTCTGATTCCAGTTTTAAGCTGTTCACATGGGAAATAGAGAGGACAGTGGCTGCAACAAACCACGGCAATCCCATAATAGAGCACACACCAAGCATCACTGCCACCATGAGTAGATCGAGGTGGTATCCACATCCTTTCTGTTAAAAAAAGTAAGGATGGAAAGAAGATGTAAAATGACATCTGAATTAAGGAGAACACTCCTGGCAGGCATTCCTAATGAACAGCTAGAGACAATTGAAAATTTGAGACTTGTAGGAAAAAAATAGCTTCCTTCTGTGTGTTATCCAGGCTGGGTCAGTAGGGATGGCAGACTGGTTTTCTACAGGGAATTCCTACTGGTTCACACTCAGTGCTCAATGTCACTGGACTCCTTCCAGTTACAAATTAAGTGTACCAAAAATCCACTCTACAGTGGGCACCAAACAGCTTTCCTACTTATGAAATGGATACTGGTGTGACACTGGAAAATACATACATTTTCTGTTTTAACTAAGTCTCTTCTGTGGATAACAGTAAGCAGAACATCCAGCCGTGCTGCCAACTTCCCACTGCACTAATCTTAGTAGATCTTCCATCCATTCTTACAAAGAGGTGGAAAAGTATGTATTTTTATTGGTCCCTCCACAAAAATCCATAACATTTGCAAAGTCAGTTTATGCTACAAGGGGCCATAAAACCACAGTGTTCCTTCTAAAGTTTTTTAAGATAGAAAGCACATGATATACATTTTCAGTAACGTACTTTCAATGTTAGACAAGAGCAGATAGCCAGAAAAGAAGATACATTGAATTAAAAAATAAAATCTATTAAATTAAAATATTAAAATTAAGTTTAAAAACTAAAATTAAATTAAAATATAAAGAGCTGCTTTACTGGTTTCCTTATTCAAACATAGCATCATAATATCCATATGAAAAGTCAGTACAAAACCTTTGGGTTTGGATCACTTCTGTAGTGGTCAAATGCTACATAAATTTACCAACAGATGAATAATGGTTTGCTTTTGTGCATAAAACCTTTTGGTTGAATCTTAGATAAATTTAAAAACCTCCAATAATGACCTTCACTTGAAAAAGAAAAATGCATCAATGCATCAAGCTTGGTCCTATAGATATCTGCTACCATAGCTGAACCATAGCTGAGTGGGATGTTTCACTTCAATTTCAGCAAGTGTCCAGGACCTCCTCACAGCTGCAAGCAGCAGCTGAAGCTATTTTCCTTTAAAAAGTCAGGTAGTTAGCCATCTCCACAAAACTTTGCAATATGGCAACAAATCCAGTGTCATGGTCTGATGAAACAGCGATGTTCATGCAAACAATGTGAATATGTTGAACCATAATTTTGCCTGTAAACCCATGCAAATGCCTTTTGACATAAAAAAAGTAACTGAACTAAACTTGGAAGGGTTTGCTACAGAGACTGCCAAAAGCTGAAATGTGCACTATCCAGAATTTGCTATGGGAAGTATAAAAAAAGAGGGGAAAATGAGTTGGAAGCAAACAAATCATTTCTTTATGAAGACAACTTTTACTTCTAAAATGGGAAGCGTCTGGGTTTATGAAAATGTAAGCCACATATCAAAATGAAAATGCCATCTTATTTGCTTACATTATTTTAAAAGGGGGAAAAGTAAAGAAAATGAAGAGAATCAACTCTAGCAACCTTCCCTCACTCCCCAAAAGTGCTTATGAGACTTATCTCCAAGACACATCTTGACAAACTCAGAGATGTGTCAAACACAGATATTAGTTACAGGCACAATGCACTCAAAGAAAGAGTTTAATTCTAAATCCTAACAGAGACACCTTTTTTTACCTTCTGACACATTTATGAGGAATGTATCTGCTAATGCATACAGAATCCGAGAGCATTTCCTCACATTCATACATGATCTGAGGAACCTGACATATGGGAAGAAAAGGAAGCATAGCAACAGGTGATGCTACACCAGACCCCAGCAAAACTAAAACGCAGCAAGACAAGGGGGCAGCCAGGAGGACCATCTGACTCCCAGATGCCAGTGCTGAAAAAACACATTCCAAAGCTTGGCAGCAAATTCCTGCATCTGTCAAGTTAACCACATGCAATGCTATGGATTGACATGAAGAGCCAGGCTGACAAAGAGGGCAAAAAAAGAACATATCAAATGTCACAATCATCCAAGAAGAGGCAATGCAAAGTGAAGGTTGCAAATGCATTTGCTAAAGCAACTTGGGATTGGATTGCTGCTTATTAAAAGTATGTCAAAAAAAAGCCTAAGCTTGCTGCATATACATGTACAGAAACCTGCTGCTAGATTTTGCCCAACAGTTTTTCAGAGGGGTGATGTCCCTTTTTCTCTCTCCATCTGTAGGCAACTAAAGTGTTAGAGAACAGAGCAGGAAGTTGTCCTATGTTGTTTTAAGAACCCATTGTGCCTCTAAGGCTCAGTTTTATTCTTCTCCCTTCTTTAACGCAGGAAGGGCATTTAAAAAAAAGGATGGGTAGAACCACAGAGAAGGACAAACAGAGGGGGAAAAAAATCTTATATTACAAAAAAACCCCAAGTAGTTTTTAAAAATCCAGTCCAGTAGAACAACACTGTCAGTACCTGAAGAAGGCATTAATACTGTGGTATTTAAGGAAGTTATCAACTGGAATGCATCTTTTTATAGTGAATGAATCCTACTTCTACTAAAGCACAGAAGGCAGCACTTTCCTAACTCGGAACCTGTATTTCAAATGACATTCATAAAGTCCTCTGTAAGGCAGTGGATCACTGACACAGGGCACAGGTACCACAAAGACCAACAAAGAAAAAAGCATAAAAATTTAAAGGGGTTCTATATAATATATAATACAAGCTAGCATACTAAAGTAGATGGATGCACATTACATGATCTGAAGCAGAAAACAACAGCACAAGTACAAATTTTGACTGAATACCTTTAGTTTGTGTTCTTTTCTATTGATAATGACAGCTGTGATCTGCTGGTCCATAAAGATAAGGATAGTACAAAGCAGGGCTGGAATTACAGCAGCTATCACTGTCCACCAAGGATTAGGCCCCAAAGGAGTAATAAACCAGCCACGATCATCTCTGGTGGGCTATAAAAACAGTCATGCATGGCCAGTCAGAAGTGTAAAGATTATTCACATTTCAATTTCACAAGAATACATACAAAACATTATTAGGATATGACTTCCTTTAAAACCAACCCGTATAGAGCACTAAAAAACATGCTAGACTTCCTCTGATGCCAAGCCAAGAAATTACATATAACAAAATCATCCAGATTATTACAGACTTGGTTGCACTTGATACAGTAAACCCAAAATTTGGAGGAAGCCCCAGAACATTACAGTAGTCTAGAATTTGGGTGATTCAAACCCTGCTAATTTCTACAGAGGAAATTAACATTAAGAAGCATGAAAGAGCCTGTTGGGAGAGGCTCACTTACATGATCCATAAATCAGAGAGTTTGCATAATTCCTTGTGAACACAAAAATTTTCATAAAATCACTACTCCCTGATGATGATAATAAACAATTATAAACCCATCATAGTAGATTACTTTGCAAAATGATAAAGCAGTGCAATTTATCAACAACTTACCTTAAAAGCATTTGGAACCTGAAGTTTTGGTGATGGAATTCCAATGGCATAGTCAATTAAAACCATGGACAAAATAGTGAGAAAGACAGCAAAGTCGCTGACAACAGAGCGTACCTACAATTATTGAGAGAAATTACAATTTTAACTAAAACTTTCAGGTATGATTTAAGATTTTTCTTCACTGTTTTGGTACAGCTTACAGCTTTAGCTTACAGCTAAAACCATGCTTATTCTGATACAAGTTTCTAAGAGAGGAAAGATGCCCTGTCTACTTCACCAGCAGTTAACTGAATTTGCAGTCCGGACAGAATTCATACGTAGACGTGACTGATGACAACTTTTGAATTAAAATAAGGGCACACACCTTTGTTGGGAAGTATCGGCTGGTTTTGAACTGCTTCAGAGTGGATGAGAGCGTTACTGTGGAGAAGAACAAGATGACAGACCAGAAGAGGACGTCTGGAACGTAAGGGCCATGATGACCACAGGCTCGCCCAACAAACTCGCCGTGAAACTTTTTACATTCCTGTCAGGGAGAGAAAAATAGCATTGTCCTAAAAATTATCCATGCTTACACTTTCTTTTCCAGTTTCTTTTCTAAATTGTATTACTAGAAATAGTAAAACAATTTCTAGATATTTATTCTTTTAAAACTTAAAGCTCACTATGTGTCTATCTAGTCTGCATGGAAAATTCCCAAAGGAATCTCTTTTTTAGCCATATTAAATGATGAATCGCTAAGACATACCATAAATAAAGTCATTAACATAAAAACAGGGTTTTTTTTCAAATTCAGCAAGTACACTGATTTATTTTCTGTGTACAAATACAGATTTACACTTACTAACACTCTCCAAGTGTGGAAAGCAAAGTTCAAAAGGCACAAAGAGAAAGTCTGCATTCTCAAAAACTGCTTTTTTGTTTTCACTTCACAGCCCCAGCAATTGAAGAAAAAGCTATTTAGGACTTGTGGCATTGCCCTAAAAGGAGCCCAGTACATTTAATACCACATGGGGGCAGCACATCCTGCAAATTGTATTTCTGTTACAAAAAGATATGATAAAATGCCCGAAAACCCTAAATCTTTAATATTAATTATATTTAATATAATTTATTATCAATATGCAGATACAGTAGAAATAATTTGCAGTACTTCTCCACTACTATCCTTAGTCATCTAAAATCATAAAGAGCAGTTCTAGAAATATGAGCTACCAGCTCTGGACTCACAATCCTTTCCTCCTCCTTCCCAATGCCTCCACACTTATTAAGAAAAATGAAATGCAGCACCCAGAATCAGGGATCCCAGGAAGAAATATCCTGCCAGATCAGGAACATTTTGTATTAAACAAGTGTGTCATTGGATCATCACACTCACTGCACAATTATCCTGTTATGGGAAACTTTGGCTTTGAAAAAAGATTGTCTTGGAAAAAACCACAACTGCTATTTGATGACTGTGAGACAAAGGAGTGCAAGGTTTTTTATACTGCTATAGCAGTAAACTTGGGATGCAGTTCATCATATGCCTCTTGAAGAGGATTTTGTCACCATCAAAATCCTCTTCACACTTGTCCAAAGTCCTCTTCATACTTGGTCCAAAATCCTTTGCTCACACTTGGTTTGTCTTGATAGCAAAAAGTAATCATTGGGTTTTAAGAGAGAATAAGAATCCAGATCTTCAGAAACCTGAAACATTTCAACTAGACACAAGAAATACATGAAGACATGAGCAGTAAAAGAGACATAATGGGGTGAGTCTGACCAAATATTTACAGACAGCAATGTCTAATCTCTTACTGCAGTTCTCTAGAACAGAAGTTTCTTGATGATGCTTGCAAGAAACAAAGACACAAAAGTTCAAAAAAATCAGTTATTTCTTTGACAGTTACAAGGACTCATGGGAAAAGTTGGTCAGTTATACTGCTACCTATGTAAACTCAAGTTTTGGTAATAAGCTTTCACAGAAGTTTTTAAGGGTTTTATATAATGCAGCCAGTCTTTTACATTTATAGTTAAAACAAAATCTGTTATTTTAAATCTCCTCAGCTGCAAATGTACTCTGAAAAACACTGTCAGAGATCTGAGAAAGTGAGAGGAGGAGTCTGCTCCTGCACAGATGCTCTTAGAGTGTGCTGCAATTTTGAGAATATTCATTCTGGACTGCTGGAATCCCTCAGGCCAGCAGTTCTCAACTTTCTTTCTGCTGTTGCCACACCAACAGAGTTGAGGAGCAGTCCCTGCTCAGAGGAAGGCATGGAAGCAAGACAGAGCAGCCATGGAAGACAGCTCTTACTTAACATGAGCTCTTCTGCATCCCTGCCTTTGAAAAAAAAAGAACAGTATCTTCTGGAGACAGTCCACTGGATTGGCTTTAAAGTGTTCAATTTGTTTATGCCTACGATTTGGTTAATTCAGTTATCTCTTCAGTCTGGTGTCTTTTGCACTCAATTCTCTTTGACTGAAATTAAATGATCCATTTGCAAGAAAAAGTGGTGGCCCAATCTCAACACAATGTTTTAACCAAGTTGTAAATGTCATTTTGAAGAAGGCAAACTTGAATTCTATAAATCCTTTAAACACAGAGAAGTGTACCATTAAGAAGCTTGTTACACATTCATGCAAGCCCCACTAAGCTGTAGCTTCATCCCCTTCCTCCCCTGGGAAAAGAAATTACAGAACTTATGTGAGAAAAAAGTGGTCACTGAAGAGAAAATTTCTCCCCATCTTCTTTTTTGTAGCCTGAACTACTGCAAGAGTGTTTTAGGGAAAATAAATGCTTCTGATTCTTTCTACACAAGGGAACTTTGGTTTTGCCATCTGGCAGAATTCAGGACAAATTCATTGTCATTTGACATGTTTGACTTAATCTCAGCCAAGCTCTTGTGCTAGTGTGTCAAGAAGGTTCCAAAGCAGGGCATAAAATGCACACACTTGCTGCAAAAAGCTTACAAAAGGAGATAACACTATAAAGTTCATGTCAATTTTCCTTAAGTATCTTTTATTATTTATTTCAACAAATATGAGCAGGAAAATTGGTATTTTTAAAATATATTTGTTGCAGTAAGATGGACAAAATTATTTATGCCAATGCCTTTATTTATTAAGTTCCAAAATTTACTTACTGACACAGTTAGGTTCCCCCATGGCACATCAGATGCAGATATATTGTAGTCCTGCCAGTATTGTAAGGTTTTATTGCTAGGATGTTCTGGTTCCACACAATTGCATCTGAAAATAAATATTTTCCTTAATAATAAAAGATATATCAGATTAATCCAAATATTCAATTTTAAGATACACTGAAATTATGCTCTACATTGGCAGATAATTGTAGTTCAAATGAGTTCAGTAAATGCATGCTTTGAAGCAGTCTGCAGTTCAGTAGCTCGTGCTATTACTGGAGCATCATTTGCCGTGAGGTGCATATGCATATATAGTACGTAACGTGACATATTCAAACCACTGATCACATTAAGTTTTACCACCTCTTTTCTTCCTTGTCTATTGATACTTCTGAGCACAGTTTGTAATACTGAGAATATGCTGGTCCTGTTCCACCCTCTTACACCTAACATTTCCCTACATGGACATTAGATGCTATGTACAGTTCCAGGCTGATCCGTTTCTCAAATAACAAACTCTCTGTGTTCTCTTTCTTTCCTAGATGGAGAAGTGCCTTTGCATGCAAAATTGCCCAACTACCCAGTCAACTGTCAGGGCTCTGAATGTCAGGATCCCCAGCACCAAAGGCTCTCTGAACTTTGTGTTCCTTGTTTTTCCTTTCCCCACAGCTGCTATAAAAGCACAGCTTTCATTTTAAGTTGTGTATTTTAGCATGCAAAATGTGACGAGGCAGTGTAGGAGGAAAATAAGTAATTTAAAAATAAGTAATTTAAAATCAAAATTAAATCTTTAAAGCCTCTGAAGCAACTGTGGGAGGCTTTTTCTTTGACAAAGCCTTCAAAACATCCAGGATACTCTGTAGGATCCAAGATGTCAAGCACACTTCGCAGTACACTTTAAATTAATCCTACTTTAATAATCTATAGCACCATCTAGTCTGCTAGTATCTTGATGTGCCTATGATGACTTTAAATAAATTGTCTACTCTCTGATAAAGTTTTCAGAAGTACCTGGGGACAGGATAACATCTGACTATCGTGTGCAGAGCCACTGAGCATAAATTGCATTACAGCCGTAGCAGAATATCAGTTTATTCACTTACCTATGTCATCTATTTTCTATGTGACTGTTTATCTTTCCACAAAATGACAATACTCATCTAGATTCGTATGATTTTCTATATATTAAATTCTACCATCTAAACCATGAGGACACAACACTGACACTCTATTTCAATTACAATACTATACATGTGACAACAGCTGCATTTAATACATAGAGAGGGAAAGATGCAGGTTGTCTTTGTGCAATTCCTTGCTTTTCTTTTAGATACAGCTATTTCCAAAAGAAAGAGAAAACCCTCACAGCCCATGAACAAAAAGGAAAAAAAAAGCAACTGCATTGAGAGAAGTAGAGGGCCTGAGCCAAAAGTCCTTGACTGGATCTTTCAAACATATTTAATATGCTTTGGATCAGGCCCTAAGTGCAGAATGAATGCGTGTTCAATGCGTAGTTCAATTACAGAATGGGTTAAATGAAGCACATCACTACCAGTGAGCTACAGTAGCAGAATAAAGCCAACAAACAGTATGGCTACATCACGTATTGCAAGGGAGTACTGGATGTTCATGCAACAGAACAGAGGTGGCTGTGTCAGGTTACTGCTGTTTTCTGGGAGCACAGGAGCTCCCTGGCCCCGGTGTCCATCGCCGATCGCAGGCCGGCTGGGGTTTGCTTACAGCAGGCCAGGGCGCAGGGGCTGCTCGCTCAGTCACTTCTCACTAGAAGGGGAGACTGTGCCTGTCGCCAGCACTACATGGTACAGCTACACTTGCTGCAAACTGCAAAATTACATTTAAAGGTTAGAGGAGCCAAAATTTCTATTTCCTCAGAAACGTGACACTTGAAGCTATAGTTTGATACAGCTCAGGTAAATCACCTTCAGATGAGATCACCTGTTTATTTCTATAGCAATATCACTTTTCTCCTGCGCAGCATTCCAGTCTGGTCTTCACCAAGTTTCACAGGCATTTAGCAAAGGCAGACTGATCATCAGCAGATAAGTGACTGGTGCAAACTACACCCACGCAGACCAAAATCACCCTGCACAGTGCTCCTGTCACTGAGTGGGGGCAGAGCTAGGCCCTAAGTGTGGAGATCAGCTCCTGTTTCTACTCAGAAGACCATTCAAACAATGATCTCAGTGTTTTGATATATACAACGTTCCATTGCTTTCAATATTGTATGTGTTTTGGCAACACTGACATTTTGATGTGAGATTGTATCATGGTATTACTGTCTTCCAGCATCCCACTAATTGCTCAACATTATAGAACTGTGAGATAGTAAAACAGCCCTGTCCAGCCCATAAAACACAAATGAAAGTACCATTCAGTGCCAAAACATAAAAACATTACCTACCAAAATGTGTTGTTTCATAACAGATTTAATTGCTTCAATGATAACTATTTCCCAACGTAACTGACCTTCAAGGATAATCTCACATTAATGAAATAATGCTTCCTACTTTCATCTTTTTAGTATTTTAGTCTCTTTTCATTGCCATTTTTACTTTGAGTAATTTTGCCAGAAAATACAAAATATGCTGAATAGTTAACACTAACACATCCTTCTATTTTCCTGATGAAACATTACTCAGAATGCTAGAATAAGCAAAAAATTATTTCCTCTTGGGGGTTCAAATGCTCTTACATTCTTCTAAAGTTGTTTAAAGTGCTGAGCACTTGCCATGACAAGGGATCTGTGGGGAGTTTATGCTATTACCAAATACAAACACCTGTATTTTCTAAGCAACATATTAGTCTTTAAATACAGTACCAAGTTAGCCACATACTCTTGTGTCTTTGAGTGATAAGTCAGCAGTCACCTTCCTGATACTAAAAGATTCAAAAGGATTCTTTTGATTCTCTTTCATCCTGGCTAGAATAAAGGCAGGGAAGAATTAGAGACTGGTTGTGGTAGCAAAAGCATAGATGTCACTGTGGGGGGGTGGGGGGCAATCTTTGCTGCTAATCTCAACTCATTTATTTCATCACACTGATGACAGAAATAAATAATTTTTCATCTTTACCCTTTCAGATATGGCAAGACATTCTGATCTCCTGGTAGCAATTCAGATGTTTAAGCATGGGTGACTGTACACTCCACGGTATCTGTGACACCCGTGATGAGTTGGCACATATGAGAGGATCTTCATTGACTCATGCCTTTGTTTTCAAAGCAGCTGGAGGCTGAGAGATCTAAAATGGCACTAGATACTCAGTCACAGGTCCCTACCTGTATTTAAAATGTCCATATTTTGCAGATAAACAGATATCAGTGAAGCTTGTTTTCTTTTAGGGTATTTAAAAATCTAATACAGCCTAATAGAAAATGGATTATGCTTCTGAGGTAGATAAATAAACCATTTCAGACAAGACAGTCTTCAGACAACTCAGAACTGTTGTAAGATGAGAACTGACAAAATGAGAATGTAACAAAGAATAACCTGAACCTGCTAGCTAGAAACAATAACCAGAGCAAGGAGTCTTTATTGCCTGTACACCTTCCAAAGCACTCAAGAAATCTCTGGCAAATCAGAATCAAGAACAATGGTAGTTCAGAAATAAAAAACTTTGGGACTGCATGACAGATAGGTATCCCCTGGAGCCTGTACCTCTCTCGCTTTTATTGGAGAATCGAAATTTCAGCTTAATCTTCACCACCAATTCAACTGTAACATATAGGCAGTATCAGTGTTCTTTGTTTCAAAAAAGGAACAGTTATTACTATCCTTAATAGCATCAAAAAGACTGTCTGTATGAGCCCTCTTTCTCTGGATTATGGGAAAGGGAATATTAGTTAGCAAATTAAAAACCTGTCACTTTATATGTCAAGTTGGGGAATATATTCCCCCTCCTTTTTAGATTAGCAATAAAACATAAATATCATGGCTGCTCACCAACTAAAATGTTCTTTACTAAAACCACTTGCATCCTGACTCTAATTTTCTGTTAACTGCACAACAAGAAACTTATTACCTACATTTATTTGTTCAATTCAAATTAACCTCAGTCTAGTCCTTCCAACCCTTACAATATCCAGCTCTTAACCCTGATTCTTCAGGTTGCTTCTTCACCATTTTCTTCTCTTTACTCTGTCATGCATGCTCTGCTCCCCAAACAGACTTTAACGTAGAACATTGCCTGTCCAGCTTCAAAAAAGAGCCTTAGACAGTGTTTTTGTGAGTAAATAAACCACAGTTAAATGGTGCAGCTACCTTTGAAAGCCCCATGGCCATTCATCCCTTGGCAGTTGCCATTTTTCACTAGCAGGTTTTCAAGACTAGAAGGCACTTACTATTGATGATTTTATAAAATTCAACAGGCACTGGTTTGGATCTCTTATTTTTCCAGCATTTACATATTGTAAGCGCCACCTATTTATCCTTATCTAGTATATGATCTATAAAAATGCAACTGCAGCTTCTTCCTCATTAGTCAATATACCATCTCCCCTTCCTAGAAGGGAAATAATGCCTTTCTGGCTCACTTAAGATAGCCTGAGAATGAGATTTGCTCTATATGAATATTTATAATACTTAAAAAACTGCAGGCAAGTATGACAAATAAGTTGCAAAATGTGCTTGTTTAAACAATATGTCTCACTGAATATCAGAGTACATATTTGGTAGTAGGAGTAGGAAGGTTTTCCCCTAGCACAGAGGATGCTCTGAGCATGCTGTGCATTGATCACATCACAGACAGAGGAAGATGACAGTATGAAATGGAAGATAATCATCACTAAGTTTGTTTTGAAAGTAAGGTATAGGCGTAGGTATTCTTCACATTGCATTTACAATGCTGAAGTATATTAATAGCACTATGCTATGCATGTTTAGGTTTTCTCAAATACACCATTTCATGGGAATTATGGGCATTCACAGAATCCTTCTGTTTGTCTAACAACTGCTACGGGAAAAAGAAAACAACAGTGTCATAAAATGATATCTTCTCTGCTGTCTCATACCTACAATACCTGCATATCTCTGGCATTTTATTTACCATATATTCCTTCTTGTGCCAACCTTCATACCAACTAAATCAAAGGTTCAGTGGAGAAAAGACTGGAAACAAAATAATTAGTAGTGATGGAAAATGGACTTGTCAGTTAAGTTCTATTCTCAGTATCATGAAACCTTTTCACAGCACAGCTGTCATGGCAAGACAAGATTTTTTTCTTCATTTATTTATGAGATCTGCCATCCTGAATAACGACCACTGTTATGTGGCCCTCCTCTGACGGTCACGAACATCAGTAGGCATCCACATATATTCTCTAAGGTTACAAGGCTGTACAGTTTATTTGGTTAAGTTCAGGAGGAAAATAGAAAAGCCTATTAAGCACCTAAACAATGCAGTCAACAGTACAATAGTACTGTTTCACAGAGAGAGAAACAAAGATAAATCTGAGAAGGGGAACTGATGTTAGCCTGAAGAAATCTCAAAGAGTCAGGTTCTTTTAGATGGCACATCAGGAGGAAAATGGTGGTTCTTTCAAGGGGAAAGTCTAGAAAACAGATCTATAATCATGTTGTAGCTTTGTTAACCTCAAAGGTTGGATTTTATTAGCTATCTGATGCAGTATGCAGTCCATGCATTTGCAGCAGCACTATGGTGTGTAACTGCCATACACAGAAGTTCCTGTGCAGGAAAGCAGTGCAACTCTGGGGGATATTGACAATTCATCTGCAACCTTTCACTGTGAAATATTTCTAGGATGTCACTTCACCCTTATTCCAAAGTTAAGAGTGCATACACTTGAGGAGAAGAGGCTCAGTATAATGCTGGTACAGAAATAATTACTGCAATACACTGCAGTGCTATACGGTCAGCTTGAGTTTCAACTGTGCAGGTGCAATGCATCAATACACATAAAGGTACTGTAACAAAACCACACAAAGATTTTATGTAAGCCTTCCTAAATTTTGAAGGCATTTGTAGACCAGCTCTCAACTACAAACTGAATGCTGTGGAGAATAGCATAACAAAGAGATCTAGTTCCAAAGTGAAGGGAACAAGCAGTAGGAAAGAATAAAACAAGGTGGGCACTCTCTGGGTTCAAATGAAGGAGAAAGGGATAAACAAGTCAGCTGGGATGGGCAGGCAAGAGAAGTCTTGGAAAAAACAGAATAAAGAAAAAGAAAGGCTGGATTCCACGATTTGACAAGAAGCAAAAGGGAACCAGCGGTAAAACTCAGTGATGGCACTTGCATGGTTCTGGGAGGAAGAGGGATATTCTTAGGGAAGGACACACGGGATATGGCACAGTTACTTAACTGCAGGAAAAACAACTGTAAAGAGGGGAAACAGAAAATCTATATTCATATCTAACCCCAAAGAAATCATTACAGGAATTGAAATTCAATTACATGCCTGGGACCATAATGAACAATACTGTGCTCATATCACTGACTCTTCTCATTCCACCTGCAGCTTAAGGGACACAGGGTATAAACCAACCTAATTTGCATTCACTAATGATGTCTTTAGATTAACTTATATAGATAATAGAAGATTTCAAACTTGCTTGTGCAAACAGTGGTATGCACAAAACTAATCTTCACAATGCCTTCTAGAAGCAATGGTTTCTATAGCCTGAAATGATACTGAGATTGACATGATCTTGGCTCCCTAATTACATCAGAGTGGGATTTTCTACTCCTAATGCTTAAGTGCATGTCAATACCAAGACAGATTGCAATATGCATATTACTATGCCAAGAAATCACTTTAAAATTATTCAATGTAATCTGTTAATAATTGAGTAACTTCTGGTAAAGAATTATTAAAACAACATGAATTCATCACTTTAAAAAAAGAATTAATAAAAACCAAAAAGGTATATGAAATTCCTTTATATACCAAAAAGGTATATAAAGATCTAAGCAACCTCACCCTGAGAAATAACTGAACTCCTGAATTCTAAGATAACTATCTTAAAATGCTTGTATTTTTAAGACTACTGGATTGCTTTCTAAATCACATTCCATTCATCCACAATGCTTATTCTGTTTCTCATTTAAAACCAGGGGGTTTATCTGCTCCAATATGGGGTTCTCTTTTCCTAGCAAAAATAACATTCTAATATTTAATATACACTTTAAAACTGATGGGCATCAGTGTTCCAGACAGGTTTCACTAACTGGAGATATATTTGCTACCAGGGTAGGATAAAAACAGGAGGAGGAGTGCAGAAATAAGAGAGTTGCTATGCCAACCTACAAATGCTAATGGCATGACAAATACCAAAAGGTCACATTAAAAAAATAGAAAGAAATGCTCTGATCATGAAGTATTTGTATTTAATTTAATAAACAATGTAGCTACTCTATTTAAGTTCTTTCAAAACAATACAGTTTAAAAATAAGAAAATACAGCACGGTAACACACTGTAAATCAGGTTGTCTTTGTCCTTCCTTTGATTTATCACTTAAATGCATTATTCTTCATCATCCATATGAAAAATATGATGTTTTAGGAAGAAGTTACATATAAATGCTGAATGGATTTTGCCTGGAAGTAGATCACATATTTAAATACAGAGTAAAAAAATAAAATTTAAAAATGAGTAAAAAGTGCATCGTGTCTAGTTTTATATTAATTAGATCATGCAAAAAGATATTTTTGTCATTTTGAGATAGAATTCTGTAACAAACTCAACACCTACCTTCCACTTAAAATGGGAAAATACTAAATTCAATTTTTAAGAAATCTTTTAGGTAGACTTTCAGTTGATTTTCAAATATTTGGTTGTGCTTGATTAAAAACTGAAAAAAAAAAAATCCCAACTGTTCTGAATGTTCTTCCCCTAGTCTTCTAAGGTGCATTACGGCCGATATTAGTAATGACTCCTGTACTCTCAAATATAAGAGATGTATTCAGTAAAGTCTTTTACATAAAATGCCTACAACAGAGACTGTTTGTTACAGAATTCAAGTCCACCAAAAATACAGAATGGGTTTTCTTTCTTAAAATATGGTTTCAATCTGGTTGAAACGCCAACCATTTAAAATTACTGTTTTCTTTGTCTTTGTAGTACTCCAAAGAGAGCAGTAACAGAATGCCAATGACTTTTCCTGGGTCAAACTCATGTCATCACCAGGGCAAAGGAACAGTACTGGCATGTAGACAGACTACTGTGGACATCAGAGCATCCTCAGAAAGCCCATGGGAGAAGAGAGGACAGCTGGGCCACAGCATCCAGTAAAAGTTTCAAATATAATCAGTGTTCTGACCAATTTATCATCAACTTTTTGAGTGGGCAACAGAAAACACAGAAATTTTACAGTGTAACTCAAGTTTTCTAGCACAGAATTGCAAATCTAAGAAAGAAAAAGTTTTACATAAGCTTTGGTTGAGCATTCAAAGAGAAATTAGTTGCTCAACCTTTTGAAGATCACCCATGGCTAATTAAAGACCTGCCAAGGCTTTACTAACAATTAAAAACTTGCCTTTAAAATCCCCAAAGAGGAAAATGCAAACAGCTGTTTTAATTAGCAAAACAGCAGATACTAATTAGCTTCTGTAACAGAGTATGCTGGTCCTTTAAGGACAGGACCAATTTCAGCCCAAGTTTGTTACCCATTTAAGCTACAAGTAAAAGGACTGGAATCAGACGCTGCAGAAAAAGCTAATTCCTTGTGAAATCAGTATTTCCTAATTTCAAGTACAGAAAAGAGAGATTTTTATTTTGAGTAAACTTTCATGCTTATCCATCTTTTAGTTTCTTATCTTTCCAGAGCTTAGTCACGTACAGACAATTGAGCAGGGACTGAGAGCACTTGAAATATCTTGTGATGACCCCATGGGGATAAAAATTGTGACATCTCACCTTGTGGCAAAAGGCCACTGTATCTGGACAGAGTAACACTAATATGTGCACATTTGCACAGCAAACCCACGGAGTTCAGGCTGCATCAGGTCTGCTGTGAAAGCTGATTTGGGCACCTGATGCAGAGTTGTGACAACTGACCACATCTTTCAGTTCTCCCAATCTTTTGGGACTGGTTCTGAATAACTAAGACATCTCAGATGAAAGAGAAAGGGATGGAGAGAACAGGAGAGGCTGGAATTAGCCTTTTGCTACATTCAGGGCACAGATCCTTGGATAGCAGCAGATATGCTCTTACAAGATAATCAATGTGCACTGATTGTCAGTACACTGCCATTTCTAAAAATCAGTTTCAAAGCTAAAAAAACTTAAATCTCATCCCATAAGAGCTATATCTCTACAGTTAGGTATTTTGCTGTTAGTGGGGTCAGTTGGTAAGGGTATGATTGATAATAAACAGGAACATGCTGCAAGTAGAAGACACAGTGTAAGTGCCAAATGTGAGATTTAATAAAAGAGCTTAAAAGGCAATCTATTTGTACTATCTACACAGTGTGAAAGAATAACTGAAAATATAGGTATGAAATAATAAACTCAAATAACTACAAAAATAGTATATGAAATAAGTTTGATATCAGTGATATCAAATAAGTTTGATATCAGTGATATCAAATAATTCTGATATATGTTTGAAAACACCACACAGTGGTGAAATCTTTCTTCCAAACATCTGGAAGATGCTTATCTTTCAGGAGTTGTGTTTGAAAAATCTAGAACTGTGGCTGATATTCCAGCACTGTAGGCCAGGACAGATCAATAGGTGTAACTGGAGGATGACAAAGGCTGCTCTTTTACCATCCTGTGTGTTCTGCACATTTCACATTCATTGCTCAGTTACCAAGAGCAGGCAGCACTAAAACAACCACCCTTCAAAAACCATTCTGGGATTCTGGTTATTGAATGGCATTCTAAATAAAACCAACAACATTTATTGATTAACACAAGGATTATAATGATAAAACATTTTGACAAAACATAGACATAACTATGACTGTAACCCTACAAGCAGGACTGTTAAATTCATTTCCCTCAAATCTCTAGCAATATTATGGGATTCAGCTAACCACAAATACAGCTACCCAGGAACCCTTGTTTCTACTTGTGTTCATGCTTTCCATGACATATTTTAATATCTCAGCTCCACCTGGTAAATGTTTTCTAAATTTTTTTTTGTCTTTGTATAGCATTTCAACATCTGATTTTCGAAACGATAGGAGGATATCATGTTTTCTTTTCCTTTGAGGCAATTACTTTGCAGTGGTAAAGGAAAAGAAAAAATATGCAAAGACTGCTATATGAAGATCTTCAGAGTAAAACACCTGCTTCACAGAAGGTGAGTAATGTTATATAAGAGGGTATAACCTCAACTGCATGCATGGTCTTGATGTCTGTTGCTTTCTCTTCAAATTAATATTCCTTTGTCTACTGATTAGAGAGGAATAATAATATTTTCAGCATGATGAGAATATGTCACAGCAGAACTATAGTTTCTCTAACTTGTTCTGTGTATTAAGGTATATAATGTACATTCAGATTCTCGATTTGCTAACTATTTTTCTAGTGATAATATACACAAAGCTCAAATGTTTTCTCTCTTGCTGTGTTCTGTTTTTCCCAGCTTAAAATGCAAATGAGACATTTGGTTGAGACACTCCTGTTTTTCCAGTGAACAGAAGATGTGGCACTGTTCAAGCACTGTTGCTTTAGGGCCCCACCCAGCTCATGCAGAGGGTTCAAATGGGTTCAGTGAAATGATAAAGACATTTCTGGAGAGGGATTTTCATTGAAAATGCTTTTTAATTAAATTTTATTTACTGATGTGACCAAGATTAACTGGCCTCAGAACAGACTAGGATCTTGTCCTTTACTAGAACAATATTTTTATTCTCATATCACAGAAACAGGTCTATGAGGGTTTACTTCTCACTGAAACAATATTGATAAAAGCAATTCACTTTTTGTATTTCCCAAGTAGATTAGTACCTGTTTAAACTTCACAGTAAAGTAAAGCTGTTTAAATGGAGCTAGATTAAAAATCTTTGTATTAAGAACAAATTGATTATGAGCTACTGAGATGCATCTAACAATTCCAAATCCACTTCAGCTTTTTTAAATTAAGCTTGGACCTAAATGCCAGAGAGGTAAAAATAAAGGAAGTACATCAAATTACAATCTTTTAGAAAGGTGAATATTTCAATTTGGGAAAAAAAACAAAACAAAACAAGATAAATATGATATACAAACATTACCTGAATATCCTGTTTCCATTTAAAGATTATAAGTACAAAGTTACAGGAAGAGACCATGGATTAATTCTCATTAGATAAAAATGAATAGAGACCTAAAACTGAGGTCCCTTTAAGTCCTATTTTTAATTCTAGGATTTCCAGGTTAATTATGCTGAAGCTTTTCCAAACCTCAAGTCTGGAAATAAATTTTTTACTTATCTTAAGTAAATATGTCCTGCTTGTACATATCCCCCCAGTAAGACAGCATAATGACTGAGTAGCTTCCACCTGCTACAACTACTGCAAACTTTTCCTTGCAGTAGTGCTCCTTGCAGAGAAAACAACCTATGGAAAAAACACACTAACAGTGTAAGAGAAGAAATCTTACTTACGAGTACTTTGTCAGCAGCTCCAAGTTATTATGCATGTTGATTGGATAGGTCTCACTGAGATGAAACAGCTTCTCTAAGGCCTCATAAATGAAAATGATGCAGATAAGAGAAGCAAAGGCTTCTTCAGTAAACCGGGTAATGTAGCAGACTAGGGAGCTCGCATCAGTTGCAACAAGGATGATGCACAGGATTGCAGTCCACAGCCCAATGCTGGCTCTCAGAGAAAGGTATGACAACCCATACTCTCTAAAAAGAAGGGAAAAAACCACCAACTCACTCAACCTTTTGTCCAGCCACAGTAAATGGAGACAAGGCAGTTCCAAATTTTCCTTTTTGGGGACAGTCTGAGTCAGAAATTATGTACTTAATGTGAACAGAAGATCCTATCAAGTCACCTCCTGACCAGAGCTCTTCCCCCAATTAACAGGACACAAAGAGTTCTATCTCTATTAAAGTGATCACGTGAGCAGCTTTGAGAGTAGTCACACACAAAGTGTATAAGGTCCACTCACTCTTTATCCTATATCCTGCTTTGTGAACAGCCAACACCTGTCAATTTCTTTTTAAGCTGTGAAAGAGTAGCTATAACAACTTTCATCAAAATTCTGTAAGCTTGCTGCATATGATAATAGAGCTCCAAACACACCGTGTGACATTATCACAGCAAGCTGAAAGGTCTGTCTGAAGGTGCGAGAAAATTTGAGTGCTAAGCGGGGTTTCTACTCTGTGTTGTGCAGGAGATCCTGGTACAGAAGTCCCTGTCACAGCAGTGAGGCAGAAAAGCAGACTGGATAGCAGAGAAGCATGATGGCTTCCAAATGGAGACATAATTTTTACCCACACTGTGGCAGAGACATGACAAGTACAGCACATGAGCCTAAATGTGGCTCTTGTGGCATGACAGCTCATCCCCTCTCTGTCCAGGTGAGGGAACGGCATGGTCTGTATTAGTGACTGTTGAAATAGGGACCACTCCTACTGCATGCACTTTCTTGGTGACAGAAAACACCTTTTGAGTTAGGGATGAGATAAACCACTGATTTAAACGTATTGTCTCAGAGTAGAGAAGGATAAAATTCAAAAAACCAAACCAAAAAAATACCCACAAACATCCTGAAGCAGTCATTCCCTTCAAAACAGGGGTGGGAGGAAGGGAAGAAAGGGAAGGAAGGCTTTGAAAGCAACAAAAGCCCAAAATCTAAGAAAATTCACCTTTCTGCATTACCAATTCACTGCACAATTTTTGGACTCTGTAACATGATAAAAGCAATAATTTATCTTGTAGTGCACTGCTTAGGATTTAAGCTCTGGGATAGGTGTCTCTACTTTTACCTAAGGAAATGAGGAATATCATGATCTTCACTTACTTGCAAAATTTGAATAAGATCTTCTCAAACACTAAAACTGGTCCTGTGCTGCCAAGTATAGTGAGAGGCTGTCCACCAAAAAGAGAGTAGGCAATTCCAGTCATGGATGCTCCAAACAGCGATTCTATTGCACTCTGAATATGATACAGAGAGAAGTGTCCATAAATTTTCAAACAGGTTCTTTTTGTAATGTCTTAGTCTGTAGCCTTCTAAACATTGAAATACCAATATATAAAGGTGATCATGCAACAGTAAGCAAATACTAACCACAAAACTAGGAATGTAAGTTTGTTTTAAAAGTTCAGACTTAACACATACTATACGACCTTCAGTTGCTTCTCCCAGTAGACCACCAAATGTGATGACAGGAGACATGCAAGCACAGTAGAGAAACAAAAATGATGCCAGACACTGCAGACTGAGAGCATCCCTGAAGTCACTCCAGAAGAAGGGAGCTTTTCTTTTGATATCTAAAATTAATCCTCCAAAAAATCTGAAGAAAACATAGAAGAGCTCAAATCAATTAAGGTGGCACACAAAACTTTCTTTTACAGTATTGCTTCAATCACACTGCAGAGATGCTACTGTTCCCTGATCAAATGATACATACTTTTATGTTTCACCCTTCATAAAAATAAGTTTATAGGAAGCCTGTCTTTGTAACTTCAACCAGGAAATTATTGTGTTTTTAAAACAAACTAATTTCCATGTCACTTTTATAAAAAAATTCTTCAACTAATCATCCAGACACCAAAGTTCTGAACAGTTGCTTGCTCCCATGCACTAAATCAAACTGTTTATTACATGAAATAATTCTTTACATTTGTTTCATTAGAGAGGTATTACAGTGCCTATTTGCCCACATCAGCTTCACATTCTTTATTTATTAGAACCTGTTTATTTATTAGAACTTTCTTTATTAGAACCTGTTCCTAAATACGCTTGATGATGGAAATGAATATATGCTACCATTTTTCAAGGACAAGAACTGTCATCTTTTGTCATTTACACTGTGTCAAGTATAATCAAATATTTAGGAACAGACGGTCCCTTACAAAATACCATACAGCTAAAGTAAATAAACCCCACAATTCTCTTTTCCTCACAGGCACACAATGTATCAGATGCTGCTGAGGTAAAGAAGGTGTAGTGCTACCTCCTAAATATTAAAACAATCATTCAAGCTGTCAATTAGTAGATTCTCCGGTGAGAGAGCAACTTCCAGCCAGACTGGCCATCACCTCCCCTGCCCCAGTGTACTCCAGCACTGCAGCTGAATCTTTAGCTTCATGCTAAAGGCAGGAAAAGTATTTAAATACCAGGAGGCAGCAAAGTAAAACATTGATTGCCCAACTACACTGCACTAAGGCAGCCAGAGACAGCTAATGCACTTACACCACACCATATCAGATGAGAGAAAACAAGTATTCCTCTGAGCAAATTCTTCATTCTGTATATTGCAGCCACCAGGGTAACCACAGCCTCACGTACCAGCACATATCATGGCTTAGTGAGGTAAAAAAGAAATGCTAGAGCTGGACAACCCAGAAACTTCAACTACAAGACAGCTGTAAGTATTCATAATATATGGCCCAATACTGTACCAAGTTTCACTTCATCCTGTACAGAACCAAGAAACATTAATCAAGTTTAAGAAAGGTCTGGCCTTTGTAAATATTAGAGAAAGAAGCTTGCAATAAATACAATGAGAAAACTCAAACCCTCTTGCCCTCTCCTGCTCTCTGCAAATGAGCATGTATTGTCCTCTTCAGCTACGTGACACATTTGTCTTAGGACAAATGCCTGAAAGAAATTATGCACCGAGACACTTCTGAGAGAGAAGCAGACCCTTGTGATTCCTTTTGAACATCACTTTGAACACTTAAAGATTGTGGGTATGTTTTCACTAACTTTCCAGTGCGTTGCAGTTCTGGTCCAGAGTGTCCCCCAGGATGTTCTGCTTCCCCATGGGCTGCAGTTCCATTTGGCATCCCTGGGATCTTACGCTTCTCCTAACAAAAGGAAAAGATATTTCTTATGGGTTTTAGTATTGAATCAGGCTCTGAAAGTTAAAAGCTTAAACATAAAAATTTCATTTTAAGATTCATCAGCATAACCTTCTCATAAGCTGTAAAGGAGTTCTATTACCAGACAGTTAATTGTAAAAAGAATTGTGATTCTGTGAAATTTAAAGAATTGATCACCAAAAATCTTGCATCAGAAAACATTTTAAAGAGTAACAAGCCTCGATCAATTCTTGCAATAATCTTAGAACAAAAGCAAACCATGGCTATTTGGAACAATCAAGGATGCTTAAGACTACTTATCCCTGAATTTAGTATCTTTAGATACAACTGCCTGTATTTACTCAGGAGAGAACTAGTACTGAACTAAACCAAATGTCATCAATATACTGTATGTTTGCAAGTCAAGAGTTCTTCTAAAATTAACCTAAAATAAAAACAGCATGCAAAACGTAGTGACTCTGCTAAATGCTAAATTAATGAGACTTAAATCTACATAACAAAAATTCATCACAACTTTTTAAAGTGTCTGAATTTTACACTGTACAAACCTGAGAGGGAACATTTTTAGGTGGTTCTATTCGAATTGTTGGGTCCCACTCTCCAGGAGGGAGAACAGTAACCTGATCAAGAAACTCATCAATTCCAGACACCAAGTCATTGCGGTCCTTTGCTTTGTAAGCAACATCATGGAATACCTGTGAAAAATTGAGAAGTGTGTGTGGGAGGAAAAAGAGATTGAAAAAGGAACTCTAAAACAATGGCCCCACTTCTCTGAAATAGAACACACTTTGTACAAAGTTCCCTCTGAACAATCACAGCTTCAACTGAAAATCTGAAAATAGCTTCCAGTACTTAGTTCTCATAGAAATTCCAGCTGCTACAGGAAAAGATTCTTATGGCTGCTAAATATTTGAGAGATTTTGCAGTTTAAACAAAATTAAATCCACTGGAAAGCAACTGTGGAAAATGGAACCTTACTGGTGAAGACATCTTCGCTTATGAATATTGTTTCTCATTTTGTTATCCCCTTACAGCAGCATAATCTGGGCTGTCACAGGATCATGAAATGAGTTAGAATGCTCGTTGTCATCACCAGAATGATTAGCAACTTTTCATCTGAAGGATTGGAGATTCCCTATTACACCTCTTCAGTTAGTACAAAACTGAACCGTGAATAAAAATACCTCATCTGTCATTAGTGTTGCAATTGATCTTCCAATCTCATGGTACTGTTGGCCTTTACCCAGTGGTCCAAGAAGAATGAACAAAAATCTGCAAATTAAAAGTAAATTTGAGAAATCATAAAGCACGGATGGTTGAAAATTAATATAAATATTACAGGAATATTTATTTAAAATGTGGACGGGAAGAATCTCTCAGATAAACACTATATATAATCTCCTTCAAGATCCTCACACATGCATTTAAACATGAAGCTTTGCTTAGAAAAAGAGTATGAAAATAGCTTCCAAAAATATATCACAAGCTTAACAGTCAGTCTTGATTGAGGCTACCAAAACTTCCTTACATAACAAACCTTAACTTACACAATAAATGTATGCAATTGTAATCTATGTACAGAACACATTATTTAATTCTGTTAATTCAACAGAATGCCTATGGTTACATAAATTATTGCAATATTGGATAAGTTAAATTAACCCAAATAAAATTAATTTTTAAATCATTTTAACTCCCATTAAGGCTCTGGACAGTCTCTACTTGAGGCTGTAGGCAAGTAAAGTTCAATAAAAGGCAGAAGATTTGTTCAAGTGAAATAACTAAAATTCTCAGCTTTGCTAAAATGCAAAATACAATATTTTTATGTGTATTACTTTTTTTACATAAAATTTTTTTTGCAGAAATATTTAATTGTCTTAATTTGTAACTATTTTTATTTTGACCAAAAATCAAGAAATCTGTTTTTTTCCTTTTGGTGGGTTTTTGGGGGTTTTTTTTGTGGGAATTTGGGGGTGGTTACAAGGAAAAGCTTTTTCCAAAGCCAATTCACTTCCTCAGTGTTTCTTATACATATGCAAAAACTAGAAAACATCAAAAAAATAATATCCAAAGTAACTACAAAGTACAGCTCAAAGATGATGTTTATCTGGTTAGAAGCAAGGATCTCAGCATTGCAGCATTTCTTAGCATAACATGAGAGTCACATGTGAGTGTCCTGAGCATCTCAAACTGGAATACATTACTGCCTACTGTTGGAATTCCACCTTCATAGAAACTAAAAGAGTGAAGGGGAAAGAAAGACAGAATGTGTGTACAAACATAGGCGCAAATTAATAAAAGAAAAGGTGTGTGGGGGTGGATTCTGCAATAATAGTTAAGTCAGTGAACACAGATACGGGAGAATCAGTCTGGAGTTTTGATCTGAATTAACCTCAGCAGGACACAATGTAACAGCAGATCTATCCCAATGTCTTCTATTTGAAAACAAGGTCTATTTTAGACTCTTTTTTTAATGCCTCATGATTTTTTTTCAGAATCAAAGTACCCCATCAGAAAAAGTTTCAACATAGAAAAAATTAATCTAAAAAAAATAATTATGATTAAAAGTCACATTCCCTACCATGCAAAGTATATTTTTGAAGAAGTAAAAATTTTTGAAGAACAAATTTACAGCATGTTGTCCATCCACTCATTCATTCACTATCCCTAGTCAACCAAATCACACAATTTACTTTTTTCTTTTTCTCAATTCCTTCTTCATTTTTTTACTTCTGTACATAATTATGCAGTATCACACAAGTAGTTTCAGTTCTGGGTGAAATATCCTGCGAAGCTGAATATTTCACCTTAGTGAAATATTTCATCTGGCGTAATACCAGTTTGTATAGAATAAACTGTGTGTTATAACCTACATTTCTACATCTGTGAAGTACTCAAAAGTAGCATGAGTCTGAATATACCCACACATCATTTACAGGGTGAGTGGAAGGCAGAGAGATGTCTTTGATAAAGAGCAAACTGAATTCCTCACTCAGTAAACGGCAAAGCCAAGGGTCACATCACACTGTCCCCACAAGGTACTCAGGAAAACGCAAAGCAAAATCAGCCCAGCTGTACCTGGTTGGAATTGGAACTTCAGCCAGTCCTGTAAGCAGCACTGCAGGAGACAACCTAACAAAAGCCACAACAGCTCGGTCCAGGAACTCGAGTTCACCAACTAAGATGTTTGATGCTTCAGCTCCAGGTGGTATCTTTTTCATGAAGTGTAGGTCAACCTGGGGAAAGTATATTAAATTACAACCTAAAAGTTACTCATAGGGGTTTTTTCCCCCTGCTTTGTTGACAGAAACTTGCTGATCACTGCACTATAACTTTGGCTATTTCAGTTATACAGTTCCACCGTTCTTTTCTGTTGAATGGTTGTTTTTTTTAATAAAAATTATTCTCTAAACCAAACTGGACATTAATTATTTGGCTGATTTTTCTTGGAAACAAAGCACTGCAGAATTAATTTATAAAGACAACAAATCAAACTCAAAATATTTTTAAGAATATAAGATTCATTTCCTAGTAATGCTTTTTATCTATACTCATAAGAGCATGAGTACTTAATAACAACCATAACAGTAGAAGAAATTAAGACATCTTATTTTTCCATAATTAACAATTCTGGAAATCAGTTATTTTCAGCTCACAGTTGTTGTGTTATTATCTCACTGAGGAGAGCACTAGATTCCACTACACACAATTTTCCTTTTTCTACTCTGAGATGCATTTTTGGTTTCAGGTTTTACAGAAGACAGATGCCCTTCAGCTGAAAGTAACAGAATATAAGCTATCATGAGCACTGGCAGTCTCAAGCAAATGGAAAGAACAAAGCAGAAGAAAAACTTTGGAATTTTAGGCAGTGATGCTGACTTTTGCAGGATGATAGAAAAACAGAGACACAGCTTCATCATGACATTTGTGTAGGATTGTATGACACTAGGCTTCATTCTGTAACAAAGACTGTCATGGAGTAATAAAGTATATAATGTATGTCTGATTTAATTATGCAGCAGTATTGTCTACATTTCAAAATGCATGAATTTTGTCATTTGCTTTCCTTTTATTAATCTAAACACAACAACAGCAACCAAATCCAATATAAACTGTTAAAGTGGACCATTTTAATGTCTATCTTACAGCCATCTGTCAGTACTAGTTTGCATAGTTTTTGGTAATATTTAGAAAATTGTTTTTTTGCAAATGGCTCTGGCACTAAATCAGAATTCAGATATAACACAGTTGCCTGTGTAATGAAATCTTGGTTTTCTGAGATCACAAAGAGATATCTATGCTTCCCTAAGCTACAAAGATGACTGAACACCTCACAAAGTTAAAAAATTATCAGATCTACCTGGAAGATTGGAGACCAAGTACTTTTCAAGGTAAATTGAAAAAGTGAGGTAAATTCTGTTCTCCACTCAAATAATGAAATAACTCTTCAGGATTAAATACATAACTAAGATTCACTCTGCACCTAATTTTGTGTAACAGGTTATTTGTAACTGAGAGGAAGAAAGCATCTTTCAGGCATGTAGAAATCTGCATTCTGTGCTGAGTTTACCTTGTGAATGGATGTATTTAACATTTAAATGCATTTAACATTTAATAATTAATGTATAATTTTAATAATTAATTAATGTATAATTAATTAATAATTAACTGTAGCATAACAAAGTGCTACAGTTGTGACATAGAGGTCCTCTAACATACAGATCACAAAATTCAAATTTGAAATAATCATTCTGTCTCCTGACTACAAGAAAGTATTTCCAGATATTTCCTGTACTATTTATCAGCTTGGGATTCTAATATTGTCTGATATTGTTTAGGTAGTGAAGAGAGACCCATTAAAAGGAAAGTAGCTGGCAGAGGAGCAAACTTAGCAAACACGCCCAAACCCCAAAGGAACTGCTTTCACTACCTAATGAGAGTGGAGGTGGTCCTGGAGTTAATTTATGGCAGTGGCAGAAGCTACATATTTAGAATGCTTCATCTAACCTATCCATAATATACCTCTTATCCCAGGTCTTTAGCTGGAGAGTCCTGATGTGCATCTTAATCTATACCCTAACCTGAGTGACCTTCCTGACCTGACCCTAAATAGTCCAGGCAAGCTTCAATTAAATATGAAACTGAATGACTAATGCAGAGCCCACGTCTCTCCAGGGCAACTCAAAGACTGAGTAGTGGTGGACATCTAACCTGAAACCAAACATAAACTGACATGAAGACAAACTAAAGACCCAACATCCCTTCCTAGTAAAACATATTAATCAAATGTATTTATAAGCAGGGTCAACCAGCATTCAGCACCAGTCAGTTGCTTCCCATGGTATTTGAAAGACCAAACTCTATCAGTATGGGACAGGGGGCTGTCTCAGAAATAAAGATTCCACACAGAGCACAGGAATGTTGCTGTGAGAAGGGATGTGGGTACAGTCTCTTTATACATTTTGTGTTTCAGGACAATTAATGTTCCCTTCAGTCTTTGGCATAAAAAGTAAAAGTGAGCCAGCTGAAGTTCTTAAACCATCACCCCCATTCTGCTCAGCTGAAGTTCTTAAACCATCACCCCCATTCTGCTCAGACAGGGGGTAAAGTGGTGCTGTGACAGATCACCTCCACCTCACCCTGAGAACACCAAGTCCTGGTGGTGGCAGCAGAGGAAGAGGAGTGACACATTTACAAGCAACACAAACCAACTCTCCATGCTACTGAAGTAACACTCAAGACAGCTTTCAGTGCCTGTCTCACATTTTTCATAGGTACCAATACAATCAACACAGTCTCAATGCTATATCCAGATTAAGTCAGCTTTTTGAATCAGCTCCAAATCTGGAATATTAGACATAGCCCAAGGGAGACAGATGAGCAAGGAGAGAATATGTGAGGTAGTCAAAGGTGCTTTTTTTGTAGAAGATAAATGAAATTAATATCTGGAACAAAATTAGAGCAAGAAATCACAATACTCAAGAGAAAATTAGTGTACTGCTCTACTTTCCTCTCAATCTGTGCATATAATTCCAATTATAACCGTTGGGAGTTATTGCAATAGCACATTTCAAGGGGAAACTGCACTTATGCATCTTCAAAAGGATAAATGGATCTATTTAAAGTCAGTCAAAAAGAAAGGTATTGGATTACAATCCTTTACTGTTATTTCATTCCTCCTAACAAAAGTTGTTCCTTTCATATTCCTGACTTCCTTGTTGGTATTTATCACTGTTGAGGTTAGAAAAAGATGAAATGTTGATTTCTTCCAGCTAGTTTAAATGGGAATAGCTCTTTTGATCAGCAAAGCTTCAGCACTACAAAAATAATGAGTGAAGGATCAAATGATGCAGCTTCCATTCTTGTTTAATACAAACAAAATTGCAGTTAGACAACTGACTGGGATTTGGATCCTACAACACTCAAAGCAACTCAATATTCAAGAAAAGCGCTACTGAAACTTAAGTCATTCCCTTCACTTTTGCATAGCTTAATTGTGAATGGACAATTTTATTTATATTTTCTAACCTTCACAAATTTTACATCTTGATATTAGAATACTTGCAAAATGAATTAGTTTTCCTTAAGACTTTAATATAATTATCATGAAACCAATATTGTATTTGGCTCTTTAAAGCATTATAATTTTAGTTTGAAATATGTTTAAAGGATTCATATTAAATTTTTAACAACCTGCCACTGTTTATAGATGTTCTTGCGGCCTCAACAGAAATGTGGTTCATAATACATTCCCAGCCAGCTTCCTTTTTTCTCATTGTCATTGACAGAAAGATCAGTTTCCCCTTTTATTTCAGCCATATACAATTCATAGTCTGGAATGTTCAGTCTAAAATTCAAATGATGCAAATAGCTACTGCTGCTAGGAAATAAGTCTGGCACCAGATGGAGCAATCACATAACTCTACTTTTAGCTCAGCTGCACTAACATTAAAATTCAACAGACTCAAAGTGCTGTTCATCAGAATTTTGGTTTAAATCACCTTTCTTCACTTACTCAACCTTTGTTGCACTAATGTGTCAGCTGAAGCCATCTATCCCTGTCAGGCCTGTCATCTGTATCCATTGTGACTGTCTTAGGTACACACAGACTTCTTACACAAATTAGGATTCTCCTCCACATTAAAGCTGAGAAGCTGTTTGCTTTTCTTTGCTATCTAACATTGAACTGTCATTGCAGTCTCCACTACTGAACAGTTAACATCTTTTGTAAAGTGTACTGAAAGATCTTGGCTTGCCAGAAGAATTAAGTTATAGGTTTACAGAAACACATTCTGTTTGAGACATCTGGAATCCACGAGTTCAGGTTATAAAAAGCATAGTTTGCATTCACACATCACTTCTACAGAGAGTCAAAATCTGAGGTAAATGTGAATTATAGGAATTCTGAATTACTTTCCTACTTAGATAATTTTCTGTTAATTTGTAAAATTTCCCCTACAAATATACACCTATGATATTAAATTTATCTGTGTTCCTAAACTGTGATTTTCTTTTACATATAATTTAGAAAGAAAATGTAAGATTCTGTTTTGTCATACAGAAACTGTACTGCAGTGCACACAAAACTTCAATGTTAAAGTAAAATCTATACTTTACAGATTTTCGTGACTTGCATGGATTCATTTTATTTCATTTTAAATATCTGTTGGCAGTCAGGAAGCTCTCTTCACCATCAGTAGTGAACACTTACCTTGCTAAAGTCAACAGTGCTGTTTTCTCTGCTCACATCATTTTTGTTTTCAATACAGGCTGGAGTAGCCTGTGGGGAAACAACCTGACCTGCTAAAAAAAAGTATCATTATTACAGAATACTAACAGTTGTATAAATAAAGCAACATCCAATAACACAATTATTAGAGCTCTGCACACATTTCATATGATAGATATATGAGGCACCTAAACACAGCATTTCAATTAAAAACTTATTTAGAATAGCACATTCTCAAAAGATAGAACATTCATCATGTGTACTTAGGAACGTGAGGAGGTAATTTTGAAAATATAAAAGATGCAATTGGATATTAGAAGACAAAACTTCTATACCAATTAAAGCATACAATTCTAAAGATATACATTTGGGGAAAGTCCTGCCTTCACATAGCTTTTGTAAACAATTTGAGGAGCTGCCAGTTTTGGGTAATATGTGTCTACAAAACTATTCCTCATTAACCTAAATAGGATTACAAATTTTTACGAAGTTACTCATGTATAAGAATGTCCTGATTATAACAACTACAAAAAACAACATAAAAGTGGACTGGTATAAAAAAATATATTGGAAAATAACTGATTTATAAGCTCAGTATTGAAAAATGTGATTATGGACATGTATAAAACAAATGTTTCAGTAAACACATTTTTTAAAAAATTCCACTGAGGATTTAGTAAAATATTTTAAAGAAGTTTTAAAAATATCTCAAGATAAGAAATGCTTAAATACACCTCAGTCTTGTGGAAACAAAGAGCAAGTCTTTTGGCAAACAGGATTTTGCTAACAAAAGCTCAAAAAGAAAAAAACCAAGTCAAGTAACAAGTCTATGTCATACAAAGCATATTTTTACTTAAAGCCAACATTGTCCCTGCACATGGCCAGAGCCCACCGTGCCCACATCGAGGGAGTGGGGCTGACACAAACCCCACAGGGCACAAAGCCCACAGGGGCACTGGCCATGCCCTGCTTGCCTTCACTCTTTCTCCCTCTCTGGCACATCAGAAGCCACACACAGCTCTGAGTACCACAGTAAAGTACAAGAGGAAGTACCAAATATATGAGCCAACTATCTCTTACTGCCCTAACACATACCCAGAAATAACTACAGAGTCCAGCTGGCCCAGAGTCAGCATCTCGTGCCCAGCATATATTTGTTTCCATAGTGAATAAAGTCTTTCATATGACTGAGAAATGATGATGTGAAAACATTGGTTCTGGTGAAAATCAACCTAAACTTGCACAGTAACAAAGACCATATGTTCATGATATTTGAAGATGAAGACAGTCAGAAGTCCTAAGCTAGGCACATTGTCTGGGCAATTCCAAAAGCCAAAAGCCAAAAGCAGTGTGGCCCCTCACACTGCTGGGGCTCACACCTGCAGCCCAGGCACGTCCCCAGCCACAGCCTGGGCACCGAGAACTCTGCAGGATCCAGCCTGAGCAGGACAGACACTTGCAAGAGCCCCTCAGCCACTGCCAAAATGCCGAAGTATCCAGTTTCTGTCACAGCTGAGCAATACAGGAACCATAAGTCTGGTCATGAATTCCCAACTGAAATACTTGCTCAAGGAAAATGCTGGTTTTCAGGAAAATCAACATGTCATTTTCCACTAGACAAATCTCCCATGACACAAAACAGGTTTTAGACTCATGTGTGCATCCTGGAAGCACAGACAGATATTGCACTTTGATTAGGTAGTACATTAACAGAACGTTTAAAAATATATTGCTAGAAATCCTGTCTTTAAACTGCAAGTATTTCCATTTTTCTCTCTGATTCAGGGCAAGGACAGATCAAAATAAGAATAGAAATCAGGGCTTTTGTTTGGCTCTGCAGTGAAATAAACAGACATGACAAGCATGTAAATCTAAGCAAGTAGAATAAAAATAAAGTCAGGATTCAAATTTACATATGACAAAAATAAAGGATTGATTTTAGAAATCCACATATTAATGTAAATTAAAGGAATACAAAAAGAGCCTATTAATTCCTACATGTCACAGGAGAAAACTTTTGCAAAACAGAAGCCAGAAATTATTACATATGCAAGGTATTTACAAACATTCAATTTGTCTGTTTTGTTTAATTAGAAACTGAAAGAAAAACAGAGTTCCATCATTGTTACACCATGATCTTTAGAAAGTGTATTCCAGCCACATTGTAATTCTCTTTCTATATTGTTTATTTAGCAGTCCTTGAATTATTTTCACAGGAATCATCCTGTAGTATTACAGCTATTAAAAATCATTAATATAAAAAGTGTATAAATTTTATTTCTGTTCTATTTTGGAGATTTTATTAATGTGACAAAAATAACCCTTCCACTTATTCAAATAGAGAAAGCATAAAGTGCTCAGTGAAAGTTTGTCTTAATTTACTCCCAAAAAACTTAAAATCTAGTCATATAAAACCTGCTGACTCTTCATTTTTTCCTTTGAAACATCCCTCTATACCCCAGGATGTATGAAAAGGGAAATAGTTGTAATAATTATGCATACTAATATATATAATACATTAGAAAGAAGCTACGGGAAAGTAACAGAAATAGCAGTTCATTATCTTTCTGTTGCTAATTAGGCATTTGCATGTTTTTTTCTGGACCCAAAAATTCAAGAAAATGAGAGCAGAAATATCTGCCAGAGAAAAATATAGTGACCAACAAAGGAGTCAAAGCATGGACCACCTGTTTAGATGCTGAAGTTTTAACATCATAATTGGAGGTGTCAAAAGCAATCAGCATAACAGTCCAGAGGACTTTTAAACATTGTGTCCACTTTTTTTTAAGGAGAAAAATATGTAAAGATATACATATAAGGAATAAAAAGCCACCACCAGTAAGGATGTGAAGTTTTTAAGAATAGCATATGTTCTTTTTCTGTGCCAACAGAAGACCTCAAACTTTGATTTACCCATATGCTGGAGTAATCTGAAAGAACACAAGTTTTACCTTGAGGCAGAAAGACATGTTTAAATAGCTCTACAACTTTGGACAGCTTTCTGGATCATGGAACAACAAGTTTGGGTTTTTTACTGTATTGAGTAACAATCAAAGATACAAGGTAGAGACAACAGGTAATCTCTTTTTACAAAAAAAAACCCCACCAAAGTAACCCCAGACTCTTGCCAGATTTTAAACAGTTGTCATGGTTTATTACTTCTTTTGTTTGAGCTGAAAATATGGGGTTTAGGATGCTACAAATGGTGAAGGCATAAACCACCAACTTCCTACAAGAGGGAACAAGAACAGCAGCAGCCTCACCATTCCACTCTTTCCTGCCCTCTCCTCACCAGCCCCACTCGAGCACTCCAAGCAAAACGGGTATTTACATGTTGTATGGGGTAAATACAGAACTTTGTTCTTCAAGAGTGCAATGTAATACTTTCAGTCATTATAAAGCTGAAGCCTCGATTTTTCCTGCAGTCTACCTACATAAAGCACGTGAAGAGCTGCATTCTTCGAGAATTCATCAGAGCCATTCACACAGTTTTAGGAATCAAATGCACAGTGTGGTATAATTGAAATATTCAGGGTACATGCAAAGAAACTTAATACATAACAGATAAAACCATGCTATAATTGATGTAACAGCTTTCCTATGTAATAAAAAGCCAATATCAGCACAGTTTTAAATGTATGTTTTAAAAATTTGCATATATAAAAAATGTGTCTTTTTTAGATAATGTGAAATTGCCAGAACTTTGACTAGAGCAAGAAATCACAGAAAAAGCACTCTTGCATGCAAAGTCAAGCCACTTATAAATCAAAATAAGGTCCACATTTGTTACAGCAATAGAAGTTTGCATTTGCAGATACAGTTTGCCATTTTTGAGACAGTCCTGGCAAATTTTTTTTAAAAAATCTCAGTAAATTAATGCCACATGTAACATATTCTTCCTCCCCAAAATGTAGAACTTAAGACATTTAACTCTGTATTGTGGTTGTTATTCAAAATCCAAGATGTCTCTAGAGCATCAATGACAAAAACTCAGAACAGTGTAGTCAGACACAAATCACAGTTAATGGAAACGAACTGGATGCAACCAACACAGCAAAGGAAACTAAACCAGAAAATAAATTGCTTATTTTTCTAAGCCATACATACTTCTTCCCATTCAGGAAAAAAAAAAAATCCTCATTTTCAAATTTCTTCAATCTCCAGATTTTTCATTACAACTAGTCACCAATTTTCTAAATCTAAATGGTCAACACTGTCCAGATCAAAACTCAAAGATTGGAAAACAGTATGTTTTCTTCAGTATATGATAAAATTATAATTAACGGAGCATCTCTGCAGGCTGAATTGTGTTTATGCCTTTAGGCCTCCTTATGAACAACATTTTCAATGAGTGGAGAATCATGTAACTCCCACTGTACCTCCGTAACTACAGGGAGATTTGATGTTCACTAATGATATACAATTTAAGAGGACGAGGAAGAAGGCACTTTAGCTGTTTTTCTAATGCTAGGTCTGAATATCTCAAGTATAATTCACATGAAGTCATGCAGTATAAACTAAAATGCTGTGATTTGCAGTTTTATAAATTGATGCAAGAAAATGAACTTAATAAAGAAATGGCACTGTCCTCCCACCAAAACAACAAATTCCCCAAAAACTTCTCTTCAGTGTGCCACAGCTGCAGACAAAGGCCTGTGGTATTTTTAAAAATCACTATAGCAAGAAGTTGCATGCTGACAGGAAATTGATAGGAAGACATGGGTGTACATTTGAAATGATCTGAAGCCCAAGCAAAAATAGGTATTTATACTACCTCTGAACCTTCAGGGAGTTTACAGAACCCAAAGGATAGGAGATGAGGAAGGTACAGAGATGAGATGAGCCTGTTAGAGACAGACACAACAAAGACAGAGCAAAATAAAGAAATACAAAGATGAATGATAGTTTTATACATACAGATTACACATTTTATCATGGGTACCAGGAATGTAGAGAAAGAAAGAATAAATATCAGATGAAAATGTTCATAAATACAAGTTATATTTTAGTAGTATAAAAACCTGTGGAAAATACAACCTGATTAAACTACATACATTTGAGAAGAATCTAAAACAAGAAACACAGCATTAGCAACCTTAAGGCAGAATTAACTATCGTTGAGTTTGTCTTCTCTTCAAGGAAAGCTGAAGCAATTCCCCTGATCCAGATCCAATACTTCAGAAAACTTGTGAGTATATCGATGGTATTGGTTGTGATTTACTCACAAAATGAAAGTGCATGGTCATATATTTAGGAATCCCTCCCCACCCTCTTCATGGGGCTCCAGGTCATATCCAGCTTTCTCCACGTGATAGTATTGACATGGGAGATTCACATGCTGTAAGCTTGCTCCAAATCAAGCTGATCTTCAGCAAAGATTGGGAAACTGAAGAAGGTAACTAACACCATAACATAACTGAGAATTTTGACTTTTCAGAATACTGAAGGATGCTATCCTAAATTAGGACAAGCATAGGTTCCAATACCTCTGCTTGTGCTCATGCTGCCACAAAACAATGAAGTCCAAACCAGCCCATCACACTACCTGAAAAAACTGGGAAAAGGTTTAAAAAAAGAACATGTCAAAATGAACAGTTTCAGCAGCTCATGCTATTAACTTCAGAGATCCCAAATCTAATATGCCATTGCTTCCTTCAAGCTCCTTAGAATACAAATAAACCTCTGCTTGGAATTTCAGAATTTCTCAGAATCAGACATGACACGTGGTGCAACCCAATTTTCACACTAACAATGTGCCTGCTCTGATGTCAAGGCAGAAGAAACTCTTATAAATGGCATAAGTATGGAACAGAAAACAGGCATAAGATCTTGTTATTGTGGGTAAAGAACACTTCAGCAAGGTGCAGGAAAATAAAAGTAACTTAGCCTCCCATACTCCTCTCCCAAGTTCCTTCCTCTTGGGCTTTAACCAGTACAATGTCTGTTAGATTTCATTAATTTTTTTTAATATATGAATAAATGAATAAAACATACATGTCCCTAGTCTAAAAGTGAAATAGCCAGTCAAAACCTTTAAATGTTTATGTGATGAAAATTTCTTTTCCTACATTTTCACACATCAGTTATTTTTTCGTGCCACATGTGCTTGAACTCTGAATTTCAGAATCCCTTTTATAAAAGGGGAGCGGCTTATGAAATTATTTTAGCACTCCTATAAAACAGAGAGGTGTCATATATTTGCAGTTGTCTTTGGCTTTTTAGGCCACATCATAGGAATTTACAAACACAGCTCAGAGGTATCAGAGTGTGAAACCTACTCATCTCAATAAAAATAGGTTAAATTGCTTTATAAAGCAAACTTTCTAAAGATGAATTTTTTTTCATTTTACCAATGAAAAATTTCATCTTTTTACCTCTCTTTTACAGTATTTATGCTAAAATCACTTGCCACCCTCTACTTTGGGTATTTGGTGTCAAATTAGCCCATAAAAAAAATCATTTTTTCTGCTCTTATGCCAAATTTGACTGTCGTTTTTTATTGGAACATCAAAAGCAGGCTTTTAATTCTCACAGTTTTGATGCCTAATGAAAAGTGAAAGTTAAACACAGCATGGCAGCATTAAAAATGCATGGTAAATCCATAGCACCCTGACATCTTAGCCCTGCAGAGGATGTGAAGAAAAGCCATTGTAAACAAAAGATAATACTACTAAATACAAAGCAAATTAATTAGATGGTCTGACAGATTCATAAACAAAGAAAAATGGAGGGAGAACATATGTACAACTATCTTCCAGCAAAGATATCACAATGGCCTGTCAGTAGTGCTGCCATATATTGAATTAATTTATGTATTCATTTTCAGACTTTGCTCTTGAACATCTGAAAATTGACACATTGATAAGCTACTATTGTCAAGAACTTGGACAAAGAAGGGAGTTTGAATCCTCAGCTGTACCACATAACCCACAGATCAGGGACTTTGAGCTCTGAATCACCTTTTTTACAATCAACAAACTGCTAAGGATTTTTTTCCAGCTCAACTGTCTAACACTAACCCCAAATTTAACCAAAAAGACAGCTTCCTTTTGTGCAGAAAAAGTGTTCCCATGTCGCATTTCAGCAGGAACAAGTGTCCCTTCCAAAGCTGCTGGTCAATGCAGGAGACAGCCAAGCATGCATTAGCACTTCAAGCATGCAAGTAGATGAACAATGCCTCAAATTGATTTAAAAACATCTCTGTCCAAAAAGTTCATGCTTAGGACTTTTCACTGTAATTTAGATAGAAATCTGATATACTTTCATAAGCTTCCTGAATCTCTATTGAATCTCTATTTTTTACATACATATATAATTTTTATTATGTCTATTAGTACATTGAATTTAAATTAACACAGTAAAAGTGACTAAGATTTTTTTAACAGAAATCAAAGCACTCTGAGACATTTCTACACAAGCACATGAACTATGTATTTGGCATTTTTTCATCTTCCAAAACAGGGGCAGACAAATGAAAAACTGTAATATGTCTCCCTACTTAAGAGGATCGCTTAACCGCTGAGTATATAAAATTAGTGTGTTTTATATGGACTTAGATGCTATCCTGATGAGAATTTATTTTGGGGAGGAATTTTGGAAGAGCTAGGAAGTTTGCCAGAAGAAACTCAGGCAAAAGCAAGATGTTTCTGGAGTGAATTACTGCATCAGTTCCACTAACAGACACAGAAAGTTACTGAAATTGAGCTCATGATAATTTGCTCTGAAGGTTCTTCTTGAAGCAACTAATGCCTATTTATTACATAAGATCTAGTGCAAAAAAGCTTAATGGAATGCAAGCTGCCATCTTACATCCTGTGGAAATTAAGTGCAGGATCATTATATCATTAACTTTCTCTAGTGTCTCCTGAATATTAGTTTAAAGTCATCCGCAAAAGCTGTATAAATCAACAAGAAAGTTGCCTTAAAAAGTATGGACAATCATCCTACTTACATTTATTTTTGTGCATTCATATGCATGATCACACACATCTTAGTAAATATTATTTTTTGCTTACTCTTACAATGACACTTTGCCACAATTAAGGTTTCTATTTAATATCCTCATCAGATGAAATTGCATGTTGCCTTTTAGGTCTAGAATCTTCCCCAGGGAAGCAACTAGATTTAGATCTCCTGAAACTATATATGGCAGTGATTGAAAGAAACCTTCTTCCTTGAAATCAAATTAACCTTTATTATATATAAGCAGCCCCATCTTTCCAGATCAGCCACTCAGCTGCTCTCTGCCTTCTGTCCTATGCCTGAGAGCACACAAATTCCTCTTGCAATCCTGACCTTTCCTGTGCTACGGCTGTTTCCTCACTCCCCACTTCCCAAGGTGAAAAGAGATCTCAGTAGGGCTCTGAAACAGAGTGACAGCAGAAGGGACTGGGATTTCACTACAGTTGATTTGTGGAATAGGAGTTAACTGAAAAATATTTGCAAAATTTGGCTGCAAATTTCATAACACAGACCTTTGTTTATGCAAATAAGGAATCAAAGTGGCAATAAGAAGTGGCAATAAGAAATTATCTTTCAATATGATAACCTGCAACAATAATACACCTTGTAAGGTCTTCTATAAAAGCAAGGGGGAAAAAAAAGTTATGCAAACATTTTACTCTAGAACCATTCTGCAAACATCTCATTTGCATTATTCTGATTTTCCTAAAAGGGATTTTTTGAAAGAACAAGGTACAGCCTTTGTGACATCTCTCCAACAGTGTCATACTGAAATGTTTGCCTCATTTTTCAATCCCTCAAACTCACCTATAAAATCTGAAGCAGCAGTTGAGGTCTAGCTAATGAATACACTGTTGTAGACTTAGAAACTATTTAAGCAATCCACCACCTTTTAAATAAATAGGTCCTGGAGAGTCAACAGAAGTCAAAAATAGTCGTACCATATTCCTGGCACTGATGGAACTTGTCCACAACTCAGAACAACCCTGTGCAAAGATGCTCAAGCTCAGTCTGAGAAATTGCACAGGATACCTAAAGCTGCATTGGAAATAACACACCATGCCAGTTACCCAGGATACCCAGCACAGCTTCCAACACCTCAGCAAGACCCTTGAACAGCTCTGCCCAGTCCCGAGTTGTGCAAGGTAGCCAGATTTCAAATTTGAGCAGGTACATTTCTGAATGCACAAGAGGAGCCACTCTCATGCAAAAAGTACCATTTTTACAGGGTAGCTTTTCAGAGCAGAATCACACTGTTAAGCTGTGGGTACAAAGCACATGCAATACCAAACAGGCAGATGCTATTGAAGGCTCAAAATGCAAAATAAAGCATTACCATTTTTATCCATGGAATGGGGCTCAGACTGCTTCTTTCCAATATCAGCAAAGGATCTTACAATTGGGATCCTGTTGCTCAGCTTCTTCTGGTTCTGATGGTGATGCTGTTTCAATAATGCCTCATGCACTCTGTGACGAACATCCTCACTGAGCTGCCCAGAACCCACCTGCTGGTCCAGAATCATGTCTGAAAATATATACACAAACATAATAAAAGAGGGGAAAGAGGAAACTATTTATCTCTTAAATTGCAATAATAATAATATTAGTACCCTATAGGATTACAAATGAAGTGCACCAGTTCCTGTAATGCAACAGAATTAAATGTAAGTTTTAACTAGAAGTGTTTCACTTTCAGGGGGAGAGAAACGGGAAGGGCAGGGACAAAAGGATGCTATTAATATTTAAACATCCTGAAAAAATGATGCTGTTCACAAATTAAGGTCACCTATGCAATGACTTTGAAGTCAGTTCTTAAGCACTCTTACATATAACATATTTAAATCCAGAGTTATGATGGCTATAAGATGCCTTGTCTTTTCCAAATAACCCCTATTCTATTTCCTACAAAGGACTGGCTGTGAGGAAACATTTTTTTTTATTCCCCTTGTTATTTACCACAGATCACAGTCTTTCTTTCTTGCAGCTATAATTGCAATACCTTCAGTGTGGTGACTAACAGTGCAATGCAAAGAAAGTTCAGGTAAGATAATACAGAAAAATTGCTGCATTATTTGTCAATACCAAATAGAATCTATTTATATTGCCAGATGTAGTATCATGTAACATGTTACTGCAAGAGGATAATTTCGAGGAGATGAGAGCGAAACTGATCCCCCTGCTAAGAAATTACAACCACTTTTGCAGCGCACTAGAAGAAAATAGTTTTACATATTCATATTCAACACTATTTGCTTATTTATAAGTGTAACTCTACTTGTATGGTGTCATTCCTGGAATAACAGTATATTTCAAATAAAATATTAAAATATATTAACTGTTGAGGATGATGTCAATATTTAAGATTATCCATTTAGGAGGGAAAATTACAGGAAAACAAAAATCAAATCCGTATCCTCTTCCTTTCCCTAGGATGCTCTGCTAGGCTTGTTAACAGCCACAGAAGCCACAGGGTTGGTGCCAGTGTGATGACTAACAGTTTTTATTTCCTGCCAGAAAGAAGAAAGTGGCTTACTTAGAGTTTTTTGGGTTTTTACAATAACTACCCTTTTACTGTTGCACTGCTACCACATGTAATAAGAAAGGAGGCATTCAGTTTTGGAAAGAGTGAAGATGCACTTTCTTGACTTGGTATTTCCCTCCAGCTGTCATTCTTTTAACGTAGACCCAGTGCAGTAGAGTTGCAGGAACTCAAATACAGTCAAATTTCTGACAGATTGCATTGATTGCTGTATTTTGACCCTTTTTTTCAAGCCCTGCACAGATGTGAGCTAGAATAAGAAAGACTGTGTCCATTCACCCCTATCATTATGGAATTCCTTTTCAGTTTCTTCCCAAGCTTCTCAAAATATTTTTTAAAAGCCCAGGCCCCTGCAATATCAGTAACAACCTTAATTGCAAAGATTGTCTTGAAAACAAGAGCAGCTTACCATACTTACCAATTCCAAGAGTAAATGGCCAAAAAGAACATTTTAAACATTTAATTTTCAAAATAGACTGTAATCACTTAATCCTGTAAGTAGAAGAGCCTACATGCTCACATCAGTTGAAGCTGTCCATATTTCAAAGCCCTGGTCTTCACTTTTGTATCTAGAACAGGCAGCCATTTCTTCACACTCCATAAGAAAAAAAGGAGGAAAGAATCTTTGTTTTAAAGAATTTCTGTCTTGAATGCCCTTTTAAATTCTGCACAGCCCCCTTCAAGCCAGAGACACAGCTTAGCATTTCATTTTTCAAGGACGCTTCACTACCATATGAAGCTTTCAGAAGGACGTGGAATCTGTGGAATAGCCAGCTGCACAGTGCTACCCGTTCTGTTAAATGCTCACCCTGTAACATTTCTGCTGACATCAAGTCAGTAGAAGTAGGATAAAGTAGGATGTTTCTTCAGTAAGGAATCTTGGTGGATACTGGAACCACGAAATCATTTTTTCAAGCTGTTAAAGACAGATATTCTCCCTGACCTGGTCATTTAAAAGAATTCAAAGAAACTCGTGGTTTCATATATTTCAAGAATGTTTTCTCCATTCACACTCAGTTGCAATACATCAGCTGTATAAAATTAATTTTGTGAGTAAATGTGAGCAATGTGAGTACTTTAACAAGCTATTACAGTAACTGAGCTGTAACTCATCACCACCTGTGAACAATTTACCCAGGCTGTGAATTACAGCACTGGGGTGCAGACAATTTGTATCAGTTCAAATGCAGCATGGCTCATGTGTGGCCCAGCAGAGAAAATTCCATCTGTCCCACCTCTAGAGTCGGCAAGGATGCAAAAGCAGGCTGGCTGCTTCCACTCACTCTGGAGGTGTCTGTTACACACTGTAGCTTTCTACAGAGACGTGGCCAGACCCACGTGGAGATCCCACAGGTCCAGGAAAATGGACAAAAAGGAGGCTCTCAAGCATGGCGAGAGCTCGCTCCCCACTGCACCAGGTTCACAGTGTGCTCATCACCTCATGTGCAACAACACACAGAATGCTCAGGTGAAACATAGAATAAATTTATAGAAAACATACTGGATTTCTATCAAAAAACCTGTGAAGTCCAAAAAGAAATTACTGGGCTCATGTTCTCCTGATGTAGGTTAGCACTGACAGTTTACAGAAGAAACTGAATTCAGTGTATACCAGCAAAGGTGCTGGTATTCAGACTTTCAAATTTTATAACTGTACAGTTGTAGGACAAAATTAGAGATTAATGACAAAATGTAAAACACACAGGCTTTTATGTGCATCACGATTGCAGTGATAGCTGACTACAAAACCTAATTTAACAGCCACAGTTTTTCTGGCTTGTGGTCGTTGCCCTTAAAGACAGGGACGAAGAAACCAAGCAACCCTAATGCATTGCTTTATGGAAGACATTCAGGTGGAACACCATCCTTTATCTTGATGGGTCTCTAAAGAGGAACCCACATATATCCTTCCCTTGTGAGTAAGAAAGGAGGAGCAATACAAACCCAACAATCAGGATTCATGGGCTGCACTTGTGAACCAAGACCCATTTACATCGTTCAGTTTGTTTATAATCACCATTGTATCTAAGCTGGCAGATTTAGCAGCTCATCCAAGAGGGCAGAGCACTCCAGTGTTTCGAGACACAGATTCTATTTCCAGCTTTATCTGAAATGCTTTTGTTCAAATATTCAAGTATATAGTACTTGAAAAGGAAAGAATGAAAAATGTCTGCTTTTTAAAATAACAGTATGTAATTTTACTGAGAAACAAGAGCCGGTATTTCACAAGACCGTAAATTGCAGAGACAAGGCCAAAATTCCCGGCTTGCAGTTCAGAACTGCAGGCACAGTGAATGCCTCATAAAAATAAATTTTGCAAGCAAAGATTGACTTGTGCAATCTAAAAAAGATTCCTACAGTTGTGGCTATCACGGGAAAACACAAAACAACAACACAAAAAGACAGCGCTACTTAGAAGTTGGAAGGAGATCTACAATTTACCCGCAGACAAAGGAGCAAAACCTGACAGTTTCTCTGCAGAGGTTATTGCCACATGCTAAGCTGAAAATAAAGCAAACAAATGCAGGAACCTGGGTAAGTGAGAAGGTGAAAGCTGAACAAAAGACAGGTGTAGGGTCAAACAGAGAAGCAGATTACTCACAGGCAATCCCACGCTTTATTACAGTGTTTGTAATAAAAGTTAAATGTACCATAAAAGCACTGTCAGAAACATAACACAATGTGAGTGCTGCAGATGAAACAAAAGGTTCCAGTGAAATAAAATCTCAACTTGAACCAGTTAAGATATGTGGTTATTATGGAATAATATAGCTTAAAGCAAACAAAGGTAAAAGAAGACTTGTTCAGATTGAAAGCTTAACATGATATTAACGAAATCAATAAAATTGCACACTTGGGATGTAATGCCCTGAGTTGCTGAGCACAGAGTCTGGTGACCTCAATCACAAGATTAAGCTGTTACACAGATTGAAAATTCAGTCGTGAGGAACATACAAAGGACTGCTTGGGAAAAAATAGTCAGATCTTGGGAAAAAAATAGTCAGATCCTGGGATTGGAAAGGAAGGGTAGATTCAAACTTAATTTTAAAAAGAAACCATTATTACAATAAAACCATTTAAAATAAATGGGAATATTTCAAGTATGTGCAAGTAGCCAAAGCTCCACTGTGAGGACACAGTTTGTATTTGACAAGGTTTGACATTTGTTCGCAGAACACTGCACAACTACAAGATATATGCAAGTTCTATGGCTCATGCTGGAAAGAAAGTATTGCCATTAAAGGCTGGACTGAATAGTTTTTGAACCAAACAACAGAAAATGGCATCATATGTTAAATAGAGGAACCTTTTGGGTTCATTCAGTGGTTATAATCAAAAAACCAGATGGTAATCTGAGAATCTACATGGTTTCAAAGGAACTAAATGAAAATATCAAAAGAGAACATTTTCATCTGCCAACTTGAACAACACAGTGAAGCTGCTCTCTAATGGTACCGCCAGATTCTGGCAAATACATCCTCAAGAGACAAGCTCCAAAATAAACTGTTTTGATTACATAGATTTTTCAGACTTCCTTTTAGCATATGTTCTATACAGAAGTGATCGATGAAATATTACTACATAATGTTCAAAGGAATTCCTTGTGCATGGAGTGCTAACTTACTGATACAGGAGTCAGTGCAAAGACATATGAAAAAATAACGTCACGTATTAGAAATAGTAATAACTCCCCCAAAATATGTGTAATAAAAATTGCATTTTTAAACAGGATAAAGTTCAGCAGAGGAACTGAGCTCCTTGCCAGAGACGCAAAATCCATCTTACAAAAATTAAGAACAATTTGAGAAATTCAGGAACATGCTGTTCTGATGTATGATGACAGTGTTGGAAATTCATCTCAGAAGTCTCTATTATAATAAGATGCTGTCTGTGAATTCAGCACCATAGGTATAAATAAGCTCTTTTGCAGCAAGGAAAATTGTGTGTCTGTCCAAAGAAATACACAATCTTGTAGATGAAGTAATTTTTATATATGACAGTTGGAATGAAAAAGACCTAATAGAGAATGGACATGCTGGAATAGAGGATGATTTTAAAATTCTCACCACATAAACAGTACCAAAATATTTTTATGCAGAACTGTCAGTGTTTCTAGGGATAAAATACAAAATACATGGTCCTGCAAACCATGCAAACATTACAAAAGATGGTTTTCATCTGTACATTTTACCACAAGCCCATTAAAGTTTTAAAATACATACTTTAATAATAGAAATTCTCAAGGCCTAAGTGCTAAGAGTTTAATGCATTAGTGAGTAAGTGTTTATAGATTAAAAGCCTTGAGTGAAACAAATAGGAATTCTTAGTTTCAATTTAGAAATAAAGTTTAAGTACACCTCTTTCAATGATATGAAGACTGGTAATGCATTAATAGCAATGTAATTTGATATTGGAATATAGCCCAGATAGCAAGACATCACCAATAAATACACAGCACACATTTCTCACTAACAGAGGCAAGTAAGAGGAAAGTACATGTGCACAAATAATGTATTTGTTCTCAAAAGATGATGCATTATAGCAATGTAGTAAAATTATCAAAAGATTGCATTAAAAAATCATAATGTTAAACTATGAATCAGAAGCACAATAATCAAATTTAATTCAGGAGTGCCCCTTAAAACCGTAGGGCATAACCAGTTTTCACAAACTCTCCTAGAGGTGGTGTACACAGTAACAGGGAAAGAAAAGCAAAAGTGATCACCAGGACTGTTGGACAAGCCTGGCATGAGGATGTATAGCAAGCCAAATAACAAGAGCTGAATGCTGAAAAAAAATTTGAAGTCAAGAGGTGAGAGCAACCATTTCCTTAAATTCTAAAGTGTCAGGACTGTCAGATACAACTGGAATACACAACAGTTCCTGGTGAAAAGAGCATTTGCCTTCTATAGCACAAGATAAGTAGGATTCTAACTACCAGCATAGTATATGCAACTGGCTGGAACAAACAATAAAGGATTTCCTGAGTGTGGCATCACTTCCATGATGCAAAACTGGCACATTGAGAGGTATCAGTCCTGCCTAATCTTCAAGTCCAGCAGTCATTTTTAAGTAAAAAGAATTATTTGTCATATCATTTGGAATTATCACATTTCTAAGATCCCCAGCACACAGACCTTAGTGGTGTGCTTTTTACCACTACCATCGTCTTCCCTTCTTGCAGTGCTGCCTACTGTGTGCCACACTCTAGGCAACATTGTCTGGTCACTGGAGACCAGGACTTACACAGTAAAGTAAAGTATAGCAGTAAAGTTAACAAATTACAAAGGGACTTGATTGAAGAAAAGTTAAACAGAATTGCTACAAGTAATATTAACAGAGAAAATAATTGCACAAATAATATCAACAGAGAAAAGCAACCGGAGCAACTTTATTTCTGGAGAAAATAGAAAAAAAAAAAAATCTCTTCAAAGAAACCTGACAGAATGTGCGTAATTTACAGAATGATTCACTTGCCTGAAGCACCTGCTGCAAAGCTTTTAAAAAAAAGAATAGTTCATTGCTTATTGAATCTGCAGAGGAGGAAAAATATAATCTTCTCTCGAAAACCAAGCACAGCTCATGCAAACCTTCTCATGTGTCAGGTCACATTATCAGAAAGGGATGCCTACCACTTCAAGCAAATAATAAAACAAATAAACTGCATCCAAATCTGCCACAACAACAGATACCTTTTAAATTAAAATGGTACATTCCATTTAATCAAAGTCATCCTAAAGCCTCTTCTCAGAATAGGTTTTCCTAATCAACAAACCAAGATAAGCCACAACTAGCTGACTTATCATAGCGTGAGGGTAACTCCCCAAATCCTCTGCTGAAGAACAACTTACACCTGTGGTGAGTTTCAACATTACTATTACAAATGCTCAAATCCTTGGCCACCTTATTAGAAACAAAATCAGTACAACTAAGGATTGAGATTATAAACAGTAATTAATTGGGGTCTCATTATATTGGAAAATATACAGTATCTTTCAGAAACAGGGAAAAAAAGGATGTTCCCTGAAGTTGGGGTTTTTTTGCATTCATCCTTACTTTTTTACCTACTAAAAGAAACAATTCTGGAAGGGCTCTCTTAGCTGACTACAGACTAAACTGAGTGATTTCTGGATTAAAAAAGTAAAGCTCAAGATTGAAAAACCCAGTGGACTATTTAAGCAAAAAAATGATACAAGACCATTAAGGAGCTGACCAAAGTAGTCCTTAATTATTTATAAATAAGTAATAAAGCAGCATACTGATAGACACCTTTGTTCTTTCAAATGAGCTGCTTTATTCTTCATGTTTATCTTTTATCTTTATCAAGATAAATTTTGAAGGTCTAATTCAGACTATGAGTCATGGAAGAAGCAGATCTCAGCACAGAGTAGAAACCCACACAAGTTTCTGTAGATTTATATTAATGATATCTTGCATCAATTTGACATAAACAATTTGGGAAAAGTAAATTTAAAAAGCAGCTACCACAATCTGAGCCAATTTTAATTCCACTGTTAAATATAGCCCACCAAACAATATCTCCCCTACAATTTAAATAAGCAAAATTAATTTTATATGGGGCTTACATAGATTTATATATAATTCACAAAGCAGTTTCTTGATAATCTTGAGTGTTAGAAAATTTTATTACTTTGTCTTTTGTATCTTTCCAAAACCAGTTACAGTCTTTAAGAGAAACCCCAGGAAAGCAGGAAATGGCATTTAGTCTCAATCTCACTTATACTTTTGGGAGAGAAGACCCACCCATTATGTTTTGTCTTGCTCAGAAGCTCACACAAGCTCTAGAATTGCAACTGCCAAATAAACTTCTATTGGAAAAAAATGCATTCAACTTTATCTTAAGTTAATGTACCTAAAATTTCTTTTAAAAACTTACACTGTATCGTTACTCCTGATTTCATTCTCAACTCAGAGACTTATCTGTTTTCATGTAATTTAATTGCCATAAATACTTCCATATATTTTGGGGGGGGGGGGGTTTAAACTAGATTGCCTGCAATTAGCATAGCACTATATTAAGTTTGTGGAAGTTAGCACACGCCTCATTCACATGAGGCAGCATGGCACAAGCAGAGAACATGCCAGCGCTAATTAAATCCATCCAAACTGCCCTCTTGCTTCCATTTTAATTTTCTTCTTTATTTAAAAAAAATTGATTCTTGAAGCAGCAGGTTCCACATAGAAAATATAAATAGAATATTTACTAACTGTGCCAGACGTTTCTTTTCTAGTACACTGAGAAAAATATTTCCTAGGAATTTCTAAACTGAACTGATTATTATGCAATAACTTTCTTGGTAAGCATTTAGTTTTTATTAAATAATTTACATAACCAATACATGAAACATTGATACATACCTGCAATTTCTTCTATGGAGTTAGCTCTCATGTCCAAAAGAACTGTGCCATTCAGGATGCAGCTCCTCAGCTCAAACAAGCTATGAAGTGACAGTGTGGCAACATAGGGTTTGCTCCACCTCTCTCCACCATCCTCTACATCTTCTTCAAACTTCAACCACCTATACAAACAATCAATTTTATAACTCCATTGTGCATAAGAAATGAAAACTTAATTACTTCTAGGAATGCTGAAAGTACAGACAAAGATGTTAAGCATGTTTTTAGACCTCACTTCATTCTTCCTTTTTAGGAAATATGAGAAACTTCCACTGCCTACTTCTTTAATAATGCTGTATTATATCATTTTTGAATTTAAGTTCTGACCACAGAGATTAAGAAAGAAGTATATTAAGCAATTATCTTTGCACTCTACAAGCACTTTGACTAATTCTTTGCATACAATATTTCTGTGATAGAATAACAAGTGGTATGAAAAGGAGTCTAGAGAAACTTCAGTCATGTAAAAGGATATGTGAAACTGGCATGAAAGGATCAAGTATTTTCTTACCATCCAGCCAGGTGAACCTGCTTGAGACTGAATTCTCTACTGATAAATATTGCAGTTGAAATGTTAAAAGAATATTAAACAAACAAACAAACAAACATCTGAGAAATCACACAGTGATGTTGCTGTGTGGAGCCCTGCAGCCCACCAGCCTAGCAAGGTTTGAGCAGCTGCAAGCACAGCACATGCCTGAATTGCTTGACTCCACAGCTCTCAGCTCTTTTATATGGACACGGCAGAAGAGAAGTCAAGCAGAGCCTCACACCTGGACAGCATCTTCACACATTTCCAGACAGCAGGGAAATTTAAAGCCTTAAGACCTTTAAGGCTGAAAAATTTCCAGTTTTACCAAGCCTCACAGCCCAGCAAAGCAGCTATCACAGCTGTCCTCTTCTTTTCCTGGGCCACCTGTCTAGCTCTGCTCCTACTTGTAAAATAATCAAGTGTTCCCACATTTTAGACATTTTTCTCCTTTCAGTCCTTGTGTAATAAGTTCTTCCCCTTTTGCTGCCATCCTGCAAGCAGCCACCACTTCACTGACCCACTCACGTCAGTACATCTGCTCCTTTCCTGATGCATTCCATTTCTTGGAACTGTCCCAGCTGCCTTCTAATCATTCTCTCATTATTTATAGAGACAATTTGCCTCAACTCCTTGGGTCCTTCAAAATCTCCAGTCTCCTATGTCTAGCCCTCTCCTCCTCTTTGTACCTAAACATTTTCCCTCCATTTCCTCTGTGAGCAAACTGGCCAGTTTCTCTACTTTGTCTTTGCCCACGAGAACTCTTTCCTCTTCATCAGACCTGTTCCCCACTCCCTTTGCTGCATTCTGTTTTCTCTTCCCAGCCCATCCCCTCCACCTTTGCATTCCTCCAGAGAAGCAGCAAGGAGGACACAGCACAAAAATTTGCTTCCACAAAGCTGAATCATGAAATTGAATTTGCATATGCAAATGAAATTTTCCAAATAAATTTTCAAAACTATGTCCAAAGGGACATCAAACATGATTTAACATGTTTGTTAAACTTCACTTCTCCCCATGAAATGCAGCTATACTTTTAAAGGGAGGCCTACAACAACTCAGGGAAGAAGCATGTGAGAAGAAAAAATAGTTCTTAAATTGTTTTTCATTTTGCAGTTACACGTGAACTCCCTAAGAAGAGGCTGCTCCTATCTTACTCTTGGCACTCTTGTTTCCAAGCTGAAAAATATGCAGTACCTATTTGTATCCACAGCATCACAAATATGGTGCATTTATTGTCCTGTTTAAACTGTCTCCCAAGACTCTGCAAAATACCTGCATTTTTATCTTCTCATACCTCCATTTTAGTGTATGTTTTTAATTTATAAGATCCTTATGTTTGAGTATTCTTAATTATTTCTGTTAATACGTGTTATTATTAGTGTTATTATATATCTTATTGTTTCTATGCTTAGCTTGTTATATCTTTTATGCTGATTCAGAAAAAAATTTAAAATTGTGCTCCATATATTCTAAAAACAATGATCCAAGCACACAGTTTGACAAAATATCATCAGAAACCTCATACTGTCATTACCTTTTGTTCATGTAAGTCAGTCTTCAACACTGCTTATCTGATTATGCTGCTGCAGTCTGTCCTTGATATTTCCCAATTTAAATCTACTGATCAGTTGTAAACAGATTTTAAAAGAGCAATAAAATACAAGCATGCTCTTAAAAGTCTAAGACAGATGACTGGACAGAGGCAGGCTTATTATCAGAGCTTGTAATAACAAACTAGCGACACAGAGAAGTCTAAATCGTTAAAACAGCTGTAATTAGTGTTTATAGTGTCAGACATTAATGCTTACACATTGGTGCATAAAAATCCATAGGAAACTATTGCTACTACTCAAATAATTAGACTTACCATTGTGATCATCTATCTGAGTTCCCATGAACTGCAATAGTATAATTGTATGAGTTGCACCCCATTTCCTACTGTTGCTGAAACTTAGGTGTTTAAACACATTACCATACATTGTTACTCAATGAGCCAACAAGCCAGAACATTGAATTAAATCAAGTCCAGCTGGGAGCATTCTATGTTTGGAATAAATTTTTATTTTGATTTTAATAAGCATATCATAAGTTTACTAATTTCATCGAGGGAACATCATGATACTGTTTATCACCTATCTTTTCAGAATTATTCCTGTTATGTCAGATAATCCTTATTTAACATATCAAATAAGAAACAGTAGCAGTAAACAAAACAACTCTAATCTTATGCAGTCTTTCAATTCTAAGTATTCAGTGGTTTTAAAAATCATAATACCATTTGATCAATCCTCTGAATTCATGAGCAAGGCTCCATGACAGAAATGGCTTTGAAATCCAAATTCAGGCATAAATCCCAGTTTGCCAATTTCGTACTCCTTTTAGTTTCTCATAGACAAATTTCAATATATCTACGTTTGCAGTTTAACCCCTTAAATTGGTATGATTGACAGATCATACCTAAGCCTTTCTTAGTTTCTAGGGGAACACCATCAGCCCCTATTGAGCTCATGTCACACACATCCCCTGCGACTGGAACATATCTGGAGCTATCTCTGTTGTGTCTGATTGCATGGAAGAGCACTTTCATCCTTACAGCTTTCTTTTACTGGTAGACTGGCATAGGTCTATTGATAACACAGTTTAGTTCCTCTGACAGAATGCTTGCTAGAAAAAAACATGCCAACAAGAGTATCAGCTAGGCATGTCACTATAGGAAAAATATTACTCAGGCTAGGGTGTGTACATACACACACCTTATGTATATGTCCTACCTTCTATAGCAATCTTCATCACTTTCTCAGGCATCAATAAAAGAGTGCATATGCTTCATTTTGGACACAGCTACTGCATTTTCTGCACAATATGAAGTGGGTGACTGTATTTTATCTATTTTGTAGTGTGTTATGTGTGCAGCAGAGAGATGGAGTACATACTCACAACCTGCTCAACAGTTAATGGTTTTCATGTAATATTTCAATCTGTATCAATTTCCACATGAGCTTGTGCCTGCCCACCCCAATTTGAAAACCAACCAAAGAACACAAGCATGTCAGTAAAAAAGCAGGACTGAGAAACATGTTTCTTGTGACCCACTTTCTTTGGAAGAAAGTTTTGATCCAGGGAAAATGCATTATACTACCTAACTCTCCCTAATCCATTCATTTTCTAGTCACTCTTAACAATTTACTTTCTAAACTATGGACACGAGTTTATTTTCCTAACTGTGCATTGAAATTTAAGCTTAAGCACTTTCCTCCTGGTTCCAAGGTTCTTTATATTTTCCTCCTTACTACACAATTTCTTCTGCTCCATAAAGACAGTGATATTTTCCAGATATTTTTGGCTGATGCTAGCAGATAAATGAGTCCCAAAAGTCTGGGTAAAACTTGCTACAAATCAGGTGCCACTTTCCAGCCATGACACATGAATTGCTTTCCCAACACCTGTACCTTGCAGGTGTATACACCTTGTTTGGGTGTATAAAATAAATCCAACTCTTACACTTCAACACGTTTCTCCACAAACTTACCAGAAATTTTTTTTCCAGAATAGAAACTATGCATCATCTCCATAGAGAATGCACAACTGTACAGCTGGGCCACATACAAAAACTACTGTAAGAATGACTATTGATTTTAAAAAGTATGTGTTTATTCTGGCTTGAAATCAATTGATGGAGAAAAAAAAACATTTATCCCTATATCAACATAACCAAGTTATTCATTCCATTCTGCTCACTAACTAATTCCATGCATAGGACAGTCTAAACCAGATCCTGGAACAGAAAAGTCCAGTGCCCTTTCAATCAAACTGAAAATACCAAGATACAGATGTACTTCATCAGAGTTACCCCAACACTTCAGTCCAGGTGCACCAAGTGCAGAGCTTGGTGAAATGAATACATAACCACTTAGTGCTATCACTCTCATTAAATGTAATTAATCTCTACCTGAAACTACATCCAAAGCCCAAACAGTAAGATTTAAAAATATTTCCAAATGACATTTTGCACACAGATGAAAAACATATAATAAATGAATTCAGATTGTATCTTCTCCACACCATAATTTTAGTCAAATCAGAATTTTGAAGTCCTGCATCAACCACAGGTATTTACAGGGACCCACTGTATTAATGTCTAAGCACATGATCTTGCATATTAAACACCATCCCATTTCTATTACTCTACTCAAAGCCACTTGGCTCTTGGTGTATGATACCTTTAGCTATTTCTAGAGGAGTAATACCTCCTAATTTCTTATTATCAGCAAGTTTCCTTATTATAATCCCCTTTTTCAATTCAATAATAAATCTATTTACTAAGCCTCATTCTTCAGGAGTTAGCTGTCACTTCCTTCCACACTTATAGTATAATCTCTCAGCATGGCCTGTTGCACCTCTTCAAATAGTTCCTGACCTAATAGAATTTTTAAACTAGAATGCAGTTTAAGTAATACATTCTCACTGCTGTACCATATCAAATGCTTTGCTTAGAAAAATTTAGATCCACTGTTTTTTCTTTGCCAGAAAAACAAACATCAATTATCTGATTAAAGAGCATTATTAACTTAGCTTGACATGACATACCACTGTATTGCATTTTATCCAATTTTCCACTTATCTCCAAGTCTACAATTTTCTTTCCTTCAAGAATTGTATGGCTCTGAAATTGGACTATAGGGGCTCTGTTTGCCCCAACCATTTTTATCCTTTCTTTAATGGTACTGCTGTGTTTGGATTAGTACAGCACACCTGACAGACTCACAGAGAGACAGGAATTGCCCTACCCATTAAATACATGTTTTTTCTCCTTTCTGGGATGGAAATCATTGCACCCTCTTATTTGCACAGAGAAGCACTTTAAGTCTTATCTTCATTTTGAATTTGATCATTTCCTTGCCATCTCCTTTTCTAATCAGCCACCCCATGTCAAATGCAGTCAGAAATCTGGGGATCCAAACTGAAAAAGACCATTTATCTTGACCAGTTCTTTCCACACAGCAGCCCCAGCCTTCCTTTCTTTCCATCTTACTGCTAAAGCTAATGAAAATTTTACAGTTACCCATTATGTCACTCTTGTATTTTCTGAGATCCAAAAATGTCATTTTCTTCACTGTTTTTGTCTTGCTTTTTTTCAACAATCTCGTTTCTATTAAACTTTTTTAATTCTTCATTTCACAACAACAGTTGAGAAGGGTGTACATTAAACAGATCAACCAAAACAGAAATTTATTTCACCTACTCTTTTTGAATTCTACCTTCATCTGAACCACTTGCTGACAGAAATTGCTATAATTTTCAGAAACACAATTCTTTAATAATTTGCAAAGGGATTTTTTTTTAAGTTGATCTAAAGAAGTTGCTATTTCCCTGCTTAAAAAATAACATAACACGCAGTGATTTTTACTTTTTCATTTCAATAGAAGTTGATACCCCTCCAAGAGAAGTTCTATGTATTCCCAATCAGTATGAGAACATTGCAGATGATTACCTTGATTAGATTTTCTCTCTCTGAATATTAATAAGATTATTTAAGAACACTACTACCTTCCTTGTGCAGCACAATCCCCATATGAGAATTTTCTACATATAAAAATCTATATTTACCATCTGTCTATGCTGCCTATGAACAGGTAATGGAAGGGAAGGTCATAGAAAATTTTTTGGCCCTCTGGGAAAGCAGAAATTTGCAGTAAAATTAGGAAGAAAGCTATCAGCCATGTTCATGTCAGACAGCCCGCATGCATATTTACCCACAAAATCCTTCCAGAAATTTTGCAATTCATATTCTACCAAATATATATATATTACTCAGACTTTTAGGCACCATTGAGGAGCACTGTCAACAACTGAGAGGGAGAGGAAGAACTAAGGTTTCAAGATGAAAAACAAAGATTGCTGTAAAATGTAAATTCTTAACAAAACTAAGCAAACTATCTCCCATTTAAATGCTCAAGGAAAAAAAAATCTAATTAAAAGAAAAGTTCTGTACCAGTATTATTTTTTTTCAGAGCAGAAATGCAATTGAAATGTCTTTCCCACTAATTTTGCACAAATAAAATAATCCAAAAATGAATACTCATTTTCAAACTGTTCATGGAGATTTAGAATATGTAAAAGTTCTATTACTCCAAAAGTAATCTCATTCCTTGCTTTCATCTTTTTATAATGGTTCCCTTATCAGTTTCTTGAGGATTCAAACCAAATATGAAGTTTGAAAGAATCTTTAAACTAGAATATAAAATATGAACTCACCCAATTATTTTAATTCATATATATGGTATATTTACATTATATTTTTTTTTTCCATCAGTGTTCCCTCTGACCTATACTCATAAATCCAAATGACATATTTGGCTCTGGAAAATGACGAATGCTGTTGTAATACTAACAGACTAAGGATTAAAATTATGGGTTTATTTAAGTTTTATATCTTAAATCTGTCCCTGAGCTTGCTACAGCTTTGAAATCATTCCCCAATACACCAGCAACCAATACCTATGGATAATTTTTAAGTTATAAAAATGCTCACCTTGCTGTCTCCCTCCACTCTGCATCCTCTCCTTCACGCCAACAGATCTCATCAAGCTCAGTGAAGAGATCATGAGGAATGTGTTCCTCATCATCATCTTCCGTTCCAAGAATAAACTGCACCCTTTGTGATGGGGTATCTGGAGAAAAATAAAAATATCAAGTCCAAACCACCAGCTTTTTGCCCTGAGAAAACAAATTTTATGAGATCATCCAGATGTTTTCATGCATATCACTTACTGCAACACAAAAGAATTTACAATTCTGCTGTAAGAGCATTAATTTACACACAAACACATTCAGATTGAGATCTCTTCATTTACTGTAGTTGTCAAGTCCACTTTTCAAAAAACTCCTCCAAAGATTTAACCTGATATATAGAAACAGGGTGTGTTGGATGCGGGAATGGCAACTCCCAGGGGGGGGAAAAAAAAAAAAAGACACACAGAAAGGCAGCACAGATAAAGCTAAATAAAACTGATAAAAGTCTTTTACTCCAGTGTCAGAAAAATCTACTTTGCCACTTCATAAGTCTACATCTGCAGATCTAGCTCAGGTCATAAAGATAAGAATAATAAATGTGAAATCTTTGCTGTAGGAGAAATAAACCAAATGGAACCTGCCTAATGTAAATACACAATTGCAGACTTGACCCTTAGCAGGGTAGCAGGCCCAGGGCCTGCAAGGCCTCCTTGGCGGTCAGAAGCCTGAGCTAGGAAATGCCAAGTCACGATGACTGGGCCTTAGAAGCCCCTCTCTGCCGCCTTTCGGACCCTGCTTATCTCCCTGTAAGCCTATAGGTCACTTTCCCCTGACCCTTTCTATTGGACAGTTTCCAAAACCTCTGTAGGGTATAAAAACCCCAAATTCTGCCTGGTTTGGTAGAAGAGCTGTCACTGAGAACCTTCGTGGGACACCCCAATAAAGAATCCTGCGGAACCTTACACAGCGGAACCTTACACAGCGCATCTCCTCTCTCTCCCTGAGTCTGCTGCCACGGCCACAAGCAAGCCAAAAGAGCTGATAATCACACAGAGCTGATAATCACTAAGAGCTGAAATCACTTGAGCTTGCTTGGCTGCCTGCAGCTGGGAACGCCTTGGGAGATCGGACCAAATCTGAGCCTCCGCTGAGACTATCCTGGCCTCGGCAGTCCGACTGGAACCTACCAGGGTACTTGCCCCTTTGTTAACTCTTTCTACTTGGTTAGGCTGCTTGAGACACACAACTTCTTAATCTGTCCCAGCTTCCTCATTTTATTCTTCCTGTCTTCCCTTTTCAATACTGTTACTGATTAATTTTCTTCGTAACCTTTCAGTGCAGATGGCTAAATATATTTTTGAAGACATACTATTGTTTTTTTCACTCAAAAAATTCACAGAGCATCTTAAAGTACATATATATTGAATGTTCACAGCTCAAGTGCTCTATTAAAAAAATCCTACATCCTAGTTGCTTATTTAAATGCAAATCTCAAATGAACAAACTCTGATGAAGCGTAGCCTCTCTAGCAATGCATAACTGCTTTTTCTGGTAATGTATTTTAGATTTCTGAAAGGGACCAAAAGTCTTTTGTGAGAGCTGAGAGAGGCCAGGCTGCCAGTCAGCTGAAAAACTGATTATCCAGCAGAACAGCTCAGTGATTCCTTGAACATTGTCTAAATGAAGTTCAGCTCTATAACATATTTGTAAGACAAGCTACGGTGTCCCATCTAACAGCAAAGAGCATCACTGGACAGGGTCCTAAAGCTCTTTGGACTTGGGAGAAAATGAGATGATAGCACCCATTGAATGCTAATTAAAGAGAAAACACAGCTCTGATCCAAATAAATTAAATGGGCCACTGACACAGAAAATTAAATTCAACAATAGAGGTATTTTTCTGATAGCAGTACTAAGCTTGCTACAGCAATGAAACACAAACAAGACATGACAATTTTCACCTGAGGTCTATTTGCTTTAACAGAGTGTAAAGATCTAGTGCAGTAAAGCCTATTTATTCCTTCACAAAGCAAGGAAATTAAACCCAAGGAGAAATACAGGAGAGAAAGAAGAGATGTTTGGACTCGGGTACTACAAAGAACCAGAGGATGGAACTGCAAGGGGTACAGCTAAAGAAATTACATTTGGTGAATCACTGAAGAACAGCAAGAAACTCCTCCATTTCAACCTTTCTTTGCTTTCTCATCTCTCTTACTGTTCAGTCTCTTTTCTGTTTAAAAAAGTTCTATTTTTTCTTTAAATCTGAGACCAGAAAGTACATTCTAGTTAAGACGTGTGCAACTTTTTAAAACTAATTTCCAGAAGGACAAAATTCAGTGAGATATGAACTTAGAAAGGATTAGTGCATATGACTACTAACAGAACATGGAAAACAAGCTACTTTGGTAGAGGGCTGGACTGCAGCTAGAATCTGAGAATAAGCATTGCCAGGAACATCCTGTACTCTTGATAAAATCAGCACTAGAACTGATTTACAGCAACTGCTACTGTTAAGTAATAAATGAGCAGTGTGGCACAGCAGAGCTGCAGCTCTGTGACAGTTATGATCCTCATGCAAGTACATGCTTTCAGTGTGGGAGGAAAAGCAGAGGATCAGAAACCTCCTGAAGTCAGGTGAGCAGTAACAAGGAATCACCTCACTGCAGTAATTTGCTCTTACTGGGTCTTCTGTGTAACAAGCTAACTGACTGACAACAGAGAACCAGAATCTTTCAGGATGAAAAGACATCTAACATCATCGGGACCACGCACTGCCAAGTCCACCACCAAACCACACCCCTAAGCACCACATTTACAGAAATGACAAAATATGCACAAAATTATCTTCTTCCTTGTTAACAAAGCAGTAAAAAAAAGCTGCTAGATTCTGTCTTTCTTTACTGATATGATTTCTACTGATATTTGAAACCTGCAAGTCACAGCTTCATTTTCAGACAACAAGTTGAAACTGAAAAAAGTTATCATTTGTTTATGATACAATAATTTTATTTCAAGGAGAAAACCCTAAAAAACATAAACAATAGGAAAATTCTAGTAAAAACAACAGATCTATGGGTTCCACTTATAAAACTGAATTAACAGGACTATTCATGAGCAATGCCAGATAGATTTGGTTCATATTCATAGGAGTAATAAATACCAAATATGTCATTAATGTGTTATGTAGAAAGTTAGTAATACGTGATTCAAAATCAGTATGGAAGAATACTTCAATTTCTAACTGTCAGACTGTGATAACTTAATCCTCAGTGCAGAAGCATAATATTTGTAAACTAGGACACAATGTTTTCTGCCATCTAGGCAAACAGAAATTGGCTTGAATATTATTTTTGTCTATCCCTACTTCAAGTAGCACAGCCAGCATAAAAAAAAATTCCTTCATACTATTATTGCTATTTCTAAAAAGTAATGAGAACAATATAATATTTCTATCACTGTAGTTGTTTTATATCAAAGTTATCAGAAGCAACATGATTTAAAATTTTGCAATAAGCAGCTGATGATTCTCCCAAGTAACTTGTTCATTACTAATTCAGGAAATCCTCCACGACCAGCTAAAACTGTGCAGAAAGCCTAGCGCACAACAGGAGCTGGGGTACCATCAACAAGCACTCCTACTTGGCTAATGAGCAGTCTCAGTCAGGAAACCTGAAGCAGCTTTGTGATTGCTGTGGCTCCACCAGCCCCTCTCTTTTATCCCTGGGTTTCTCTAGGCTTGTGCTCATTTCATAAATGCAGCACTTGCATCCAAACTACCTCTGATACCTCAAATTCGTTGCATGCAAATTCTGAGTATTCCACATGTAAAAATCTGGCTAATTCCACTGGTCTAATAAAAGGGTAAAAATTAAGACTTGGCCATTAAGCTATTGTTGTACACACAAATTCAAAGTGGGACTCAGTGCTGCAGAAAGGGAGTGACCCTGCAGAAACCTGATATATTTATCTATGTTATGACACCTTGTACAGGCATCAATAACCCTAAAACAAATGCAAGATGTGGGCACAGACATACCAAAAGAGATTTGAAGGTCAGAGTTTCTAATAACCTAATTCCCAGAGGGAAACAAAGAGCTGCACCCTGGAACAGTGCTGAGCACAGGTAGTGGTAAAGAGCGTCCCACAACACCATCCCACCTTGCAAAACACAAGTGAAAAGGAATCATAACTGGCATTTCCTCCATTCAGAACATCCCTAAGTGCAACCACAACTCTGGGTCAGGGCTGCTCCCTCTTGCCTAAGGGAACAAAGTAAAATCAAGACTTGCTCTGGGGTAACAAAGGAGGATCATTCTCAGTCCCTTGACGTAAATTCAGCCCAGCAAATATTCTGTTCCACTACACCAGTCAGAGTAACCCACACCTCCTCAGTGAGTGCCAGGATTTCACTGGGACAAACCTCCCTGCCACCAGGCAGAACTGCACACCATCCATCAGGTGATATCACAAGCAGAAATATAGCTTTCACTACATATAATATGTATCTAAATCCTGTCCTCTGTTCTTGATTAACTCTAGAAAGAGTGCAAAAATTAATTTCTAGTAACACTCCCTGTATTTCTCAGCCTGTCAAGCCTGCATTTAAGGGTAGAATTAGTAGGCAAATACTTCTTACTGGGATCAGCAGATGAATGAGATTACTTTTTCACCCTTAGAAAACATGGTAACTATTAAATTAAAACTTTCATTACAGAAATTCACATAAGATAGTAAGCAACATATACAAGATTTAATCCGTGCTTTGTGCTCTTGTACAGATACATTAAAATAATATTAAATATGCAAACTATTTTTGTATTACTCACTGCACATGACAAACAGCAGACTGGGAGTCCACAAGTGTAACACAGTTGACATTAATAACAATCCCTCACAAGACAAGGGGAGATGGAAAATTCACAGGAGCAGAGAACAGAAAGGATCATTTCAGACACAAAAATTCATCATCCTGATTGCACTCACCACAGAAGTGGTGGATGGGGACTCTCCCCTAACCTCCTTCCTTTGCAGATTGGACCCTGCCCTTAGCTCAGCAATCAGTAAAGGTAAGTATCTTAAATTCAATTTTATTAATTAGAAAAGTTTTATTAAAAGTTTAAACTAAATTTGCATTACTAAAGCCCACATGAAACAACCAACATCCATACAGGACACTTCTGAAAGTCTCTTCACAGACCTTAGAAATCACATGTTGGGTTGGGAGAAAGTATTCCCTTGGTTATGCTCTGGCACTTTATTCCTGCAGGTACAATCTGCTTCAGGGAACTATCCCAGCATTTTCTTGACATGAATTATTTCCATCAACCCAGGGCCACGGCAAATAATCATATCTTTTGGATCTGACAATATGGACAATTCCTAAGCTTTAATTATCCTTTTTTTTTTTTTTGCTAGATTCTTAAAACTGCAGTTATGATACATTATTTTAATCCAGATTTGCAGCAATCTGTGCTACAGCTGCCCAGAGATTTAAATTTCTGAGTTCATCATTCATCATACAAGCCTATAGTTAAGAGTAGGTGAATTCTGTCTCTTAACAGCCATACTCTACAAATAATTAAATTTACCCCACTAATGACCATTCAGCACTTGAGTTTAGGTACCAAATATACCCAGCTGAGTCTTTTAGATTTACTTTCTTCAGGTCCCTCTACTAAGCAAAAGAAGCCCCACTTTGCAACTCACATTTTTGCCTGCATTGCCTTCAGAGCCTTTCCTGAGCTGTGTGTGCAGTCCTGTGTCAGGCTCACCTCCAGGGCTGCTCCCCTTGCCACGTCCATGAATTACAAATTTAAGCCTCTTTAAAACTAGGGATTACTAAATCCAGTTTCTTAAAAGAACAAACCAAACCTTCCACAAGCTTCAACAGTGTCTACTCATACAGGACACACATGAGGCTGTAATCAAACCCCAGCTCTCACAGCTGTGTTCACTTTAACCCTGAACAAAACCTGTCCTTAAAGACAGAGCCAAAGTCTTCATATTCCACAATTTTAAAACAGCTATTAAATATCTTTAACTCATGAGTACTAAAAAGCTGTTTCATTGGCTACAGGCAAACAGACACCAAAAAAGCCACAGAAAACTGCCACTAAAATCCAAATGCACACAAGCAAGAGCCACCCCGCCAGCCAAAGGGAAATCTGCACCAGGCTTTCAGTGCCACCATGACTCAAGGCACTGTTGGAGCCTCGTGGCCCTGCAGCTCACAGGGCTGGCACCCATTGCTCTCATAAGCAGCACCAAGGAGATGCCCCAGGCTAGAAAGAGCTTTTTTTTTTATCAAATGATTTTTCATTTGCATCAATTCCCTAATTTAATTCCCAAGCAGTCACAATACTTTACCCCAGAAGGAAAACTGTGGAGAAGGGGAGCTTAAGGCTGAAATGAAATTGCGGCCTTAATTACAACAACAGCATTTCAGCTGAGAACAGTAAACCTCTCCAGTAAAACAAATAGCACTACTGCATTTTTAACTAGAGTAGATAAATTCACTGAATTTCTCTTTCTCTTCAAAAAGAAGAAACTTAAGAGATAAGATGGTGAAAACCTACAAATCACTTAGCTTACAATTTTTACTACCCAAAAAACTCTCCCAATGTGCAAACCATAAAATCTGTAAATTGTGCTATTACAGGCACATCATTATTGCAAAATGGAAACACCTTTTACAACCTCATCTCATTAAGAGACAACAGAGAGAGAGCAAGAATCAGGTGTAGGGAAAACAAAATCCAAACCTGAGTAACTGATCTGTGCCCCTAAATGACAGGACTCTCTTTCATCCCACTAAGTACATATTCTGCATATTATTTGTCTAATCTGGAGTTATCTCTGAATCTGTACACTGAGAACATTTCAGTTATTTTTGAAAAATGACAGTAGGAGATAAAAAATAAAAAGCTAATGAGCCACTGTCAGAATGTTCTAAAAAAAAATCTATTCTCTGCAGAAGCCTTCCCAGAAAATAGCTGGTACAGTTTTCCCAGCCAGAATTCAAAGGGATTACCAGGAAGCTTCTCCCTATTGTCATTACACTGACTAGAGATGTTTTCTACCCATGCCAATACACACTTAAAGGAATTGTTTTTAACTGAACAGGAATCAGGTGGCACCTGTGACTCTGCATGGGCCCACAGAGCCCCACAGCACAAGGTGCACTGCACAGCTCCCTGGAGCAGCGACAGCAGAGCAAGGGCTGCACGTGATGCTGCTGCACAGATAAAGTTATAATCTATACAGTTATCGGTTATGACAGAAAATAATGCTTTATCCCATGCTGGGTTAACTGAGCACTGTGGAGCACTTCATGTCTGAATATTTTAGGTCTTTACTTGTTCCAGAATCTCTATTCAGTGGTTTGCTTTTGTTATATCTCCTTTCATACTTCACTCCTTCAAAACACTGCTAATTTATTCTCTTGTATCATAAAAATCCTTATGTATTTTTCTGACTTACTTCAAAGATTGTTTTCCATCAGTTGGTCTCACAGTGCTTATTTTCTCCATCTTTTCTTCTTGCACCTGCTCATCAAAATGTTTTTTGATTTCCCCTCCTCCCTCACAGTTCCCAAGCATACAGCGTTCTACTGTTTGGCAGAAAAGCATTAGAAGGTGTCAATAGAAAGATGGAGCTAAGTATTTCTGCTTGCTCAATTAAATCAGAATGATTTATAAATTAAGGGACTAGTTTGGATCTACTCTCTCAGGTAATACAGTCCCTCATATTGAGTTATGCATCAAAAAAGGAAGCGTACTTATCTTCCCTCAAGCTTCCTTCAGTTCTGGTTACTGTTGGAAACTTGTAGTCATGGGAAAGAACAGCTAAAAAGCTGTTCTGAGGTTTAGTAGGTTCAGATTTAGTGTGGGAAGTATCTGTTGCTCCCTCTGTGCAAATAAAGCATAGAAAAATCATGCTTATATTCTCTCTGAAGGCAATGCTTCGCCCCAGGCAGCACAGCAAGTTGTCTGTAACTCCTGTAAGGAAAAACCACAGTGAAAGAAGGAGGTGTATATAGACTACTATTGATCTCTGTATTATTTTGTCTGCCTGTTCTGTACGTGCTTAAACTCACCATCACTGTAGCATTTTAAGATGTGCCTTGATTATGCAAATCCCTTTCACTCTTGTCTATAGAATGCCACATTTCTGCCTGGATGGACCAATGTCAAAGCTCAAAATCTGTTTCACTGGCCCAGCTTCCAGGAGTCAGATAGAGAAAGGGGCAAACTCTCAAAATTTACTATTCAAATAATCATTCAGGGTGAAAAGACTAGATATTTCCAGATTTGTGGTTCTATCTTTGGATTCTTTGAATTGCTATCAACCAAGCACTTTGAAGAATATTTTCAGCAGTCCGAATCCAGAAAAGATTTCCATGTTTCTGGCCTGTAACTTGTCTGTCAAGTGACACCACTTACACACACCCTTGAATTGGGTGTGTGTAAGTGGTATTTTAAAGGTATTTTGTAACTTGTCTGTCAAGTGACACCACTTACACACACCCTTGAATTGGTAACTATAATACCTTTAAAAGTGAAATTGTGACTTCAAAAACTGCAGATCTCTACTCATTTCTTGAGGTACACCAGAGGACAAGGGCAATGAACATCAAGCTACAAATCTACTTCAAGACTATCTTTTTTCATAGTACTGCTATTTCACCCTCAGAGATCCTTTGACCATAGGCTGATTTACCTAACACAGAATTATGTTGTACATTGCATTTTATTCTATGCACAAATGTCAAAGACTATTAAGAACAGATTCAGCCAGTTAATTTGTTTTATTTTTTTACTTTTGACATTAAGAAGGACACAAGCCTAGGTCTCCAGAAGTTGCAAGAACAGAGCTAAGTTCTCAGCCAAAATGTGTCACATGCTGGCACTTAAATAAAACCAGATGACTCAACAGAAGACACTGTTTCATAGTTCAAGATATCTCACTTCTTGGCTAATGTAACTTTCAATTGTTTCTTTTTAATCTGACTTTATATGTATATATGCATATTCTTTTTGAAAACTGTTTTAATAATTTATGAACTTTGTTTTTTTCCAAGAAACTGGTTTCAATACAGTATTGGGTCTTTGAAATCCATTCCAGACAGAACCACCACAGCCAATTTTTTCTTCTCTGTTCAGTTTCAAAATACACAACTTGTATCTGCTAAGTTTGAAAAAGTCTTGACTTTTTTTACTCTCAGGATAATAAACCATTGTGCAAGATTTGAGAATTCCAAGCTCTAACCATCACCACTTACCATATACTTGCTCAAAAGCTTTCCACATACATAATACAAACTTCTGATTAAAGGAAAGTCTTATTATAATCACTATTCTGTACCCTGTATTACACTGGTACGTTTCCCTAATGACTTAAGAACACACTAGCAAATTGTTTTCTACACATGCTTCCATTATATTTTAAACACTTTTCATAGCCTTGGATATTTCATCACATGCACTTTCTATTTTTGAACAGCATGTAATATTCTCATGTTTCGAGACAAAGCTTGGCTAATTTATTAATGACTACCTTCTTCTCTTCTCTGTGATGTTTTCTAACTTAAAATTTTGAGAACTTTAGGAGTTTCATATAGGTTTGTTTACTGAAAGGTATTTTTCCCTGCTTTTTCCTCAAGTCCACAGTTAGCAGATTCATTTTACAATGGCACATTTACAGTGTCATATTAGAAAAAAGGTAAACACAACCTAGATTGTGGTTTGAATCTCATAAAACACTGCAGCTTCAGCAGCATCAATATCATTACAAAACTAATTGTAAAGGACCATGGCTCTTCCATGTTACATTTTAGGGACAGACACTCCAGAGCCCACCCTGAGGGCAGTTGGTGCCATCAAGCACTTTCCCCCTCAGTGGTGGCTGCAGTCTGTCTTAGTGAGAACACTTAGGAACAGCTCCCACAGTGCTCCTTCAGTGCTGGAAGCTACTGAGCCTTCTCATGTATTGACTGCCACTGGCTGCTGCCCCTCAGTGGATTTGTTCAAAGGAACGAATCACCAGCAGAGGCTCTGGTGGATTCTCCAAAACCCTGCTGCTAATCATGCCCAAGTGATAACAGGACAGATTATGCACAATCATGCTGACATTTATTACTTAAAGACCTATCCAAAAATAAAATTTGTCTTACCAAAAGGAGGAGATTCTCTCCCATCTTCTAATCCTGAGTCTCGTTCTCTGTCTCTCTTTCTGTGTTTATGCCCACGGTGCCGATGGCGTCGGTGACTTTTTCTTCCACCCAGTGGCACATGAACCCCAATGAACAATGTTCGATGGCCTACAGGTGAAAAAAAAGGTGTCTTTGAGAAAGGAACTATGTTATAACAACAATATAAATATCCTTAATAGCATTAATGGTATCATTCTTATGATAATTTTGAAGTTACATAATATTGATTATTCTAATGTTAATAGTCTTAACAATATTGACTTGAATAAAGATGATTAAGCATCACAGATACGCAACCCCTTGATACAGGAAGAAATTCCAGTACTGAAGTCCTTATGATGCAGTGCCAGATTTTTTTTTTCCATCGAATTTGCATCTTTTTACGTGAATTTTCATTAAAGCCAGACAGGTGTTCTGTTAAATGTCTTCCAAAACAGTAATAAAAAGAGACACACGGACCTCTTCGGATTGAACATTTGGTAAAGTTGCTGTTTGCTTTGTGTGTACAAGAACTTTAACAAACTCATTCCTATTTATGAGCCAAACCTTGACAGAATTCTTGTGGGAAATTCAATGAATAAAAAACGAAGAAGACAAAAAAATTGAAAAAACAATAAAATACTATGTAAGCAAGAGCACAAAATCCCTACACCACTTTACATGCTCACATCATAAATGTATTGCTGGTATCGTAGGTTGCTTTCATTTCTTCTGTTTTATTTTTTTAAATACATAAGAAGGTACATATTGCGTGCCTGCTGCCTTGAAGCCTGATGAATTTTATGTTGCTGATCAAGCCCAAAATATTTAGGTCTCTTAGCTATGTGGGCTAACAGGATCAAAGCACAGTAAAGCATTTAGAAGGGGGAGAGCACAGCAGAAATGTGCACTAACCAGAACAAATGGGAAAGGAATCATGACTCACTACAGGCAGGTCTTCTACATTTACTCAGCAGAAAGACATAGCCCAGATTACTCATCTCAAATAACATTATTTTCTCCTTGAAATTAACATAACACAGCTCATGGATATTTGCTGCTTTGCTGTAATCATTCAGCGATGTCAATCACCTAAAAAAGGTCAAGAACACTAAGCTAAGGTAGCACGTGATCTCTAATCCCATAGAGACTCCAGAGGAGGCAGAAAACACAGCAAGGCAGCAAGTGTCACAAAACATCAAAGAAATTCAATATGGACAGGAATTCTCTGCAGAGGCAGAGCTAAAAATGCTGAAGAAAAGACTCTGGACACCACACTAGTTATTTCCCTAACTTTGATCCATGTAGAGGAGGCTAAAAAGCAGAGACCTCAATTTTTGACAGACTTCTTGTAGAGTTAGGAGATCTTCCTAAAACAATGCCCGGTAGTTGAAAAATATGTATTTATTTATTTATTAAATACCTCTTTCTTCTTGCTTATCACATTTAACCCAAGAAATGGTTTAAAGATAACTGCTGCCTTTTGTGTATTTCAAATGCATTGCAGTCAGTCATGCATGACACCTGCAAAAATTCATTAAAAATATACTGAAGGACATGAGTAATGTAGTACTTTACATTTCCTTATCCCCCTCCTTGGGTAGAAGAAAAAGCAAAACAACATTTTGAAAGGAAGGTTTACTGTTCCTAAGACTTTAGCAATTTCCAGAGGTGCAAATAGATTGCTTTTTTTATTTAGTAGCTAAGTACATTCCTGCTGCTTCGTGATAGAAGTGGGCATGCTTATCCTAGTTTTCTCCCACATCAATGATCAGATTGTACCTGTATCAGGAAATGCTGATTGAGACTCACATTTCAATCAATTTCCAGGGCTGAAAGCAGTACTTGAGTCCAGACTGTTCTTTATTCAGTACACTGGGATACAGTGCCAGAACGTTCGTGTGTGTCTGAATGCCCCAGTAATTTTCCTTATACAGACACAATCAGTTCACACTGAAAAAAACCCCAGGAACCTGGAAACTGAAATAGACATCGGGAAAAAGCAAAGTGGACTTTACTCGTTCTGTGTGAACCTACTGAGACCAGCAGAGTGCTACCTAGGAATAATTTCAATGAACACATGGAGAAAGGTAGGTGCTTGTAACAAGGTTCAGACAAATAAGAGGAAAAGAAAGTGACAGGGGAAAAGCAATAGTTCTCTACAGAAAAAATCATAGAGCAAAAAGCAAAACATCTGAGAGTTAAGTAGTGGTTTATTAAAAGATCACAACTGTGGAGCAAAAAGAGACCATCTGGGAACAAAAGAGTAATGAATTCTGAATTGCTGACAAAATGACAATGAATGATAGAAGCAGCAAAAAAAGAAAGAGGAAATACAAAAGAAATCAAATTACTGTATTACCTTACTGCAAGTAACCTTTTCATGGTAGGTATTATGAGCTAGAATGTAATGTACATTTTTCTGTACAAATTGTCCAAGGCATTATTAAACAAGAGTTTGCAGAGAGCTCTCTAAATTTGCCAAGACTAGAAGGTCAAACATGGACAGAGCAGGGCAGATCTCAGGAAAACCTGACTAAAATTTCTAACAAGAAAGGGCATCTACAACTGAGTAAACTCAGGATCCACCAGGATATCCACTATCCAGGATATCTTTATAGATAATAACTGATCCTATATGGGCCTTTCTTTCATTTATCTTTATGAACATTTTTGTGTCTTTTATTATTTACTTCACCAGGATGCCAAGTTAAAATGACTGAATATTGCTCAAATATTGTACAATAATTCTGCTCTGCCATACATTTTCTCAGGACCTAGCTCAACTAGATCATAATTTCTCATTCTTTTGGCAAGGCTGCAAAGACACTAAAGTATGGGAAATAGTAACAAGGGCAGATTACATCAGGGTCCAAACCATTGACATCAGGTACAACCTAATAGCCATTCTCACACAGAACTGACATGTGGTTTAAGAGGTGAACATAACACGCTGCTCTCCCTCCCAAAGGGGTGTGAGTTTTGTTTTAAAATTGTTTTTGGAAGAATGGGAGGCACTGGGGCAAAAAAATCTGTACTCTTAGCATTCCATTAAAAAGATCTTAATTCCACTAAATTATAGGAAATATTTACAAATCCTTTCTCTCCATCTCCATTTTCCCTTGAAATGTCACATCACTCAAATAATTGTAATGGGATTTCCAGAAGTACCTAAGTTAAGTCATCAAGCACCATCAATTATAATGGGTTATGTGTTTTCAGAGCTTTAGAAATCCCACTACATTTCTCTTTCTTTCTATTTATTTAGTGCATAAGATAGGTAGCTAGGATAAGCTTCTGGTTTTAAAAACCCAGAATGCCAGGCGCTAAAAACCATTTCTAGATGTTACTTTGGTCATTCTCAAGGGATATGCAGAAAATTCTTGCTATTCTGAGCCCAGATTTTTAGATTTTTAATTTGCTATGAGGTTCCTAAAATAAATTTAAGTGTAAGGAATAATTTCTCCTTTGAAACTCAGCAACCCCAAACAACACTTCTACTTAGATTTTATTCTGAGAAATGTCTCTGCAAGACGTATTCAAATTAATAATATATGCTTCATATCTGTCTTTTCTAGGGCAACAATTTCATACTTCCACAAACTGAAGACACAGTAGAATAATTTTTTTCTTCAAAAGTTTAGGGAAGATAATGATTTTTCCACATGGTTATATGCACTTTCATCTGTCTCAAAGATAATTATAATTAACAGGACCCCTTTTAAGTGTTTTATAATATCATTTGGATTTAATGTAATCCCATAAAAATTAAAAAATAATACTTTACAACAAAGGTTATTGTTTCTTCAGTCCTTAAATACTTTAACTCAAGGAGTGTTTTAATGCTCTGAAGGTAAACCACAAGCTTCTTATGCTATAAATGCATACATTTATACTAACTTTACATTATATACCAACTTTATATTCTGGGTTTTGTTCCCCAGCTATGTGCAATTTGATTCAGAATAGTCTTTTATTAAAAATAATCTTTTTACAACTTACTAGTGGATGTGTAGCACTGTATAAATGTCATTGCAGAGCAGATCAATTCCTTGCATTGTATTTTTTTAATAATCTTTCACATTATAAATAATCTTTGTGTATTACTGTATTTTCACAGTGTGTCTCTTTTTAAAAATTACTTGCTCCTAAATCCTCATACTGAAAATACTAATGCATGTGTTCATGTTTCACTTCCCTAGCAGCACATCTGGAATAAATCAACATTTGAGTTCAGAGTGTGTTTTTGCAAGGACAAAACCATAGCCTTTCTATGATAAAACACTACTGATACTAATGTAGGGTGAACAGAAAAACTCAGAAAGATCAGATAAATCCTATGGCTCACTGATATCTGAACCAATTCTTAACTTTTTAAATTGCAACATAAATTAAATACAGCATAAAGCGTGGAGAAGAGCCTCTTTCAGCATGGAAATTCTTTCAGGTCTTCATGTTACACCAGGAATGTGGAACTCATATAGGTACTTCAGAGCTTCTTAGTGTGCCAGCTCAGTTGGTGACAATTGTGTAAAAAAATGACTGTCCTGGATCCAAACATCCATGAGCACCAGATGCTCAGGGTCCATGTGCTTGTGCTGCCTTCCACCTGGGATTATCTGAATCTGCCTGAGGCACCTGCTGACACCAAGGCTTTCAGACCCCCTGCTCACAGGCATGGAGGGAAGGGGCAGATAAGGGAACAGATGGGTCTTGAAACACCTCCAGAAAGAGCAAATGCAGGCTTCTGTGACCTACTGAGGAAACACATTGCAAAGGCAAGATGCCTTGAGAAAGAATACTTTGCCAATAACTCAAGCCAAGTTTCAGCTGACTGCTGACCTCAGCAGGACCAGAGGGGTTTCTCCCTCCTCTGGAAAACAGTCAGGGCCTTGAAGTCTCTCCTGTGTACTGACAGCTAGAGCTGAACCAAATGCAATTTTTCATCCTCTCAAAAATGAATAGTGAGGCAGAGACAGAAAACCATCAGTCCATGTAGGGTTAAAAAATTGCCTTTTTCCTTACAGGAAAGAAAGTGATTATGGTGAATTGTGTAGGAGTAGAAGTACATGACTCATGATTCGTTATTGTAGTGCAGCAGGGAGGCAGAGCTGGAGAAAAAGCAGAAAGGACAAAAGCAATCCTTCCAAAATCAACAGTTTACATTGCTGTTTGTGGTTATGGTTTGCCCAAAACCCATTTTTCACCTTTTTGCTGCGCCATAATTTGGAGGAACTGACAAGAAAACCTTCAAAAATTCTTTTAGATTATACATATAATTTATATCCTAGAGTAGATTACAACAGAAGTTATATAGAAAAAAAAAGAAAAAACAACCTGACCCAAGATAAAATTAAAGACACATTGAATGCGGAGGATAAGAGCATCTCACTGAAGTCATTAAAGTTAAGGACCTTTTAAAGAGCCTCAATCATTCACTGCCCTCCCAAAAAAACCTTGCATTTTAGCAAAAGATTTTTCCAGATTGTAGGTGGGCTAAAACGTACTTTTTTTACCAGCACTCATGTTTCAAATTTCCTAGATTCCTTCAGAAGAATCCAAAGGTATTGTATGTATGGCTCTATCATGAGATCATGACCTTGCCAGACAGAACAAAAAAAGCCAGCAGACACAGAATATAAAAGAACCTGCTCAGATACACAACTCTTTCCTCTGATGGAGAGTGAAGCTGTGGTTATTGGAGGGAAAAATTTGACCTATATTTCTAAATTAGCAGCAAGCCAAGAAAAAAAAAAAAAAAAAAAAGAAAAAAAACAAGACAACCTCAGTACAAGTACAACTGTGTGTTAAAAAATGAATGCTTCTATCTTCTCATGCAATTTAGCAGCTTTCACCAACAACAGCAAATTGGTTTATGTCAGTTTCATCTGGGATTTCACAAAGTGAAGTATTTGAATATATTAGTCCCTACAAATACTGAAAAGGTTTCCTGATTGTGAAGCTCAGAGCAAATTCAAACCAAATTCACAACCAAACCTTATCATCAGCTAAAGACTGTGGTGTTCAACCAACACTGTGGCACTTGTTTGCTTCCATTATTTCATTATTAATAATTTCCAGGAGATTCTGTGAAGACATCCTTCAGACTTATTCATGAATCCTCAAGGTGAAACGCCTTCTCACCAACACAGAAACTGCTGAGGAGAGACAAGGGGAGCAAAGGGATCAAACCAGGTGGCCACCAAGACAAAAGGAGAAAAGTGAGATCTCAGGCAATATTGAATTATGTAGGAAAAAAAAAAAAAAAAAAAAAAAACTGGATGAGAGGCACTACAGAAACATGTGCCTTAGGAATCACAAAGGGAACAAGCTTGAATATGTGATACCTGGTAGGCAGCAAATGAAAGAGCAACCTTTCAGGTACAGACAAAGCCAAACCATTCTGGACTCTGCTCCCATCGAAGCGCGGCAAACATCGCTGCAAGGAGCACGAGCGAGGTCAGAGCCAACGGCAGCACGAGCAGGGCACCCCAGGGAAGCACAGGCAAGGAAGCTCGGAGCAGGGGATCTGTACTGACATGCTAACAAATGATTTGCAGTAGGCTGCAGCATCCTGGGAGCCAAGGGGAAGGGAAATCTCGGTTCATGCTCCTGTCTGACCAAGCAGAGCCGGTGTCTGACTTGTTTCTACATTGAGGCACAGGTGAATCAAGGCCAGGTTATTAAAATTTATATTCTTTCAGTCCTATGAGCTGCTAGGTCCTATTAATTTCCAGGTAAATAATGTCAGTGGCAGACAGGTGTGCTCTGATGTTATTTCTACAAAAAAGGTCCAGTCTCTGAGAATAAAAGGCTACTTAAACTCAAATTTCTACTAAGTAATAACATATGGAGTTTGGCATTTAATCAAAATGAGGTTTTTCATATATTAACCCTAACAGTATATAATCAAAATTTCATGAAAATAATTTTTAAATTATTGTCACTAGCTAGAACAAATCTAAAAATTAAAAAAATAACTAAAATCATTATTTTTAAAAGAGAATAATTAAATACTCTGGAGTTTCACCTTTTTTGTTCAACATCTACAATTAAAATTATCCTTCATGCAGGTTGTCAATTACAAAATATCACTACAAAATTTATAAATAATTTTTGGTTTATTAAGTTTAAAGACTCAGCTTCTGCATCATTCTGTGTTGCACGAGTCATATTCTAATTAAGCTTGAAGACTTTTTGTGACTTTCAGTAAGCAATCCACGTAGTCTGAATTTTGTAAAACGTGTCAGGAGTCATATTCTGATGTAAAGTCACGCATATACTGGATACAGTGTTTTATGTGTCCTCAGAGATATGAAACATGGCAAACTTGATTTCCCCTGAGGCAAATTTTCCCATGCCACTTAGGCAGATTAAATGAATGAAACATAAAAAAGCTTAAGCAAAATCTTGATTTCTCTGAATCAAGGATCATTTTGCCATTTTCTCCAACAGAGCCAGAATTCATCCCTGATTCATGCTTGGACCTTCACCTAACAATCTGATCTCCACCCATCTCCCAGCTGAAGATGCTTCTCAAACCAGGCCACAGTAATACCCCCAGCAGTTCTGAAATACTCTCACAAAAATCCTCAATCTGCAGTTGAGCACCTCCAGCAAGGAGTCCATGGAACAGTCACTTTTCCCCTCAGCTAACACGGTGGGCATAAGGAAAAGGCCTTGGCCAGAGTGTATTTCATGTCAATCCCCTTGCATATCTGCAGAGTCCAAAAGTCAGCATGTGACCTGAGAGAATCTGAGATCTCCCACACAGAGCAATTTAAGTACTTTTGACCTATGAGATAAACAGTAGGTATATCCATCTGATCAGAAACTGCTCTTACTGAACATACATTGAAGCAATGGCGGCCAGCCAGACAACCCCATGGAATAAGCTGAGAGCAGCTGCTGAAGTGCACATCTGTCCAGGAAAACGTGCCTAGCTGCCCTCAGCACACATACATGTACAATCTGTCATTTTGCAATTAAATACCTGAGCATCCAGAATCAGTGTCCAATTCTCATTTAGGAATTCCACCACTGATAGAAATGAGAGCATATTTATTTCAGTAGGATTTTTGTCCTACTTTTCCTTATTGAAAGATAACATGCAAAACAGGTGATTATAACCAGGGAATATAATCTCTTTTTTGCTTTTAGAAATGCTTTCTCAGTCCCTCCATGAATGCAACAGTCAGACAGATGACCTATTCAATAGTAGTGACTAATCCTGACCATACAACTCACAAAAAATTAACTATGTGGAAAAATAATTCATGCTGAAAATCTGAATGCCAAAGCTCTGCAGACAATTCACCTCTGAAGCACTACGAAACTTAAGTAAAAAGATACCATTTGAAGCACTTAGTGCAAGTATCATTACAGCACTAAGATGAGCACCACATCTCTTCTGTTCCGATAGGTACTGCACTTCCTGTCTTATGTTCCCAAAGTTTTACTACACTGCTCAGATAAAGAAAATACTGATCTAGAGAGACTGAGGCAAAAATCTGTTCTTGTGTCCATTCTTCAAGGCAGGATTAATCACCATATCTTCATGCTTTCAGCAAGAAATGTACTTGCAATATATTTATACAATGACTGCCTAAAATATGCAAGTCCAAATATTTACTAGGCTTTGAAATTTCAGATGGAAATTTTAATACACATTTAAATCTGTATTTCTGAAGTTTGAATGTTGATAGTTTCATTTGTTTTAAAGACAAAATACTTACAATTATAAAATTTAATAAGAAGAAATTGAATACAGTTTTTCAGATTTAAACTTGTAGCTCTTCATATAAATTGCAATTTTTGAAATGTTGCTGACATGGTGCCATTAAAACTTACACCCTGGCAAAACTATTCTTCCCTAGAATATTCAGTAACTAGCTATTTACATTTTAAAACATAAACCCAATTAAATGTCTGTCAAAAAGCTAATTACGTAATATGTATTAATAGTCGGTTATACTCTTTTTCTAAGGTATGCAATTAGCACCTGATTATTTAATTTCATATTTCATAGTTGTTATGTCATTAAGAAAAAGGTGCATTTTTCAGCAGAACCCAACACAATGTCAGTGAATGAGACAGGTATTTGTGAGTGACATTCTCTGTTTCCAGGAGGAGAAGTGCCTAGATGTATTTCAAAACAAATGGACATGCTATTAACAGCAACTGGATATTAAAATCTGCAATGTCTTCAAAACTTATGTCACTTGGTATTTTTGAATGTAGTGATTATACAGTTAAGGACAAACTGATCTGAACTTAGAGTGAGCATGAAATTATCTGAGAAAGCTAACTGCATCATGAAGGATTGATTCTACATGGAAAATTGTTTTCTTAGAACACTGTGAAACAATAGGGTTTTATTTTTAATAAAAGCAGTTATATTTGATAACTGCAGAATTGTTCAATATTCTAAATTTCATTCAGATTGATGGGAAGGTTGTGGGAGTGTCACTGCCATGTTCCAATTTCTACTGATAACATCTTAAGAGCATACCTTTGAAATAATATTTTCACTGATATTTCTCAGGAGCAACTCTATACATACAGGATGGTGGGGGGGGAAAATAATTAAATACAGTTCTTAAATTATGTTCCACATAGTCACATGTGGAACATCACAGTAATTCTGACAACTTCAATGTGACTTAAGCTTATGTGACTGAGCTTAAAGATGTCATTCTTCAGAAAGCTGTCCATCTTTAAAATACCATCTCACTATCATCAACAAAATGACTCAGCAAAAGGATATTTTTGTGGGTTGACTCACCCCACAAAATCTCTATGAGTCAGTACCATGGAGAAAGGGCGACTGGGAACTCCCACTGTTTTTTTTATTGGGTGTTTCTCTGAGGACACCAGATACAGTGGCTTCTCTGTGATCAAGGACACAATCAAGAGACTGAAGACCATAGATTAAATGTGAGATTCAAAATAAGAGGTTTTGCGTTTATGCCCAAAACTGGCATTGCCAGCCTGACCCACTGGTACTTTCTCCCTGGAGACACCAAATCTCTAAATGCCACCCTGAAACATCTTACCTGAGCTCTAACCTTGCGCAGGTTAGACTTCCCCCAGGCTGAGTAGAGAGCTACCTACCTCATACATGCCACCCGGCACAACCTCTAACATCCTTCTGCGAGAGACAACCTCACACAGACACAGCCAAGCCCCTCCCAAATGCAGCTACATTGCTTTTTGAGGGAGGCACTGCTGATGGAAGCAGTAACAGAGTTGCTGTGTTTCACTGGTATTTCAATGAAATCATCAGTATGGCCAACACGTATCAGAGAACACAAAGTTCATAGAGACAGAAAAAAGAAAAAATAAATTATGTAGTCAATGATAGGCATTTAGAAAACTCAATTCCCTGCACAGATGGAGATAGCTCTCTTTAGACCTGAAGCAGGGAACTTTTCAGATGTAGCATGTTGATCTTAGTATTTTTTTTGGGCTAGTTCATGTGGATCTGTGTGACAAAACCAGGAACCTCCATGTCCCACTACAAAAAGCTAACAAAATCAGCCATTTCCAGTCTCAGGAAAGGGATATCATACGTGCAACAGAAACTCATTTTCATCATAACTATGACTTGGGGGCTCACACAACTCAATACAAGAGTTTAAGTACAGTAGTAGCCAAAGCTTGGGAAACACCAAACAAACAGAAATGCAACTGACTCATTAAACCAGTACCTAAACAGTTCTCATAATTTCTCACTTTCTTCTACATGGTCAAGTTAGGTGGTTTCTGCAGTGGATATCAGCAAATATGTATCCAATCTCTGACTTTTGCCAAAATGCTTTTGTTCAGCTGAAGATGTGGCTAGGCAACTACACAAGGATTGTAATGCAAATGTAGAAGCCTTTATAAGTACTAAATCAGCAGTCCTGCTTGCAACTGCATATTTGAAAGCTTAAAAGACTTATCGAAAGTCACACATGCATATTCACAGGACTTGACCATGGATCACCAAAAACTAGCAAACTCCTTCCACTATCATCTGTTTCTGGATACTGCTGTGAGAGAAAATAGTATTTCTTTTCTTAAAATAAATGACAATATTCTGCTCTCTTGTCTCTTTGCATCCCTGCTCAAATCAATAAGTTTACACATTGGAATTACATTTCAGTACTTTCAGAAGTAAGTGACAACATAAAGCACAGAAAAATCATCCCTCACCTTCTAGATCTTCCTTTTCAAAATGTGTCTTGAGAATGGAGCGAGTTCCACCTCTATCCACAACAGCCTCTTCATCATTTCTCTACAAAACAGAAAAAAAGACAGATAAGCTACTTTTCATTTGGAAAATATTGGCAAGATTGTACAGTACTATAAAACAAAGATGTTTTTAATATTTTAACTTTTCCAACTCAAGAACAAAAAGAGGTATAAGAATTTAATTTTACTTATTAAATCTATTTCTTTTGTATCAGTTTTTACTGAGGTATGATTACAGCTAACTTTGACATGCAAAACTTATGGTAAAACCTGCAAGATGATGAGTAAACACAGGTTACTGGAAACCAGGAAAAACATGATCCAGTAGGACAATGAAAGAGATGAGAGAAGAAATGTCTGATCAAGGTAGCTTTATTCTCGTGCACCTTAAGAAAGGGGTTGCACATGTATTTTTGCCTTTAGACCAGGATCTTGAGCTACATGAAAAATTCCCTAACTACTACTACTAAGATTTCTTATACTTCAGCAAAGCTAGACAATAACACTCAGTGACAATATGGTAAGAAATAAACTAACACCATGGAAACAACTGGCTTCACTCACTGGTGAATTGCAAAGCCTTTGCTTTTCTTTACAAACACCAAGCTGAATTTGGTACAAAGGCAGGCAGCATACAATAACAGCAGAAAACAAAGCTATTCTTCCTCAGGAACACAGATTTCATGTTTCATTTTATCCTGTAGTCATACCTGCATTTTAACTGTACTCGGTACTGCACTGTAAAAGTAGTATGTGATTAATTAGTGTATTGTACTCAGGCTAGGTAAGGTACAGAAATTAGTGATTTTGTCATTTCTGACATGAAGAAAAAAACCAACTCATTTCCCTTAACAGAAAAATATTTTGGGGGTTCAGCAACAAGACACTAGATGCTGTGCTAAAATGAGTATTTGATTCACTACGAGTTTGACATCACTAAATACAGTCTATTTCACAACATGAAAGAGTGATTTTCATTATATTATTATGAAAAATGATGCATTATACAAAAGTACTAATTAATATATTTACTTGTCATTAGTAGAGGGGTTTTAGCAAGTGATATTAGAACTAGAACTACTTCATTTCAATACATAAAATTGGTATCTTAATGCAAGTCTGAAGCAAAGGGATTTAAATACCAGTGTTGCATCACAGGTATACATCTATATATAGAATGCAATGGAATATAATGAGAAATTAAAGTCTTTGAGCACCTCTCCTTAAATATCAGATGCCCCAGGCAAAAAGATTTACTTCTATAGCTGGATGTGGTGCATTCTGGATGTGAGTTTTTGTTTCAGGCTCCTTTCTTTTTCAAAAATAGCTGTCATGCTGTAGCTATCTTACATAGAAAAATCCTACGAATGTGTCAGCACCAAGCATCTGGGCTGTTAAAGAAAGAAAGACCAAGTGTTAAAATGTCTTTATTAGAGCTTTCCCATAGATAATAGTACATAACTAAAATATGACAATAAGAAATAGGCTTCTATTGAAACTGTTTTGTCTTATAATAATTTAGAATCAGCTAATAACCCGTTAAGATGTACCAGGAAAGTGTAACTTCATACAAACCATTCAATCATTTTACTAAAATGAATCCATTATTTTGAAGCACTTAGACATAACAATGCCATGCCCCTGGGTGAGTAATTAGGCAGGATGTCAAAGTCCAAGTATTAGAGCCATATCATAAATAATGCTATCTTAGCATAAGACACTCACATCAGAAAGGAAGCAATGTTAAGGAGAATTTACAGTGGGGAAAATACTAAATTGCTGGGCATTTTAAAGCCTATACAGATTATCTAAGTAAATTAAATACAAATTAATTCATTAATATTTATCAAAATATGCTCATACACTTTGACTTCTCCTTTCCCATGTGTTCAATTTTCAGTTTCTGGCAGACTTTTACTTCTCTGCCTCCTCTTCCTGTAATGTCACAGCAAGTCTCAGCCTTGCCTCATTCTCAGAAGTGGGTTTATTCCATTAATATTACAGGGAAAAACAGCTTAATTGGGAGTGCTGTGTTGTTAGCAATTCACTTGTCAAACTCTGAGCAAAGTCCAATTAAACAGGCCTGGCACTGAACACACTGACTTCCCAGGGAGCAGCTTAAAAGCCACCTCACATTTACCAGCATAAGAGTTGTACTGCATTTACTCTAGAAGTAATTTCTGATTCCTGTACTGCCCCTTGGAGGAGGGGAGAGGTGAGACAAAGGTTCACTTACAGTTTAGTGCTTAAACTCATTGGGCAGTGAGGACTATTGCAATACAAATAAAAACAGATCCCACTCCACTTTCCCCTGGATTAATGAAGACTGGAAACCTAATTTCAATTAGTAATGCTCTGAAATTTTTTATAATTTCAGGAAAATTACCAACTTATTATTTTTAAGTGCTGCAATAAATGAGTTTGAAACTGAAAGTGTAGGCAAGATTAACCATAATACAGTCATGGAAGCCAGAATTCATGCCAACCAAACTCCACACTAACATCCTCAGAGCCATGAATCTTGGGCCAATCTGCAGCTTGGCCCATCAGTTTCAGAAGGTTCAGAAAAAGGCATGAAAACTAAACGCTCTTCATTGCCATGCCACATTTATGTCAGAATTCTACCCCTTCTTCCTTTTACACCATTTGAAGATGATGAAGGTACAAAATTTGACACAGGGCACAAATCTGCAAGGGCTGGAGTAGTGAAACCATACAGATATACTGCAGCAGTCTGCAAACAAATGTGTGGACACACTGACCATGTGCAAGTCCTTGGAACTGTCCATTACTGCAATGAGTTGCTTGCTGATTCCAGTGAACACTGTGGTCTACTGCTTAAAGCATGGGAGAGGGATCCAGGAAGTCCCCGAGCGCTAATCCTGGATCTGCCACTGACTTGCTGTGTGGCCTTGGAAAAGTCACTTAATCTCTGTGCCTCAGCTTCCCCATCTGTAAAATAGGGATAATAATACTTACTCATCTACCTTCCTCACTGGGCTGCTCTGTGCCAAAATAAATTTTCACACAGCATTTCAGAGCTGTAAGGCACTACAGAAGTACCAAGTAATTCAATTTAAGAAATTTTACCCATGTGAATAGATAATGCTAGGAAATAAGAAATTGCCAAAATCATTAAGGCATAAACTTTCTCCTTTTTTACATCAAACCAACGTATATTAATACCTTGCAATAATTTTACATTGCACAACTTTGACAAAGATACATAAGAATAAATGTAGGGGTTTTTTTCTGCCAGCCTAAGAGCAATGCTGGAGAAGCCAGTGGAATTATATTTCACTGAAGCTATAATCAGAGTGTAATAAACTTTTCATAAACAATATAACATCTCTTCACTCTCCTTTTCATAATATTTGTTAACATCTTATGGTTTAATATAGTAATAACACAATAGTTGATTTATTTCCCTACAGCAATAAAATACCAGCACACAGTAAAACAAATAATGTGTCTGAGATAAAATAGCAAGAAAAAGCCAAAGCTTTTTACATGGGAACCACAAGCTTCTCAGAGACTAAGGCCCAGCAACTCTACTCAGTCCATTACTTTTTTCATGTCTTACATTTTCCAAATGAATGCTGGAATGGCCTTCAACCTGCAGCAGCAGCAGCTACACATATTTCACATAAAACACCTATTTAATAAAAGTCTTATAAATACAGTTGTTACTATATTTGTCTCTACATACTAGAAGTTCAAACACAGTGGCAAGAACAGAGAAGCACACAATAGAGTCATCTTCTGCATGCTTTACATTGCAACCACATTGCACTGTAAGAGGTCGGTCCTTAACCTGCCAACTCCCAGAACTGTGCACTGCCCTTTCACACCTCAGAAAAACTCAGTTGATGAAAAAATACATTTTTAGAAAAGCTGATAAGCATCATTTTATGGCAGATGTTTCTGTGTCTTTTTAGTTACTGTCTATGCTTTCATCACATTATGGATGACTGGGGGGAGAGAAAAAGGAAATTAACTACTTTCAAAGGTGGATCTGTACAAAGACACATGACAAACCTCTTTAAATATGTATGTGCTAACGTAGACACACACCCTTGTAGAACTTCAGTACATTTCCAGATGATGGAATTAGGACATATTCCACATCTTCTGGATGACAACAAGGTAGACTGAAGTCCAGATGACAATCTTTGATTTGAAGTTATCTATACAGGTATTATACGTATTTACTACAAGAGGAAAATCAATAAATTCTCTTAAAAGACACTTGCATACATGATAAAAAGTACTTGGATACTGGGCAAACATTTACTAAAGTTCATCTGTTGATGAACTTTAGTTCATCACTACAGCAAATGAAATATTAGTATAACAATAAATATACATTAGGAAACAGAAAATTAGGACAACAAGGAAGTATTAAATACTTGCAAAGAGTATATCTCACTTCTTTCCCTTGGCAGGTTCAGTGATCCACTAGTATGACATCTGTATCTAATATATTTTGAGCAGACAAGTCAAAATGGATAACAGAGAAACATTTTACATGGAAAACTACAATTTTTTTTATCCTTGTTTTTTATCTAATTTTTTTCATACCTGATTACTTTTATTTTCTGTCCTAGTATTTGTTCACTATTTTCAATAAACTGGATGATTGCTTCCCTTTGAAATACAATGCAGAAACCAGCTACAAAGAGTATTAATATTCCACCTTTTTTCACAGCTTTTAAAACTCTCAGTTAAATCCTGTCCTTTTTAAATTACATTCTTAATATACTCACAGAATAAATCATATCAACATAACCATGCAGAACCTTTTTTCAATATTTTTCTTTCTGTAAAATATATAACAGAGCAGAAGCCATTTTGATTTTTCACACACTAGAAATTATGCATATGACACACCTGCTGACTCATAAGGAAAATAATCATGGTATTAATTACTTTTCCATATAAGCCCCTTATTGATGATTGGACAACCTACATAATTCTGCAATGCCATCTGGAACTCAGGAACACCTGTCAGCATAAAACATGAAATACTGCTTTTCCATAAACAATATGAAGCTGTAATGTTGTGCTGGTTTTGGCTGGGGGAGAGTTAACTTTCTGCACAGCAGCTGGTATGGGGCTGTGTTTTGGGATTGTGCTGAGCACAGGTTGATAATACAGAGATGTTTTGTTATTGCTGAGCAGGGCTTGCACTGAGCCAGGGCCCTTTCTGCTCCTTGTACAGCCACACTGGAGAGGGGCTGGGGCTGCCTGGGAGACACAGCTGGGACAGGGGACCCCAACTGACCAAAGGGACATTCCAGACCACATGACATCGTGGTCAGCATATAAAGGGGGGAAAGAAAGAGGAAAACGGGAGGACATCTGGAGTGCGGGTGTTTTTATTCCCAAGTCACCGTGACCTGTGATGGGGCCCTGCTCTCCTGGAGATAGCTGAACACCTGCCTGCCCACAGGAAGCAGGGAATTAACTCCTTGTTTTGTTTTGCTTGTGTGGGTGGCTTTTGCTTTCCCTATTAAACTGTATCTCAATCCATGAGTTCTCTCACTTTTACTCTTCTGGTTTTCTCCCCCATCCCACTGGTGTGGGAGTGAACAAGCAGCCGCCTGGGGCTTGGCTGCTGGCTGGGGTTAAATAATGACAAACATGATTAAAAGATGTTCTATCTTAAAAGATGGAACCCTAACATGTTCATTTCAGTTTATACCTATTATCATACAGTTAGTGGTATAAAACTTGTGTATTTACCTTTCCAGTGGCCTGTAATAAAATACTAAACATTTTTGCAGACACCACACACACACACGATTATCTTCTCAGTTCCAACAGTACTGTTTTGAGTTATATTCATTTTACAGAACCATTACACAATATTTTTATTTTTAAGGTCATTTTGGTTGAGTTCAGCTTAACATTTCAAAAAGATGGCATTACTAGAGATATGGAAAACGAAGTTACTTTAACTCAAGAGCTACCAAGTGCATATTGGAAATATTTTGCAAAGACAATTAACCTAAACGGTTAAAAAGCTGCTACACATAGATGCCTGCCTCCCTGCTGCAGGAGGAAAATCACTGGTGACTGCCATGTTCAATCTTGTCCTTTAAACTGTCCTTGAGCAAACAGGCTCACACAAAACTGATTTAATGCACAATGTGTATGCCCACAATTTGGGTGCTATAATTCTTTTATCTTTCTGAATAAGCACACGGGGTTTAAAAAAAAAAACAACCTTTTTTAATATTATCATGTTTAATTGCTTACATTACATATTTAGCAATCTTTTGAGGTGAAAAGTACAGTGAATTTTATCTTTCCGATGAAATATAATTGCTTTTCCATTCCACTAGCTACATTATATCATCTTTTTGCCCTCTATCTACCTATCAAAGAAGACCTATCAAAACACATTTATAATGCAATAAGGTCGGTTCTGTAGGGTCTGAAGGATCATTTTTTAAGTGTCCCTTTAATGGCACTGCTTTTGTGGCAGCTTTCTGGAATAATCACTACTGGTTAACATAAAGCACAGTTTTCCTTTTGGTCAGCTCTGTTCCGCATAGTTCAGGCTATGCAACAAAGTAAGAAGCAATTAGTTTTCATCCCAGATTTGCATCTTCCCCAGGGCTGCATGTCATATGCATAAAAGCATCCTTTTCTGTCTTCTTTTTTTCCTCTTTTCTATTTTTATAGCAAAAGCCAAGATAATGTTTAGCATGACTCAATAATGAAATGTCATGTTCTGCAATGCTGCTAAAAATTGCACTAATCAGCACTGGCTTCAAAGAACTGAATTGCTACTGGCCTGGCACTGGACACATATTTAATGTTATAATGACCTTCTGCAACATGTAAGCATAAAGAATCATTTCAGACACTAACTCTAAGCACAAAGTATTGCTATAAATAAAACAAAACACAAGCAGAAAATAAACCAAAGCAGTTTTACACAGAATTAAATCTCAGCAATACTTGTAATTCCTGTGTTCATCTGCATTGAAGCATACTGTATTGTTATATATCATTATGCACAATAGAGCAGCTATAAACTGACACATAAATATTTCCTTCATATTTGATACAGAATTTTCTTTTTCAGAAAAGCCATTTTAGGTAGAAAAAATACATTCCTTCCATTTGCAAGGCAAACATGATACACTCTTTATCTATTCTCTATACACCTATCCAACTGAAGACAGCATTTCCATTTGAAAATATTAAACAAAAAATCAAGGCAAAATAGGAGGTTAGCTTGTTGCAATGGCCAAGTGCCCCACTTTGTCAGCCTAACGGGGTGGGGGAGACAACTGCAACAGAACATGGACAAAAAACTTTTCCACCTAAAACGCTTGATAAACCTGTTAAGACCACTGGATATAATAATCAAATAATGAACTGCTAAATTCTTTCTGGCTTCTGGTACCTGGTTTAAAGCACCTACAATTAATTGCAGCTGCTTACCATGTTTTGTATGTCTTGGAGTAAATTTATCAAGACTGCCCAAGTGATACAAACACCTTACAAAATCTCAACAAGGCACTTAGGTTATTGTGTTTCCTTGAATATTTTCAGTCACGCTCAGAGTCTCAAAACTTCTTCCTTTCCTTCTATTCTATCACTTCTGCCAGATCTGCAAACTAATCTTTATTCAATTGCTAGTTTGAGCCAGATGTCTGAATAAATAAAAGACAGTACTACTTGCTGCTGTGTAGATGTAGAAGTAGGGTAACATCTTTATGACTGAGATTTTATTCTTTTTACTTCATATTTTTACTACACTCTGAAATACTTAGAAGTTCTAGAGAGAACAGTGTAGATTGTTATTTTCTCCTCTGTGGTTATTATTTCAATGTCTTATGTCATTCTAATGCAGTGCCATTAGCTGAAATCCTCTTTTCTCACTTCATAGCAATGGCTATGTCAGCTATGTCAGCTACAGAGAAGTCTAACAGCAAGAAGATGGATGTGAAGACTTTATCCAAAGCCCAAATGAGATTTAATTTTAGCTTGTCTGGCCTCTCTCTTGTCCCAGTGCCACGTGAGGACAGACCCAGCATAACAGCCCTATTCAGATGTAGTTAGAAGCCGAACATGCAGACTTTAGCCCACTATGCATTTCAATTTTAGCTGCTGGGCAGCAAAGGGGGAAAAAGTATGTAATTACTAGTTTCTTAATCAGCAGTAAGTTTTAAGTTGGATACACTTCCCGTCTTAGGGGGTCTCCTTTCAGCCTCAGAAATTATGACATGTTTTCAGATTTCTTTACCTCAAAATGGGGTCAGGGAGCAGAATCATAGAAAAGAGTCTTCTTGAAGCAGCTACTCATGTAGAAATAGCAAGTGCAAAGAAGAAAAAGGGTCATGACCAACTTTTCAAAACCTATTTTGACAACAACTACAATTCAGGAGAGAGGAGTTTTTGTCTTCCTTTACAGCCAGCCACAAAAATTGTTTGGCAACTGCATCTTTTAGATGCAAATAGATGCCAACCACATTTCAAAACCACCTTTCTTGATATTATAAGCCAGCAAGATCAATAATAAACTAAATCACTCTCTCTGAAACAACAATATAATGTTCAGCAATTCTTCTACTTCTCAAACCACTTTCAATCGTATTTGACAAACACTTTCTTCAAAAACAATACAAGGATTAGTGAAGGCAGCAGGAAGGTTTCTCATGCTGACCATCTGCAGAATTATGCCAACACTAGTGATATTGTTTCCCTTCTAGCAGTGGAGGTAGCCTGGCTGGACCAAATCCATCTGAAGTGTTAAAAAATTGTATGGCCATTTTGTTAATTCATTTTCAGGAAAAAGTTAACATCCAATAAAAATTTCTGTTACAAGCCCAAAGATCAAATCAGATTCCTTGTGATCCTTCACAGTTGACTTCTATATGATCTATTGTGATCCAGAAGAGAAAAGAAGATTGTGTTTGGTTTGTTTGGCCTTTTTTAAACTGAAATCAGTAAATAGTTTCCTTGAATAAAACTGACAGATCTTCCTGATCAAATTCAACTGTAGGGTTTAGTCTAAAGAGTCCCCAAGTCATCTATATTTTCAGGGACTAACTTCAGCAGAAAATCTAGAACTGATGACCCAGTATTTCTGCTCTCCAAAGATTTAGGTTGATCTATGTGATTTTGTTGTCATGAATGATTTTTTTATCAAGGCAACTGTAGTTGATGTGACTGAAAAACACAAATATGTATCGCTGAAAAATATTCTCCTACTTGCAAATTAACAGCTACCACCATGGAAATTAAGAGACCTTTTGCACTGTCAATACAGTCAGAGCATAAGGAGAAACTCTTCATCTCACAGTTAGACAATGATATTCTGATTATCTTTGCTCTCCCTCTTATTCTGTTGCAGATCATCAGAAAGCCATGGTGACCAGGAAGGGTAATCCTGGTCACCAGGAGAAAAGAGTTAGGAGCCCCTTGTTCACAAGAAGATTAAAAAAATAATTAAATCCTCCAAGCCACTTAGAATACTATCAGCTATCAGAAAGCTCAGGTGGTCTAGTTAATTCACACAGGCATTCAGAAAAGCAGGAAACAGTACAGAAGCAGTGAGGACAGGGAAGGGAAAGGCAGAAAAGAAAAAGTGAGATAATGAAATTGATAATGTATTCTCAGAAATAACAGGACAAATTAACAGATTTCAAATGTCAAGTCACTTGTGCATCCTTCTTGCCCTGGCAACAAAACACTACACTGCAAGGAAAATTTTCATATTGAAGACTCATTCAAAATATACTGGGAAAATGATCATGACGGTGGATTAGATAAGGAGGGATTTGTATAGCTTACAACTTCAGACAGCACAATATAAATAGTCAGGAATCTGAAATGTGCTGCCAAAGAAAAATATGAATTAAGCAGTAGTTGAACTGGTCTTCCTACCTCTCAGATGTAAGAATTAAACTTGTACACATTGCCCACCTGTTGCAAGCTGTAAGCTTTAAAATCATCACTTCCATGTGATGGACAACAACATCTGGTTGTCCTAGACTAGTCAAGACACTTGAAAATAAAAACAAGTTAAAGTTAAAAACAAGTTATGTAACTTTAATAGTGTGCTTCATATTGAAATTACAGAATGTAACTTTTGGAAAGGAAAAGGGAGAAGTATTACTACGGAGTAGAAAGTAGGTATGAACATGGCAGCACATCTTTCACCAGTGCTTCTACATTAAAATGTTTTATTTTTAGAAAAGACTATTATTTTCATTTTAAATTTTCTCATAATGTCACTTAATTGACAGACCCCTATGCAAATGTAGAGAACAGCAAGGAAGGACACAATGATGTCCATCAAACAGAGCTTTGAAGGGTATTTATCTAAATTACCCCAGTGGTCAGTACTTTAGGAAAGCAGCAGAAATTACTAAATATCAAGCTTAACTGGCACATCACAGGTAATGAAATTTTTGAGTTACATATCATTACTTCTATCTCACTGTACTGCTCTAAAGTGAAAATGGTTACAAGCACAATGACAAAAAACAATATCCAACACATACCCTTCATACCCTTCCTTGTCAAGATAACACCATCTCCTGTTATTAAAGAATGGATTCTTTTGTGGTGAACACAAAAAGAAAATTCTTCTAATTTACACATGCCACAAGCTATTTGGATCAATCTTTGATTTATTACAAGTTGTACCAGGTTTATCATATAATCATTAAGGTTGTAAAAAACTTCCAAGACCATCAAGTCCACCTTCGACCTAATACCACCATACCCACTTAACTATACACAAAGCTTTTGAACATTCACTCATTTTTAGAACACTTCCAAGAACAGTAACTCCACTACTTCCCTGTGGAGTCTGTTTCAGTGTTAAACACTCTTTCAGACTTAGTGGAACAGGTGCTTCCTCTTCAAGCCCAATCTTAATGTAGGTATTAAAAAGTAATAATAACCTGCGGATCTGTATTAACTCGTACAAGCATTCTTCTTCAGACCTGCAAGTTCTGCCTACTTTTTCTCTGACTAGCATTGTTATTAAATAAGTATGTGTATGCATATGTGGAGAAATAAAAACAATGTCTATGGGCTCCACTGATACACATGCTGCAAATACCTGCATGATGTGCTTGTCAAAAAATTACTTAATTTATAAATCAATGATCACATCACTTAAAGGAGGTATAATAGCTTACAGGAATACAAACAATAAGTAGCCATGAGTTAAGGGTACTTAGCAACCTAAGTGTAATAAGATTAACACAACTAGCACATATGCCAAGTCATTAACAGGTTATCATTCACTTTATAGACTACAGAAAGAGTTTTGATGAGGATCTTCAAAGACTGGGTGCCATAAAAGAAAGTTCACTAATGACTATAACATGAATAGCAATTGGGAAATCAAAATTGATACTATACTGCAAGTAGAGCTAACACAAGATTCAACCTTGTGGTAAAATCTCGCTCTTGGAAGGGAAAGGACAAGGCGAGTTGAAAAGGTGTTAAAAGAAAGACAAGAAGACATATCATATTTGTATTTGAGAAGATGAGCAAACAGACCTTAAATAGCAAGTGATGTAGGCAGAGTGATAAGCAAAGATGGTATTAACACCAGTAATCAAGTGAAGGAAAGCTGTAAGTAATAACGTCAGCCAGACAGATGAGATCATAACAGTCACAGTGCTGAGGTGAGCCAGGCCTCACTCTGATTTATGGCTACATGACCAAACAGGAACTGTCAGCTTTCAGAGCCACACAGAGCAAAAAGAGCACATCAGGAAAGAAAAGGAAAGAAAATTCAAGATTATTTCTGACATGATTACATTCAGCTGATCACTGAAGACCAAGCAAATTTTCTGAGCTAAGCAGGGTTTAACTGGACTGGGGAAAAAAACATTTAAAAAAAAAGCAGTGGTGCCTTCATAAAGGATATGCTCATGGCTAAATTATCTGAAGTAAGGTGTGGAGGAGGATGCAAAGCTGAGGATGGATTCCTGAGAGATCTAAACATACACCTACATACAGAAAGAGAAGGGGGAGTGGAAGACCCACCCAATAAAAAACTGAGTCTGTAAAGTGAAACAATCAACAAGGACAAAATGACAAATGTCTAAGAACAACAAAATTTAGTGAAGACTATAACATAGTATCACAGAGAGATGACAGATGGAGTGGAGGAGAATAAAGGATTAGACTGGAATTCCTCCAGCAAGAAGTGGAACATTAGTGACATAAAATTCAGTGTAAAGGACAGAAACCAGAAGTAAGCAGTTCTAGAAAGACATTAGAAGTCAAGAAGTTAAGACAAGTGTACGAAGCATATGAATGGGGAGAGTGGGGAGTGGGAGAAGATGAAGAAGGTCAAAGGTTAGGACATTAATCTGGTGAAGAGAAACTTCTGAAGTAGAGGATGGGCTTGTGCTGAGTTCTTTTTTTTTTTAATATGAAGAGACTCAGACATACTTCTTGTGTAAGGGAAGGAACTCAAGGAGAGAAGCAAAAATTTTTTAGAAGTCAGAATATGGATAGGAACAGGGAAAAGTTAATTGGAACAGGTTCAAAGACCACAAAGAAACAGGTTCAAAGACAACAAAAAAATTCTGTTTCAGTAAACAAAAAGGAAGCTTGAATTTTGACCTTTGTTAGTTTTAAGAAATTCACATGGAGAGATGGGGTAAGAGATGAATTAAACTGAGAGCTTTATGACTAATAGAAAATACAGAACAGGCAAAACTGCAAGCAAAAATATTTATAACAGATGACAGAAATCCCAGAGATTAAGAAATATGGAAAGTCAGCAGAATCAAAAGATTTTCACCAGAGATAGTCAGCAGTATCTCTGAGGCATTGCAGATGGCATTAGGAACTGATAAAATGGATACTGGGAGTCCGCCAGGACCATGAATGTCAGAAGGGTTTGGAACTGTATGAGAAGAACAAAAAATAGTGCCTAAAGTGAACTGATAAGCTGATAGAAGAAAGTAAAGAGGACTAAAGGAAATCAAAATCATCAAGATCAATGAAACAGAAGTTTTACCAAGTCTCATTCCAAGAGAGAGAGAACAAAAATCTTTCTAAAGTTCCAGCAGTTACCACAGAAAAGGCACTTGGATAACACAGTGCAGGGAGAAGACCAACTCAAGGGTGTAGCTGATTTGGCACATGGTATATAGTTCAAATGAGAAACAGTACCAGGGCAGCTACGGAGTTGGATGGTTATCCACATGGAGACTGAAGGGTGAGAAATTATGAATTGAAGGAAGCTGGAAGTCAAAGTCAGACAGAGATGGGAAGAGGTATAGTTGTATGCATGTACACCATAAAAATATTAGAAAGACAGGCAGAAGGAAATTCTATTGCTAAATAAATAAACAATAAATCGGAGCAGGAAGAACACAGAACAGCACAGAAGTACCTAATTCTTTGACCCAAATTCAGAGCAGATAATGTTTTAGGTAACAATCTCCACAGAAAGGACCAGAGATGAGGCAGTGTTAATAAACAAGGGAAAAAATCTCTGTGGGCTGGAGGGAATGGCAGGATGTAGAAAGAAAACATCTAGATTCTTTGAGATCAGTAACATTCTAGAAAAGTCAAGAAAATTAAAACAATACCAAATAATAGAGAAGATAAAGAGTTTTGCACTCAAAGAAACAAGGGAGTTACAGGAATTTTGCAAGCTGAACAAGATGCAGATGTAATTTAAGGGAAGAAGGGAAGGACATTATACCAAAGAGTAATCCAGACATAGGTTGATATAAGAGCATGAAAAGCATCAGAAAACACAGAGATAAATTGGCACAAAGTAATCACAAATCTCAAGAGAAAGGAAACAGCACCATACTAATTTTTGCTTTTTTGTATATCCTGAAACTTCTGTTATCTGAAGCTGTTACACATACATGACTTGTTTACTCTGACATACATTACTTGTTTTAACAAACAACATGGTGATTTCAAATGCTGGTTGATAAGGATGATTTGCTGTGACATAGTTACATTAGGAAAGATTTAATCCCCTGAAGCTTATACTGCATGCTAAGACCATATAAGCAGTACTGGTCAAAGCATTTTATACTTGTACACTCTGTAACAACACGAAAAGTTCATGCCAATGTACGCTAATAAATCATTTGTAATGTGGAACTGGACTAATCTGCGTCCTATTCTCACAGGAATTTTAATCACATTTATGGAACATTTGCCAGAATTGTATAGTGATTGCTTAATTCTTCTCCAGATATAGTACACAAGGGAGTAAATAACATCACTGGTTCTTATGCATTCTTGGACATACAGATGCCAGGGTTCTTGCACAGGAATGTTAAAGGTTTTCTTAAGGTTTTCCGTTTTGTCATTTTAAGCTTATTTATTCTTTTCTAGCTGAACATCACAGCTTGTATATGTGATACATAACTTTAACAATGATCATGTTCAAGTAGACTTCTGAAGGCAAATGACTGTAAACAGAATAAGGTCAGCTAACGTATTTTAAACCAGACATATCCCAGAAAGTTGCACAGGGCTTTTGGTCCCCAAACAAGGGTGTAATCAGATCTGCTATATAGGAACCACAGATTTCAACTAACACATTAAATAGGAGTTGATTCATCTAAAAAAAAAAAAAAGAAAAAAAGTTAATTTAAAATCACTCCTTTGCTGTGACTTTGATATGCTATTATAGTCACAAGTAAGTACACTTGAAAAACAAGTGGCACCCACATTTAGAAATGGAAATACGGGATCATTGTATTTTCTTTGAAACATTAATGGTCTAAGATAATTTCATCTGCTGATATAAATATGGCAGAATACAAAACTCGAGGAAGTAGGTTTGTAACCCACGAGAATACAAATCCATTTACAAGTGGCAGAATTCTCAGTAGATGGAAACATAACACACAAAGGCATTACTCTTCAAAAGGTATATGAAATCCTTGCACAACTCCTATGTAGTCAATGGGAGCCAGATGAGATTCCAGATAAAAATTATCTTGACATACATTGCCATGGACTGCAACAGCACACTTTAAATATAATAAGAGCTTTCCTCTGCTTAGAATGAGCATATTTTAAACTGGCCCAGTGCAGAGAAAAATTCTGTGAGAGACAAGAAGCAACAACAGGAACTCAGAAGAACAGAACTGATATCTCCCTTGAATCTTTGATTACCCTTCAAACAAAGAAGGCCCAAAGCTTTTATGGTGTTCTTTCACCAAAGACTGAAATGGCTTCTCCATGTACATTCTACATTTAAACTGAAGGATTTTTTTTTTTTTTTTTGTAGAAGAATAAAAGAAGATAACCAAAAAAAGCAAATGTCCCAACTTCTCCCTTTAGCAGTGGATTTGACTTGCACAGGGCGCTCTGGAAGCCTGATCATCCAACCTCACAAGCATTGAGATAGCAAATTTAGCTTAAGTATCACTCTATCTATGCGCACTTACTATTTATCTGCTCAAAAGAGTATTGGGGGGAGAAGAGGGGAGTAGCAAGAGACTACTAATTAATTACTAAGTAATAGATGAGAAATTCTCCTTTTCAACAGCAAAGGATCAAGTCAATAAATCTTGTGCATAGTTCTATTAATAGATACTGCTGTGATTTCCTTGAAAATTTTATTCATTATTATTCTTATTCTTGTTCATTTTCCATCATCCTGAATCACAAAATAATGCTTATGGCAAATTATGGCAAAATATTAGCAAAGGTGTGATGGTGTTTTTAATCTGTCAATGACAAAAACTGAAATTCTATGCAATAATATTACCTTGTATTTGGTGTGTCATGTTTTAAACACTTTCTGAATGTTCCTACTTGCTCAGTTTTCTTCTTACTCTTATGCTGGTTTATATTTCTAGGCAGCCTAGAGGCACTATCAAACTTGCATATCCTTCCAACAGAATATATTTGTGTCAACAAAAGGCTGTTTATAATACCAAATTCTACAGGTGAAACACTCTATATGGTGTGTAACATCCTTATTTGAAATCTCCCTTCATACCTTTGAACTGGAAACCTGCTGTTCTCTGACAAGTGTGGTGCTGTTCCTCTGTGCTCTGCTAGACCAGTGTATGTCCCTGCCCAAATGGCAGACCGCAAACCAAGAGAGGAAGATATTTGGTGATGAACGTGCTGGGAAGGCAGGAACATCCATTATGGGAACAGCATCGGCTCCAAGGCTTAACCAATTTACTTTACAGGATCCCTGCTGCCCAGCTCTGTATGGAAGAAGCTGCAAAAAGTATCCAAAGGAAAAGAGCCTAAATCTTGTTTGCTATGAGTTGAACAAACAGCGTAAGTTTTCAGTTTTCCTGGAAGAGAAAGGTGCCATCCTTTACATTCCTACATTAGATCAGAGAACTACAGGTGTGTACAGTGTAGCCAAGCAAAGACAGGAAAATTAAACAGAAATTAAAGCAGAAATTGATAATGACACTTCTATGAACATGAAAGGGGGCCCATGAGGGAAATAAAGTCTAAGCAATTACCAGGAAAAATTGTTTATAGCTGATGATACAGACATTATTTAAAGCGTATATTTAATTCTTGTCTCTGCAATTTCAAATGATACTAAAAAGGAAACAACTTGAGAGTTCTTATCTGCTGAAGGAGGCAAGAAAAGGACTCAGAGCATGTCTCACTTCTGTGCTGAGGTTTCTGTTGCTGTAGATGTTCAGGACACAAGGCAGTGCCAGTAACTACTTTTGACAGCACAAATTACATCTTTCACTGACATCTATGGCAAATATGCGTGTTTGCATTAGAAGTTAAATGGCTGAGAAATTTCAGCACATCTGCACCCTAGAAACTAGAAAATCACTCAGGAAAGAGGAGGAGGGGAGCAGAAGGCAGACTGGGCAATAACAAAACCCAGTGAGTCACTGTGAGACATTCACTGAGCAGCAATGAGAAATTCACTCATGACTACGTGCAGAAGGACTGGTGACAGAACACTGAGATCCAGCAGAGGATCATCCAGTCTGCCGAAGGCAACAAAGCAACCAAGTTCCCAGAGAAAGAGGTCTTCAGCTCCTTCTGGAAGACAGGAACGCCAGCACAGCTTTTCATTTCCATATGTTTCACATTTCTTATGTCAGGTAAACTTCACTGGCACTATCCAGCCACTGCCATTAAATCCTGTGCCCAGGTAATCTAAGATGTTGTATTTTTGACATGTATTAGTACAACCACCTTAACTGATAGTCTAAAGATAAGATCAAGCCATAGTTATCCAACACTGAGCTTCATCCTTAGTAGTCCTCACAGAGCTAGGCCTACACTTATTGTGTGGAATCTAAGCACCCAGCAAAAATCTTCAGCAGCACATAAAACACAATAATAAAATCACTGTATTACTATCACTGCTATGAAATTATCATTTTGTGGGTTTTGTATGTATTAAATTAATCTATTGATCATTCAGTGAACTCCATTACAAATGTTACCTGGCAGACAACACTAAGGTAACACCAACCAATCTCAACTTTTTTACATACTAAAAGTTGTCTGATCTTAAATTACAAGTTCTGATGTGCACAACCGCTGCTTAAGACACAAATACTTACTTGTATGGAGTCTAAAATTCTTTATTCACCAAAATGGACTAGAAAAGTTAGAAAAGAATGGGAAGAAAAAAAGGGAAAGAGAAGGATTGCTATTTTTCAACTTTAAAGTATTTCAGATAACCTTAGCAGGAAAAAAGAACATAAACACTTAAATATCCTTTTAAAATGAACTAAAATGTGAAATCAGCTGGTATAACTGACCTGCATGCTTACCTCTCAGACAGAAACTCACCTAAAGCACAGTTCATCCCCTCGTATCATAAACTTGCTGCCAGGTCTCCACCACACCAATTCATGTCTCCAAAATAGAACTATACACCTGAATGGTCTTGCACAACTGGAGCTCCCCTAATCAATATAAGGATAAGATATTTCTCTCCTTTTCCACTTGCAGGATTCAGACATAAACATGACACCGCCTTTCCCAGAAAGTTCTAATCACAGGATTGGGACATAAAACTGATACTGCTTTGACTAGAATACTTTTAATTGCGTTAAATGTGGATACAAACCATATGGGTATGATTCCTTGCATGTATTTTAATGACTCTGCGTGCCTGCATAAAATCTTTAATAAAGAAAATTTAAACAAGTGAACTCATTATGCTGGCAGGAGAGAAACGGATAGATCTTAAATCACTGAAGGCTCCTCTATAAATTTTTGTTTTATTTAAGCAGCCTGGGGAACAGAGGGAAGCTATTATAAAAATGAGAAAAATTTTCTATATCTCAACACTCCCTCATGTCCCTTAATTCCTTTTTTTACATCATTCAATATACCAAGCTGAATATTTTTTTATCACGTAATGGTTGTTTGAGAACTCTGAGTTCACTCTGAATTTCAAGCAAAACTAGAAATTAACAAATTATTTTTGTCAAGTTGACTAAATCTACAACTATTGAATCCCTCTAGCACATGTTTCATTTAGTTTACCTTTTTGGGGTTTTTTGATTAGTGGTATCATACTAGATAATATCCTTTTATTTGGTTACTTTCAAGTTTGATTAGTCTAGCCTTTCCCTTCAGGATTTATTCTCTGCTTATGTCAATTAGTATTGGGGGTGTAGATTCCATATAAGACATTTGAAAACAACAGGAGGTTTCATCACTAAAATGACTGCTATGAATGAAGTAAAGCTATTTTTAAAGCTTTCCTTCTCCACAAGATTACCAATTATAATTTTCTGTGCATTCAGTCCTCACATTTCAAGGATTTCTGTGCAAAGTTTTCCCTAATTAATTCACTAGTTAACAGACAATTCAAGTTTCCTTACCAGATAATGTGATTTTGCCCCTCTGCTGAGCCCTGTTGAGACATAACTGGAGAGCTCTGAGCAGGTCTGGATTCCCTTCTCACATGAGTGAAATGGACACAATGAAGTAAGCCGAGTAAAGGAGCACAAAGGCCATCAAGGGACAGGCTGAGAGTGCTGGGACTGTTTCCATTTGAAAAGAGAAGGCTCACAGGTGTCACATGAGGACATGCACCTCCCTCACCGGTGGCAATGTAGAGAAGGCCTAGCCCGACTCTTGAAGATGCCCAGTGACAGGGTAAGAGCAAATGGATACAAATTAAATATTAGACATATCACTTCAAATGGACACAATGAAGTAAGTGCAGTAAAGGAGCACAAAGGCCATCAAGGGACAGGCTGAGAGTGCTGGGACTGTTTCCATTTGAAAAGAGAAGGCTCACAGGTGTCACATGAGGACATGCACCTCCCTCACCGGTGGCAATGTAGAGAAGGCCAACCCCACTCTTGATGCTGCCCAGTGACAGGGTAAGAGCAAATGGATACAAATTAAATATTAGACATATCACTTCAACGTAAGAAAAAAATTGGTGCCCTTAAAAATAAAGGAATAGCAGCATTTTGTCACCTTATCATCAGTCACATCTTGTGGTCTCCTTATGGATATGTACATTGTTTAAATGATCCAGGAAAGTGATTTAGGGTCACACTGAGAGCAGTGTGGTGTTTACTGTGTGTGATCTGTGGTTAATATTGAGTTTATTAATGAAGCAATCTATAGGAATCTACCAGAATTATGGATCACCTTCTACTTAAAAGAAATTATACTGACAGCAAAGCAACTTATTGCAGTAGTGTAACAGTACTCATGTTAATAGGGTTCTTTCATTAATAATATTTATTGAAAATTTAAGTAAGGCAAAATAAATATGGTCCTGAAAAGAAACAAGAAACAACATGAATAAGTCATATTCTTTAGGAGGCTCATTATGGGATGGGAGGGTAAAAAGACAGGCACATGGTAGAGAAAGAGAGATAGAGAGATAGAGAGAGAGAATGAACTGAGATAGTTTCTTCTCTCAAAAAAGCTGCTCTAAGTAATGCACATTCTCTTTTACTGCATTAATATACTCAGCTGCCCTACTACTTCATCTTAGGTGGTTCCACCTCTACAGGAGTTTTTTGGGACTAAATATGACTCTAATTTTTTAATAGATTACCATGGTATATTATTATTATTATTATTATTATTGATTATGATGGTAATGATAATAATTCACATTTTCAGACTGCACCTTAGCAAAACTCCTTTGAATAATCTTTATTCAGAATCACCATGTGATGATATTCTTGGAACACTAAATAAATTGGAACATTCTTGGAACACTCATTGTGTAGCTATGTATTTTGTGACCATGCAGCTACCTATTACATATTTATGCAATGTTACTTTATTTTTTTAAACCTTTCTGATATGCTTTTAGTAAGCTTTCCCTAATTCTGGTCATTATGCCCAATGACTTGATACATAAATTAAAATACTTACTGAGAAGAATTTGACCAGAGAAGAGGGTCATGTCTTAGGAAGGAGACTTAAGTACACTAAAAACACTTGAATTCTTTCAGCGAACTCTGAAATTACATTTTGCTTCTAGTGTTTTGCAAATGTTTGGTCACAATCTCCCATTTGTCCCAGTGTTCTCATTTCCTTAAAAACTGGCACTACAACCTACAAAAAAAGTCAGTGCTGTGGAATCAGGACAGCAACCAGTAACAAGTAAAAGCATCACAACTGTGTATGTGCATGAGTAAAAGCATTCTTGTTTAAAATCAGTAAATTACACAAACATTTGTTTTTTGCCCAACAGTTCTTAAAACAGCGTTTTGCTACAAGATCTTTATCAGAGAGTCCTGTAAATTGCAATGTTTTAAAGATAAGGAAATGCATACTCATGGATGCATATTCATTATGCTCAGTCAAGGGAAAAGAATTCTGTATTTAGAGAGATCCTTCCTTACACAGCATTCTTTAAATACTGACAGTACCAATCATCTTGAAGAGAGATGATACAGTTTTAAAGAAGACACAAAAATGTCTTCCTGTTAAGTGGCTACTAACACAGTGCCCTGGATTCAATGACTGCTCTTGTGCAGCAAGAGTAAATATCAAATATCAGCAATCTTTCAAACTTTTCTTTTTTAGGGCAATGGATGTGGGACTTAAACAAGTAAAAGAAGTAAAATAGTTTGTGGTTTTAAGTCTTCAGATCACTTCAGTCCAATTCCCTGCTTTCACGTGTCTATCTTGCTGCAATTTCTTCTCTTATACAAGAACTTCACTTTCTTAATACATTCTTCTGGGGTGTTACTCTCTAGCCCCTCCAAAACAACAAGGACCTATTTCCTAATGGGACTATGTCCTTTGAGTGAAAAAAGCATATTCAAACTCACTTGCAACAGTCAGTAATAATGTTGTTTCAAAACAGAATGACCCAAACACAAACTTCCTCAAGGAAGCATTTTTCACCAATTCATTTTCCTCTGTATACAGTTTCCATTGTCAACAGGCGGCAATGGATGTCTACTCCAGTACTGGAGATTATACCAATGATACATTCCAAAGCCATCCACAGAATGCAGCTTGCAGAATTAGTGCAAATGATTAGAGTTCAGTACAAGCACAACCTACTGCTGTAGCTTCCAGATGCAAAATTCCATGGAGATCTAATTATTTCAAATGAGCAAAGAAGGAACAACTTCAGCATGAAAGTAAGTGAAGATTGTAAATTGAATAAGGAAAACAAAGAAGCTGGGAAGGGTTGGTCCTATTGAAAGGTCTATAAATACTCTGCAAAGTACCAAAATACCATGAAACCAATACTTTAAGGAATTTCATTCCAATGCCAAGTAACAGAATGTACTCATTGTGACTAATGCATCAAAATACTGAAAATAAATTCTAACAGATTAAAAGGATCTTGTAGCAAGAGAAAGGGATCGTTAAATCATGCCAAACTTAATCAAGCTTAAGAGCAGGGCAGTCTTTACCCATTATTAATAAGAATGTAAGATGGATAAAGTAGACTGTGAAACTGGAATTTATGGTCAGTACAAGTAATACAATATTTTCTACAATTATGTTTTTAATTAAAAATCTAAAGACAGACATTTTTACCATTGCTGCACAAACTTAAGTGTGATCTTCTGTTGTCTCCCACATACATACAACTTCAGCAAAATGTTATTAAATGGGATGAAACCAGAATATAGTTCCAAATGCAAAATCAAATCCATGACTTACATGCTTACATTTCTACATGGACACATGAAAATACTTTTAAATCTTGATCACTTAATCCTGTGCTTTGTGGTCAGAAAATACTGTTCACCCCTGCCAATCTGCTATCCAGTTAGATGTGAAAATTGCTGTTCCATAAGGGTAAAACAAGAGACAGAAAAATTGCCACTACTTTCAGGCTTCAGCTGAGCTTTTAAAACACATGGTCAAACATGTTGCCATGGAAATGTTCCGCAAATATATGTAGAATTTCTTAAGATGGAGTCGAATATCCCTTTTTAAAATAAATTTCTCCTACAATTTTAAATATAATTGCTCTATGATGTATGCAAGGGAATACATCAGCCATTATCTAACATTTATAACACCTGAAGTGCTAACAGTATCTCCAAATCTATTTTGAGTTCCATATATGAAATTAGGCCACTATTTTCCTATGTAAAATACCCATATACCTGCTTTCTTTTATGTACTCTGACTTTCCTATACATCATCACAACACACAACAGATTAGCAGATCCACAAGCATTAGTCTTGCAATAAAGCTGACAGCAGTTAAGAGAAAAAACAACAACAAGAGACATGCTTCAATAAAATTAATCTGGTTTTTAATAACATTCTAAATTTTTAAGATATTAACCTTCTCTTCTACATGCGTCACTGAGTGTAATAATTAAAAAGAGGAGAGTTATCTTGCCAAACTTTCACTGCTATGTTCCGTGAGCTATTTTTAAAACTGATTTGAAATGAAGCAAAAAGAAAAAGAATCTACTCCTGCAAAATGAAGCAAGATCTGTGCTTGCAGAATAGCCCTGTCCGGTTACACAATGTGATACGTTGTTTTAAATAACCTGGCACTGTAGGTAAACAGTTGCCTTATACTGCATTTCATATGACAAACAAACACAATCACAACAGCTTTTGTGTGTCGTGTAAAGATAAAGCAAAATAAAAATGAGTACAATCTTGTCATTTTACTTTACAGCAAAGGGATAACCTTTCACCATTAATTAGTTAAAAGAAAACATATTCACAATAAAACAGGTTGAAAATATATGGAGAATAACCTTACATTTTTCAAATAAAAATGAGCACATTAGAATTCCAAGATATACGTTGCTCTGCTTATGTAAACAGTCTACCCTATAAATCCTGTAGCAAATCCAACATGAAGCAATTACACAGACAAAGAGATTGCAAATGACCTAAAATTGTAAAACAAACCCGGTGTTACAAATATTTGTATAAATCATGAGGTCATACCTGATGACTTAGGGACTGTAATGTCTCACCGGTTCCAAGCTGCATGACCTTTCTATTTCCAGAGACCCCCAAAAACTGCATTTCCTGTCTTAGCAAAGTACATCACAGACCTATCTGTCTTTCAAAATCTTCTGGGCTAGTGAAGAAAGCATTAATAGCCATTCTGTCCATCAGTAAGTGCTGGAGTCATTACCCTCGAGATATCAGATCTTAAATATAGTTTCCTCGGTGCGATTACAGACATGCAGCAGTCGAGGAGGCTGACACAGCTATATCACTGATGCTGCTAATGCCATCTGAAAACAGTAAGCTTACTGCTTAAAGCAATCCTGCATCGTCCAAACAGAACAAGCCACATCCTTCAACTCCTCACTCGCGTTTTTTATAAAGCCTAGCACTGCCATTATAGATTTTGTTTTCATCTCTGGTCAGCTAAAGGAGAAACTAGATATTATGTAACCAGCTTTGCATTAACGAAAGAAAAACGGCTGATGAAGTGACATATCGAGGTTATCAGATTTTGCTTGCATGACCACTCCTCAGCAAGCACAGTCACCATTCACAAGAAACATCACAATCTGATCTAAAGAAAAATCACCAGAAATAAATTATAAACAACTCACAGGCAGAAAGGCATTTTAATTCCTCTGTGATACTGAAACAGCTATTTTTATGAAGGCTTATTAATCCTAGTCCCTATTAAAATAAAAATATTGCTTGCCTAGTATTTTAGTGTCTATTTTTAATAAATTGCATGATCACTGCATTGTTTCCATTACTCCCTGCTAGCAGCCAGAAAACAGCATGACTTGAAAATATGCCAGTGTTATGACAGCAAAAATCTGGTTTGATATCAAGCAAAACAATCATGTATCATTTTTTTCTGATAAGAGAGACCTTTCAAGCAAACAATGTACAGTAGCCTCCTTAATAATTTTTAAATTATTAAGACTACAAATTAATAACTGGATTTTTTATTAAAACATATGTTTTATACAAAGTAAAATTTCCTAGTGGAATTTGTTATTATAAACCATTATTTTTATTTACTGTTGCTAATATTATGGCAGCAAAGACGCAAACAAAAAAAAAAAAAAATTCACAGACCTAAGATGAAACAGTGCCACCAAACTGGTAACAGTATCATTTTGCAATTTCTCTGAATTCCAGACCAAAGAACAATTATTTGTGTTCACTTAGTGAAATACTAATTCTGAGGCATCCAGTTCATTTGCTTAAACACACAGGAATTTTCTCTCAAGACATATTGAAACACTTTGCTACCAATTGAATTTTACTGACAAATAAAACTTGGAAGAAAAAATGCTACCCTAATTTAACTTCAGTTTGCTTCAAGTGTTATTCAAATTAATTTAGATGTCCTTCTTTACTTCAAAATATAAGCAGAAGCTGAAAGTAGAAGCAAATAGTTCTAAATTAATTCACCCAGATCCTATTCTGTTAGTTAAACATTATTATTATTATACAGTTGTAGTAATCACTCCTTTGTATAACTGAAGAGTTAATCAAATTTAGCTTACAGTCATTCACATTATGGCACTGATAAAAGCAAAATGGTCTCATCCATGAATACCACATACTTCCCTTTAGAGGGAGAAGCTACCTGCTATCAGTTTTAACTGAGCTCACTTTATCCAGTGCGCAACTGCCTTCAACATAAGGATGCTACATCTCCAGGGAAATGGAAAAGTCAGCCACACACTGGTACAGGGTCTCCAGTGAAGTGTCCAGCAGCCTGGCAGAGCCAGTCAGCGAAGCTTTGAAGTGCAGGAGAGAACCAGATAAGGCCCAACTTGATGCTGCTTTTTATGTTCTCTGAGAGTTAATCCTTATGTCCAACAACCTGACACTGTCTTTTTACTGCTGCTGGCAGTGGCAATCAGGGAACCACTTCTTGAACATTGGGAATGTTCTCAAAAGCTGCCACTTTTTAGCTTGCTCCAGATTAACTCATTAATTCACTTTCAAACCAGAACATATTACTAAATCTATGCACACAAAAATAAATGCATATGAACATGGACACAAAAGGCCCTTCAAAAAACAAACAAGAGTAATTTAGCAATGAAAGGAGAAAACAGTTTTCCCCGCATCAGTATGGAATAGGAATATCTCCAAAAGTAATATTTTTGTTTCCAAAGGTAATTTACAAAACTAATACAACACAAACACTAAATATTAAGTTACTTTCTCCTGTGCAGACCCTGAGCTCTGTCTGAATTCATTCTGCCCAGTGTCTACTCACAACCATGTAAGGGAGTACAACCCCATATCTCTAAATTGCTGCCTCCAAGTCCCCAAAAGCTGCTTGGTAAGATACAAAGGCCAGTAAGATGGTAAGAAGTGATATAAAAATGTAGGTTGCCAAGCAACCTTTCATAAATATTATGTAGGCTCTCCCTGTGCAAGTCTTGTACTGCACGATGATCTCCACTCAAAGAGTGAAAAACACGCAGCTACGGGCTCTCCCCACAGCTGTCAAACACATCACTGCAGAGTTTCTGCTCACAAAGAGCACATGGTCTCTCCTCCAGCTGGACACTTGAAGAATTCAAGAACTAGCAAAACACAAGGTAGAAGACTATTCTCCTGAACTTGGTTAAGATCTCAGTACAAAATATAAATGCACTCAGAAATATAATATTATTTCTTTGTACACATTATCGCAGCTAATGGAATACTTTTATTGAACTTATTCCATGCTTTTCCTCATGTCAATACAATTACTTTTTTGCTAAAGTGAAAATTCTAACATTTCATTAACAATGTTAAAGCAGAGGGTAGAAATACAGTAACATTTTTAAAAATATAGATATTTATTCTGAGATGTTAAAGCAAAAGTCATCCCCCTTAGAATATCAACAAGTACCACTTTATGTCATACAAAAAATTACTCACAGATATAGTTTGCTTTTATCTAATTCTTCTTCACAGGACAAAAAGAAAGAAAATTCATTTCTTGCGAATTATGCAAGGTAAAATAATGGTCACTTTGAATCCACCACAAAACAGTTTCATATCAAATAGAGCTGACCTAAGCAGTGAGGGAGCAAGCAACAGAAGTTCTGTCACTCAGCTTTTTAAAGTAAGTGTGAGCTGTGTTTGCTAGTACTAATGATCATGATAAAGAACATTTTAAATGAGTGCAAGATATTGGAGACTGTGAAAGGTGAAATTATGTAGAGCTGCACCAAAAGAGCTGGAAGAACAATACAAATGCATATTTCTCAGCAGTAATTTGAGGGATCAGTTATACTACATATTTTTACAAATTACCAGAGCATAGGATGAATTACAGCCAAAACATCACAATTCAGAAATTTCCGATATGAGAAAGCACTGCTAATATATATAAGACTGGAACAGTACCAGGAAGACATGGATTACCTCTAGGACCACAACAATAAAACTGAGGTAAAATTTAACAGTGCAAAATGAAAATATGTGAACTTGACAATTATTACGTTTCTGCTGAAAACTGACACCTCAGAAGCTGAAAATTACAGTGGATGAAGTTTTTGGTACAAAGCAGATCACCAATAATTATGAGATATCAAAATGATGTCCCTATGGAAATGAAATTAAATTTTTAATTTATCAGGTAATATATTTCTAGTACATAGATATCAACACTAATGCAATAATAAATTCTGTTACAATTCTATTGTTCTTGATTTTGATCAACTATTGTCTGGAAGAGAAAGACTTCTACAATGGCCAGGGAAAATTTGAGAAGAAACTGAAAACATCTGCTTTGTTTAGCTTAACAAACAAAAGACTAAAAGAGAGATCTGCATGGGTGTGTCAAGGATGAAGTGCCAAGGAAAAAGAAATTCACGTACAAATTTGTAACAAGCACAAATCCATACTATATAATCAATAATTTGGGGGGTTTTTACACTATCAGAGGCTGGAGGCCTGAAAGTGGAGGAAATCAAAATTAGAAAACACAAAAAAGTGCACCTTACACACCTCTATTTCTAAAATATATGAAAACACTGACAAAGGAAGAAAAATGCAGAAATGTAAGTTACAGCAGAATTGATATCAAAGACAGGACCTAAAGGAAAATCCACAGATTGCAATGAGGCTCAACACTGATTGGAAATTGGTTTAGAAACCTGAATTAAAAAAAAAAAAAAAAAAAAAAAAAAAAAAGATGATAACAGTTGGTTTCTCATGTACTAAAGATACCAAACCTTCATCTCCATACATAGAATGGTATTAACAATATTAAAAGCTCGGTAATTTCTCTTAACCAAAATAAATTAAAAATTCCAAGTTTTAGCTGATTGCTCAGATCAGGTTAAAATTTTGTCTTTGTAGTTGAGTGGAGTAAGCTGAAAAGTAATTAATGATAGCCATTCTGCTTTAATCCTGATGAGAGGACTATTTCTATTGCCTTTCTTTAGTCTACATATGTATCTTATTCAATTCTCCCATTTTATTACTGGGGTTTGGATAAAGAATTTATATTCTTCTTTAGGAAAAAGGAAGATCATTAGGAAATTGCAGTTTATTTTTCTTAACTCAGTTTAAACTTGTTACACTTTATGGACATCTCAAATGAGATATTGTCCGAAGACTCTCCTGGAATTATGTCAGCAGGCATTATGTAAGTCTCATCAGCTCCTCTGTGGACTGTAGTTAAAGGAAACTCCAAACATTCATAAAACAAAATAAGAAACAAGTAGAGGCAGACCTGAACCATGGATGCATAGTCAAAATTTGCAAATTAACTGCCTGGTTCCAAATCTGCCTGGCAGATAATGCAGCTGTATTAAAACCTGCCTTCCCAAATATCCCACTGGTAGTGTGGCTGAATCCTAAATTTAAAACCCAAGCCTGTACCTCTGGCCTGTTCCTGATGATCCAGATCACTACATTACATATTATTGACAAATTATAATAAATTAAAAAAAAAAAACAGCATCAAACCAAGATTTCTTTCCAACATTTTACCTTCAAAAACTATTTTAAAATGTCTGGCATCCCATTTCCCAGAAGATAATGTAGGAGAAGGCTGACATCTCCTTTCTCTCAGACTGCTGAGGAGCAATCTTATAATGTATGTAACAGATGGTTGCTTACACTTGTTCTTGGAAATATACAGAAAATAAAGAATACAAATCTCAAAGCTTGCAATCATACATGTATTTTCTAAGCAAAATTATATTTATATAAATCACGTATTCTAGAAAATTTATCTGTAAAATCAGACTGAAATCGCAAATTTTAAATGTGTGACTAGAAGGTGAATAGGTTCTATCTAAAATAGCCATGCCTTCCTTTTCTGCTTAAAAAGAAAGCAAAGCTTTCCAAGTTTTTAAGCATCTCACCAGTATGGTAACTTGTGCCATAGCTTGGGAAAACATTTCTACTTTTATGAACTGACCAAGGGTTTAACTTGCAACAACTGGGGATGCTAGAATTGATTATAGGAAAACACTCTCCCTTCCTCAAAAAGGTATGGATGGAATTTGGACTCAATGCTGTACAGCACAAGAGAAATTCACTTTCCTGATAACAAAGAAACACCAATTTAATTAAAAGGGCTGGAACTCATTAGCAAAGCAAGTTCTAACAGCCTTCCCACAGAAGGAGCAGCAGGAGAGGTGATGTTGCTCTGGGTGTCTCCCAAATATTACACAATACTAAAGTTGCAGCCCAGTTACATTACACACCTCATATGTTTGTTTCTTTTGATCCTTTTTCATCTCCCCCTTGTGCCTGAAGAGGAAGAAAAACTCCTTTTGCCTAAGAAAAATTTGTCAGCTCACTAATCCTAGCTCCTTATCTGCCTCAGAATAGATCTGACTTTTCTAAATATTTTGCATTAAAAAGTTCTCTTTCAAAGAAGAGAAATGTTAAATTTTGACATATAATTACCATTATCCTCTCTGCTAGCAGAAAATGATGGCAAAATGCCAACTTGCTTGTCTGCTACAGATAAGACATTTCCAAGCTTCCATCCTTCCCTTCAGAGAAAACAGAAGGGGAAGACCAGCCAGGAGAAAGCCTACCCTGTCAGCTGATCCTCTAAGAAATAAAATTAATATTCTCCTAGAAGAAATCATTTTCCTCTGAGCCTGAGGTAAATGATATGCCTTACCATATGTTATGATGGTCCTTTCAAGAATGACAAATTTGATGAATTTTTCCTGGATGGTCTTTCTCTCATCCAATCTCTTCTCATCACCTCCAGCTTCTGCTGCAGGCAAACTCTCAAGAGGCATAAATCAGCATAGAATCACCAAATTATATAACTTCTATCCCCTGGGGATTTAGCCCCTTCTATTTCAGACTTAGCAAAAAGAAAAGTGCCTGTGCATTCTTCAATAATCTTTTTGATGTGTGTAGCGCTTGAGAGAATTGCCCTGGCACACTGCTGAGCTGTGGCAGCAGTACACCCATCGTGAGCACAGAACCCAGACATTTTTTTAAAGGAAGAGCTCTATAAAGGTTATGTCCAACTACAACATACTCAGAACTAGCTCTAAATCAGAAAAAAAAATCTGCTTCAGTTCAAACAAGGGGAAAAAAGGCGCAGAACAGGTTCAGTCTAGCTTCTTCACTGTTTAAAAAAATATTGGCATAATTTGAATACAAACTCAGCTTTGCACTATTCATTGGTTCATCTCTACTTCTAGGCAGTCAAAATGTCTGAATATCTCTGCCAAGCCTCAGATACCAGATTATTTGCAACATTTTTTGCACATCATGGTACTTTGAAAGTCAATAAAATATAGATACAAATACAGGTATTTTAAAAATTTATCTATCAATGCACAGATTTCCAATTTTCTTATTGTCGTAAAGTGTACTGATTCTAAAGAGACTGACAATAAATAAAGATTGATTTTAGACAATATTCCTCAGTCAAAGCTCATCCAAAAAGAAAATTGCTGGATATATCAGTTAGCCCCAAAATTTCTAGGCTGTTTTAACTTTTTATTTCAACCATGTGAAACAAGTGGGTTTATATGTTTAAATATTGGAGCATAAACCTAATATTGTCCCTATGTAAAATACACTTTGGGATCTTAAAAGACTAATGTGGGATGAGAATTGCAAGGACTGGGAGGCAAGGTCACTGCTTTGAAAGAAGGCAATGGGAGAAAGGAGCTATTACTAGAGTATAATTTAGGATTAGGTTAGTCTTGACAAAAAGCCATACAACAGGAAAATGCAAGACAGCAAAAAATGTTTTATGAATGCAATTTATCGCATAAATATATAGTTTATCACAAAGATCAGTACCTAATTTTATCACGCCTACAGCTACCAAAAAAAATATATATATTAACAAGTAGTTTATTCCAAAATCAATTCCAAAATGTGATCTCTGAAACATTTGCTTTCTCATAAAGTTAACAAAGGATTTCACATGGAGATTAAACAAGCTAAGATTAACTGCACCTGATCTATTTTGCCATCTTTTCTCTGCGAGGGGACACAGAAAAGCTGTTCAAGCAGCACAGACTTCACTAACAGCTAAACTTCTTATTCATGATGATGCAAGGTGAGGCATCCACAGCCTAAACAGGCACTGAGCTGGGGGCAACCCTCCTCCAGCTAATCTAAGAATAAAGAAAACAGAGAAGAAAGAATAGCACCCCAAAACTAGAAGCAGGCCATAAAGCTAATGCTGGGATATTCTAGAACAAATTATGAAATCAGAGACACAAACTAGCCAAAGAAGACAATTCATATATATTTTTGGATAAAAATAGGAGAAAAGGTATAATTTCTGGGGACAATTCAATGTTTTAAATTGCCAATATGGGGTTCTTTTTGATATTTAAAACCAAATTTTATGCTCAATAACGCAAGGACAGAGATAAAAACGTTAAGTCCTCAAGATAAAAAAAAGCCAATGATTGCTTCAGAGATAGAAAACTGGGACAAAATGGTCATTGGAACATACAAGGTCTCCCACAGGAGCTTAAAAAGTCAGACATTGCCTGCTTTTTTATTTAAACTGCCTTTCAGCTACCTACTTAGGTAGAAGACACTTGTGAAAGTGTAAAGGTATAGAGGACAATGAAAGATAAAAGAATATTAAATGAAGAATACGTAAAACTTAGATGCATTCCCATCATGGAGACTTTCCTGGTATTGAAGGGGAGTTGGTGCTTTCATAGCTGCTTGTCTTATGATGATAAGCAACAGTTAAAGCTAGGAGTTCCACTCCTGTGAACAGCAGTCATTTGCCTTTCAGTGTGTATATATACACCATACATACAGACATGAGGAAAGCATATCACTTGTCATCCTGAACTATCACATGAACCTGGACAGCACAAAACAATTTTTGTTCATTACGCACAAAAATAGAGCTACTCTTTGAGAGTCCAAAACCTAAATGATCAGATGACTAAATATACCCAGGCTAATAAACCTCCCCGTTTGTCCTGAAAGAGAAAAACAGTAGCAGCCAATTTCACCTTTTCTTTTTCCTTTCCCTCCATCAGGAAGAAAAACAGCACTGGGACCAGCTCCCCAGAGGGTGAGGATGGCAGACACAAGGTTCCCAACTTGGACAATTCTTTCCTGTTCTCACATGCACCCCATGAACATCAGTGGAACCACCACACATCCACCACCAGCACAGCCCTATTTCAGATCTTCCTGCCCTCCTAAAGTCTTACCGTTTTCAAAGTTGATGAGAAAAAAAGTCAGATGAGTCTGGAAGCAAATACAAGGCTAGGTGAGAAAGAAAATCTCTCCTACTCAACAGCTTTTCTTAAGATTCTTCTTGAATTACAACTGTGAGCCATTTCCACAGAAATTTCAGAGAAAAGCGTAATTATAAAGCAAGGGCATTCTCCTCACAAAACAGCTGTTCAGTCTCCTCCTCAGAAGCTACATGGCTTCAGCCTGTGCTGTCTCCAGTGTCCTGAAAGACATCACATACGTTCTTGAACTAAAACCTGACCACTGAGTTCTCAGTCCAGACTCAGGAACAAAATGAAGGCCTGGAGAAACACTGAAGTGATTGATAAAGTTATTCAGAAAAAATGTTTCCAAATTTGATACAAAAATGCTTCCTCTTCATAGAAGAAATCTGACATTTAATACCATGAAATTTATGATAGGATATGGTTAAAAACTGACTTTGAAATATGTCACCTGTAGAATATTCTCACACAGGAAAACTCAGCTGGATAAAATGCTGTAAATCTCCTACACAGATTCACTTTCTGTTATCAATGCACTAAAAAATTCTACTTAGTGTCACACTTCATGGCTTGTTTCGCTGTACCATGCTATACACAGAAGTCACAAATACCAGATAACTTAAATACCTCATATGAATATGAGACCACATCCTTGCAACTCAGCATATTCTGTGATCACTGTTAACGACACCAACCCAGACAACTCTTTAAGTTATTTTGGTCCATGGGTTGGCTTAACATGAAGAGTCTTTTAAGTAAAAAGAATAAATGTAGTTCACTATGAAAAAAACTTGTAGGAAACTGATGCAAGTTTTAACTGCCAGCTGCTTGATTTTGTAATGAGGTAACACCACGGAGACATCATTTGCAGTAGCACTGGAATTGCAATTGTCAAGCTTGATTTCAGTTTACATTCTAATGGATGATCTCCAACTCCTGGATTCCCTTCTACTTTTATTATGTAAAAACAAAAGATAATGAAATGTTTTAGAACATATTCATTAACTTGAAGAATTTCCAGAAAAATTACTAAAAGTTAGGGTTTTCTGAAGTGAGGCAGAAGATATTTTTTAAAAATACGTTACGATTTTGGTTAGTTTTAAATAACTGGAATTCTGACTTCCTCATGTAAGGAATAATATTTTTGTTAGTTCCCCAAAACCTATTTTTCAGTTAGTTCTTGACTACCTTTCAATGTAATATATTACATTAAAAAATCTACCTCAAATATAATCCAAGAACATTTGTTATTTCAATAGTCCGGCTATTCTCAAATTCCCATATAGTACTTACTTTTTATAGTCCTATCATTATACACAATGATTCACTTCAAGTCACCAACCCAATTTTTGTCTTCAAGGATGAATTCTACAGTTTAACGTGTTGTGTGCCAGCTTAAAGGCGAATAGTATGCAAAAGGAGAACCATGAAAAGAATAATTCAAATGTGGCACCTGACACACAGGACTAGTAAAAGTTTTGAATATTTCAACTGTCTAGAGTGTTTTGAAATTGCTGGCCAGAGACGATGTAAATCTTAAATGCAGCCTTCTTCCTATCTTACAAAGAAAACAAACTTACTTTGAAAACAAAGATGTGGCAGTCAGCACCCACTTAGTAGCAAGGTGAACAGAAACTTCTATCTATTATTTCATAAATTCTTCCCATCACTAAAGTTCTTATTCCTACAACTCATACAAAAATGAAGTTTACCACAAATCACTTTAAATATTACAACTGTAACGTGAATCACTATAAATACTGATCCAAGAAATTAATTAGCAACAAAAGTTTTAAAAATTCACTCAGTGATACCAGGAGAAGTATTTAAAATAAATGCAATAGAAATAATTCATACTAATTTAAAAGACAGTACAGAGCATTATAAGCCAAGAAAAGCAGTTCAGACCATGTCATAAAAAGAAAATTCTCATAAATGTTTCATTTTTTTTAAATTACTTTCTTACCTCACTTAGCCTCCAGCAGTCAATAGACCATAGGCTTATCTATAGCCTATTCCAACTTCAGAAACTACTCAATCACTTGCCAAGGAAAAGAAAACTAGGAAAGCAAGGGAAACCAAATCAGAGCTTGAATTTAAGGTACTATTGTATCTGGGCCTGTTGCCTCTTTCTCACCTTGAAAACCAAAACATGTCTTCCACTATCAGGAAAAACAGATTTAGTCTAACTAGAATAAATGAGCTCTCTACTCAAACAGATGCTCCATATACTCACTTTATTACCTCTCCCAAGAATACAATGACTAAAACCACACTGTAAAAAGTCTGAATCTCTAATTCCTAGCACCTTCATAATCCATTCCAAGAAAAATGCATTTTGCTTTCCCTCACTCATGCTCTCAAGTCACTCTACTAAGCTGACATTCCTACATCTAAGCCTATTTTCCAGGTCATCAGTATGACCTTGTGCAAAGCCTTGCAGCCAATGGGATTTATAGCTGCATGGCAAAATGCCCATATGGAAACTTATACTGTCTATTATTTTTGTACTGGTGAGGTAAGCAAAGACTTTGGGTCTTCTAAAAGGAAGCTTTTGACAATTTCAATCTTTGTAAAAACATCTTCATGTGTGTCAATCACAGAGGAAGGTTTGGAGCACTGGGCACCCCACCCTGATGGTGCACAAGGCAATGCCAAAGGCTGACCATCAGCCTCTCCCATATTCAGGGAGCCATAAATTCTCATATGCTACCAAAGCACAACAGGTCATGCTGGTCACTGAAAACACTGAAAACACTTGATTGCAAGAGAAAGGCTGATCTCCACTCAAATTGACCTCTTTTTCAGTTCCATAATTTTTCTTGTATGTAATTGTATTTCTCTTAACCTAAGACATAATGAAGTTATGGCAGCTATCACAAGTATTAAAACAGCAGATTTTTGGTAAAATCAATTTTTCAAGCAGCTTAAGAAATTAGAATTCAACCGTCGTCTTCCTGATTTTAATATCCCAAGTGCAAGGTTTTTCTTAAGGAATACATCTATTTTATTTTATACTAATTATCATCATCAACATTAGCAGGAATAGTAGTACTTAGCACTTTTGATTTGAACCAGGGCTATTGGCAAAACAGTGAAAGGAGGTGAAAGGTGCAAAAAGCAGAAGTCAGAGCCAAGGATCTCTTTTTCTTTGTTTCAGCTGGGAACCCAGGCTCAGGGATACCTGGCATCAGCAAGGTTCTGATATCTGTTCAGGTTCATCCTTTCTTTTCTCCCCAAGCAGAGCTCTCTTAGGGGGCTCCTGCTGCTCCTTTCCCAGCCAGGCCCCCACATCCAGCACCGTGACTGTTCCCAGTCTGTCAAGGTAGTCCGTACACTAAAATATTAAATATAGAGTGCATTAATTATTCATACAGACCAGTCTGACACGTTAGATTGAATGTCACAGTTATCCTAAAGGTAAAAAATGTTGAGCTTTACATAACATTCATTAAATGTAGTGAACTAATTAATGTTAATTAGGTAATAGACAAAAAGAACTTAGTATGTGGTAGAGACTGGTCACTTTTAATACAGTGTGTATTGTACTGCATTAATACCTTGGCTGTAATTTTATGCTTAATGAGCAAAAGGAAAAGCTGATTATTCAGAAAGCAGAAAAAAAAAATCACATGTGTTATGTGTTGGAAAAATAGCCTCAGGTGACAGAGGAAATACGTACCAAAGGAATTGGCACTCTAACAAAGAAGTATCATTTCAAAACTCAAAAACAACATGCTGTCACTGGGAATTTTACATAATCAGATTCTAGGAAGCAATACTTAATTGCTGATGTTAATAAAAAGACAAAAATCTGATTTTATTTGCACAAGTTATTTGTTCTCCCTGTACAGTGTAAACATTCTTCCCAATTTTTCTTAGATTCACATTTGCTTTATGGTAATTCAGAATAAGGCTTTCACATCAAATGGTCTATCCAGGAGAAAAAAAAAAAATAGAAGCAAGAATTTATTGATTAAACTCCTACTCACACCAGGAAAATGTTGGTGGGAAATATAAATGCATATGTCTGGCACTGAAAAAAAGGCCATGTAATGCTCTACATGCAATTAAAAAATACTCTGGGCTTATGTTAAAACATATTTTTCTCATTCCATGTCTTATGTCCTTGTTTTCCACTTCATTTGAAAAGGCTTTATCAAACCTAGAAAGCAACTTGAAGTGTGTTACTGGAAAGAAAAAAAAAAAATCCAGTAAAACAGAGTAAAACAGAGTTCTCTCAGTAAAACAGAGGCCTAGACCATCTTCAGAATATGACTGGAATAATCACAGTAACAAAGAAGACAGATGTTGGTGATCTCAAACTACTCAGGATAAAAGCAAACTACTTAAGTTCTTTCTTAAGCTCAGCAGCATACATTTTGGATATCATTAGGCAGTCATTAAGAAGCGAATCCTAGTATAAAAGACCAAGAAAGACAGAATGAGAAAAAGCTCACAATGAAATCTGGAGAGAACTTAAATAAATTCAAAGGAAGTCTTATGCTTAAACAAAAAACACACCCCACACAAACTTATGAACTGAAAAAAAACTCAGAAAGATCAGCAGCCACCTGGCCTAGAGGCCACTCTGGGTTTTCTAATATTAAAATTTCATTTAGGGCTAAAATTCTGCTGTGAGACATGTCAGTCTTCACAGGGCCAAGAAACCTGAGATCTCACCAGAGCCTAAGAGCAGCCAGAGCCTGAGCTCCAGGGTTGTTCTCATGTCTGTCCACTCACCTTTCTCCATTCTCTAAAAAAATATGTCCAACGCCAGAAAGACAGAGATGGCCGCTGATTTGTTTTCTAAAAATTCTATAACATCATACACCCTTGTTTGTTCCCCTGCAGGTCTGCTTATCATCTCTAACTGAAAGAACTGAGGGGCCTTCTCTCCACACCTCTAGAAAATGGCCCCCTTGGGAAGGGAGGTGAGAGCTGCTTTGTAGCTGCAATACTCTCTAAGGACAGTGGAAACAGTCTCAAAAAGCAAAAGGAGTTGAAGTCATGTCTCATGTCCTGCATAATTAATCATTGAACCACTGACACACAGAAAGCCATGAGCATAGCCACCACTGGCCCACAGAGAAGGTCAGAGAGCTGTGGGAGCAGATCAACACCCAACACCCCGTCAAGGCACCTAACCAGACCCTCACACTGGGCACCAACAGCTGCACCAAGTTCAGGAGACTCTACTGAAAATAAGGCTAAAACCTTCATAAATGACCGGGAAACGTACAAGCTTTAGTCCTGTCAAATGTCAGAAGGTGGGTAATATCAGGTGAGCTGGTTCAAAGGCACAGCAGCACATCAGCTGCCAGCCCCGAAGCAGCACAGCCACACATGTGTCCTGGCGCAGTCAGGCTGACCAGGTGCTCTCCCTGGACAGATGTAGCTAGCAGAAGTACAGCACCATGCTGCTGTGGCAAAACTGCCTCCACTTTTGGATTTATTTTTCCCACACAAGATCAAATATATGTGAACCAGATTCTCAAATTTTGCCGTAGTGCGCAAAGTTTTCTCACATCGAGATCGCAGCCATGCTTCGTGCCAGGCCTGAAGAGAACTGCTGGAACCAGCTCAAACTCACCATGGCCCACAAGGTTCACAAACATTATTATCCCTAATGCTCCCTGCTTAACCTAAGCTCATTAACAGCAACTTCTGAGCACTCCGTTGCAAGGTCTTTCACCTCTACCTAGTTATGACCTCTGTGAGAAAATATGGTCGCAAGTTCCTTCAAGAACACATACCATGCCACTGCCCAGCACTAATAAATACCTACTTAGAGAGGATAACACACTAAGTACGCAGAGCAGACCATATTAACACAAGTAGCACTCAAATTCACAAGAACCAGAACTGATGGGTAAAGTTTCTTATCCTAAAAATTCACTGTGGGGTCTAAAGAAACAGCTTGTTTTGGTTTGGTTTGGTTTTGGTTTTTTTTGTTATGATTTGTCCTCCAGAATAACTCAACACACTGGAACCACACAGCTTTTGTCAGGAGAATGTTGCAACATTTCCTGTAACACATGAATGGCATCAATTGCAATTAACTGCTCTAACCAGAGTTCACATATCTCTGCTGGCTGAGTATTTCCCTTGGCACATGCACCTTTTCCAGTCATTTTACTCCATGCTTCACACAGTTATCTGCAAGGGGTTTATTATAAGTGAATCCAATTATGCATATAGTTATTTTAAACAGGGGCATTGATTTCATGAAGCCTTGTAGATTCACGACTGTTTGACTATTTGACTGTTCAGCAGTGCAAAATAAAGGCAAAAGATTTTTGTTTTAATTTTCAAAATCACCATAAACATCAAGACTCCAGGAAATTCAAGAATCTCTCAACAACATCGCATAGCATCCTTTCTGGAATAAGGTAAATAGATGAAAGAACAATGCTGCTTCTGCTTTTGACAGACAATGATGTAACACCACCATTTTTAGGGTATGAGAAACACAGGTGCTAAGATAATAAGAATTATTATATGCCTTAAAAATCTTAAAATGTGTAAAATAATCTTTCCAGTAAAGGATGGATCGTTCCCATTCTGCTCGTATTTTACCACTACCTGTGCTTTGACAGCTAACTGTTTCTAACTGTACTAAGTGCATTTTAAAAATCTGAATCATTTAGGCTATACACTAGGATTTAATTTCTATTCTTCTTTTGGGTTTGACTTGAAAAAACTTAACCAGGTAGAGAGGTGTATTTCCCAAAAGCTTCATGAAATCCAGACAATAATGTTGTTAACAAATTTATTCACTTAGAAGAGATTAAGAACATTAAAGCTTAAATGGTTTAAGAAGATATGATAACAATGCTCACTTAAACTGACCATTGAGATGAATTATTAAGGATCATTTAGGAAGGCATAATTCAAATGAACAGGAATAAGTTTTCCACTGTAAAATTCAAGTTAAACTTGAAGATCCTTTAAAAGAGGGATTATTAAAGCCCTTAGAACTCAAAAAATGGAATCAAATTAAATACCCTACTTTGCAGACACCCAGAAGTGCTAGACTGAAGAAACACAAGGTAACAGGCTTTTTCTTAGTACAATTGCTAGAAACAATAATGAAATTATTTGCATTGTCAGGAGGTAAATACCCTTGCTGATATTAGCCATTTCCCAGATAATGGCTCACAGATAAATTAGCTTTTAACTGTAAAGGGTAAGAACATTTCTAGCCTAAAGGAATCAGGTACAGAAACCTAATCAAATAATAATCAAGTTCTTTGTTCATTCCTTAGCAGCAAGAGACAAGGACATGAGGATAGAAAAATCTTCCTGATAGGTGATGTGACTTAGAAAAACAAACTTATCTTGTCAGTAAGACAAGAAAATGAAAATCATAAAACACTGCTGCAGGGATTTATATGAGGCTTTACAACTTCACAAGAAAATTAAATTTGGAAGTATTTTTGAGTATTTAAAAACAAGGGGATAATGATACATATACAGGTGATTATCAGATGTCAATAAAATTCAGTGAGCAGCAAAATTACTTCAGCAACATCACAAAAATGTCCATCTTTATATTTAGTCATCTAAATTTTATAATGAGTTGCTGGGAAATATGCCCAAAACTCTGTCACAAGTGTATCAGAACTTTTACCGCTATGATTCTTCTACCAAAAAAAATTATTACAACTGTGATATTTATAACACAGACTAAATATAAGTAAGCCTCCAAGCAAAAATACATTATTCAGATGATAAATGTCTTTCACTACATTTTTTGTCATTTATTCTAATAACAGTTGCCCTATTTTCAGAAACTTTATATCATTCAACCTTAAAAAATCTCTTCCAGAGGGAGAAAAAGACTATTGAATCCATTTTCTGATCATAACTAGATGGAGAAAATTCTGTCTCCTTAAGTGAACAAACTCCTTCAGTATTTTGCTTTTAAAGTCTTGGTATTTCTGCCACCAAAATGACCACATTTTCCCTATGTAAATAATAAGCAAACCAACATTTCATTCCTATTTTGAAATAGCAGACAATAAACTGGTGACAAATTATGAACAGGAAAAAAAAATCAGTTAAAAATAAGCTTAAGTACAGGTTAAGCATGTAAAAAGTGTATACTGGTAACTTGGAAATGCTGTTTCTTCAATTCAAAATTTTCGCAGAGTGAAAGAATTTCTGCCATCTAGAAATAGGTTACTGTAATTTAATGAAATTAATAATGCATAGTTGCAATCCCCCTTTTTTGCCAGCAATCTCCCATTGTCCCCATTCAGGCCATTCTGAGCATCCCCAGCCCATGATCAAGTTGTTAAAAATACTTACAATCAACTCTAACTGAAGGCTGTGATCCCTACTAAATCAAGTACACATAGATCAAGATGGAAGTCTATGAATATCGTGAAGGCTTCACTATGATCTGCTAATACAGATAATAAAGCACTTGAGGAAAGACTGTAACAATAATTGTGGCTGGAGAGAAATGTGGTGCTAGAATGAACCCCTACAGTAGACTGGCTAAATCATACACTATTATGAAATTCTGTGGAGTGGTCAAGACACTAGTCTAAAACTAGTCTAAAACTAGACTTAACTAATCGAAAAAGTATAGCTCTAACCTGACATTCCCTCATATAACAAAAACCTGCAAAAAAGAAAATACAAAAAAAAATTTTAAAAAACCCACTACACAAAACAACCTTACAGATTGATACATATACAAAGCACTCAATTATCCTGTAAGACTTCAGTGAGAGATTCCACCAATTATTATAGGAACTGGATGAAGTTTCATATATTAAAAAGGATCTAATTAAGCAAATTAAGAAGAATTTTTTCAATAAATTATGCAACAACATGAAACTTCAGCAAATGCAACATGAAGCCCCATGAAAGTTCTGCAATGCACCAGCAATCCCTATTTTCTACACAATCCTGTCAAAGGTCCACTAAGAGGTCCAGCTGCAATTCACTGGGGTGGACCAGTCATTCACCCCAGAATTGGGATCAAGTGCTTTCACAGGTGCTAGAGAGAAATTGCAGACATATCACCCTATCATCCATATCATTTATGGATATACTCACACGCAAAAAAAGAGTCCCCTCTACTTTTTTTCCTGCTTGTTTCAGAAAACAAGATTTTGGAAGCCAGTACAAATCATAGCAGCAATTCAGATATTATGTTTCAGAAATATGACCTGAAAACTCCCTACACACTGTAAAGAATCCGAATTATGAAATACACATGCTAATTACCTAGAACCTTAAGTATATCATATTAGTCTATAGTGATCCAGAAGATGTTCTCAAGCCATAAAGGGACTGTTGAGAATGCACTCCTATTTTAGTCTATGCTCATCTGTAACAAAGAGAAGTAAATGAGAGAACAGGGTTGGGGGTTTTTTGTCTCCTCCAAAAGAAAACCAGTAGCAGAAAGTATCCCATTAGAGGGATCACAAAGAAAATACAGTTTGAGAACAGATTCAACATTGCTGAAGGGGATGAAAGCTAAAAGGCACCTAGAGAAATAAACAACTTTAAGCATTTGACTAAGCAAATGTACAGCAGACTTTGCCAGTGGCATCTCGCCTGCCTAGCTCTCTCTGTCTCCAGGTTCTGCCCCTTTGTACCACGCCCTAAGCAAACCAGATCAATTTAAAACAAAATTCATACGAGCATTATTTAAATTAGCTTTTAGGTCATTTTAGTTAAATTGTCTATTTTGAATCTTGCTTTATAGCTAGATTTTTAGATATTTTCCAAAAAAAAGAAAGAGAACTCTAGTCTCAATTGTTAGTTTAACAATGCAAGTGTACGGAAAAGGAAAACAAGATGTATTATATCTGGTGGCTGTATGTGCACTAACATATTGATCAGTGTCAATTTTGCATTATTTTGTCAGAAAATTAAAGCATTTAAAGGATAGTTTGGGTTCTGTTTGTTTGTGTATTTCGTTTCTGTGGGGTTTTTAATCAGGTAAGTTTCCCAAGAGTCTAATTCAGTGAAAATACTACACCAAACCTAGTTACACATCTTTTTTTGAAATCCCAATAGGATTTTTGATATTCAAATTTCTTTGAAATTTTGTGTACATATCCTTTAAATTTCAAAAGTTAGAACCCGTCTTGTCTAGTATATCCATGTACCATGTGGAAGAAAGGCTCCTTGCATTTTCTACTCCCAGCTGGGTTCTCAACTTTGAATGAAGCCTGAGTTGACCCACCCATCTGCTCTACCACACATCTGCAAGTAACACAGACTTGGTTTAGCTGCCTGAAAATGCAGACAGCTGAAGCAGCACAAAACCCAGTGATTAGGATCCTGAGTCGCCAAGTTAATTTCAGGTTGCTGCCACTGTAGCTCTTAGCTGACAGGATTCAACAACCAGTTTTGTACAAAACCATATACACAATCACACCAAGTTGTATCCTGCTCCTGATGGTGGATAAAGAGAGAACCAAAGAAATGGGGGAAAAAAAGAAAACAAAAGGAAGAGGGTGAATATATTTGCATATAAAAACAAGATGCTAAAGTATGCTTGTGTAGACTGTAAAAGTACTACAGAAATACTTGAGAGAGAGAAATCCTATTTTTGGCTTCTAATATTAATCTTGGGCAAATTCATTGGTTTCAATCTAGTTACAATGCATTACACCTTCCTAAATAAAATTTGTTAAGTCTTACAGTCTCATTAAACAAAACATATGTATGGAAAACCTTCCATATCTGGTCATCTCTTTATTGTAGGTAAGATCCAAACCTAGAGACTGAGATCAAAATATTGAAAAAATATTTGACATTTTTTTAAGCCCAAACTTCCAAACCTGAAAATTAATCTTTAAAATATAATTCAATTTTATTTCTCAGCAAAAATACAATCCAAAACTGAAAACATAACTGCTTAATCCTAACACAAAAAGTAGTCTATTAGATTTCCTTATGAATGTTTCATCACAGCATCTAGTTTTACCCTGTCCTGCAAGAAAAGCATTTCATGAACATCACTTTACTACAGATGTGAGCATTACATTTTTATTCTAGCATCTCTGAACTGTTTCAAATAATTTAAATATTTTTGAATAATTTTAATTTTTTTTAATATTTGCCATGGTGTAAATTAGAAAGCTGGTTTTGTGTCTATTCTGGTCCATGTGAAGGTACATGGAGTGTGACTGTCAAAATGATACATAAAAACAATTGCTGATTTTCCAATATATTGTTTATGCATCTGAAAAAGAGATCTTTCTAAGAGCATGCATGACTACATTGCTTGATATTGCAGACCAGGATGCTTTTATGTGAAACTGACGAATAACAGGAGACCTAAAACTTAGCTGTTTCAGTATCCAAATACTGAAGCACCAAAATTAGTGGGAATCTTTGAAACTAACAGATTTCCTAACTCCCGGAAACTCTTCAGAAACTGACGAATAACAGGAGACCTAAAACTTAGCTGTTTCAGTATCCAAAATACTGAAGCACCAAAATTAGTGGGGATCTTTGAAACCAACAGATTTCCTAACTCCTAAAGAAACTCTTCAACGCTGGTTTCACATCACAAGAGCCATGTGCTGTCACCACACATGCAATGCCCTCTCCTCTCCTCAATTGCCAAGCAAAGCTCGCAGTGAAGACACCAGGGAAGAGCACAGAGCAGCAGAGCCAGCCTGACACCATCTAGGGCCCAGCGGCTGAATTACACACAGCTGGTGCCAGCAACATCCAGGGCCAGAGCTCTGAAGCATATGAAGCTCATATCTGAATCTTCAAAAGAATATACAACTGTTTGCCCACTGTAAAAAGCAAGTATTTTATTTATTATACAAAGCAAGTCTTGTCACATTTGAAGCCTATGAATTGCTGGGCAGCACATTCTCAATGATCATAGAACCTTCTTGCAAGCAACGTGGATTTTTCAAAAATCAGATCTGTGATAACAGCTAGGCTATGGCTTTAACAAAACCCCCAAAATTCAGCAAAGGGAGGTGCTTTGGAGAAGGACAAGTTCACAAACTCAGGAAGACATCCCCCATATAGGTGTCTCCTCTGCTTGTGTGAAAATGAGAATGCACAAGTAGAGAATACCAGTGTTCTCCTCCCTTTGCTACTGAACCGAGCAAGAGCACAGTCTGACCGGCCTCTCCCAGGTCACTGCTGCTCATTGCTAAACATTTGAGGTTGTTGTTGCATTTTCCTATGTTTGGGACCTCTCGACCAGGAACTTTCTCCTGAAATATCCAATCCAACAAAAAAATGTAACTGATCAGAAAGAAAATTAACTCTTTGGCACAAGAAAGGCTCATTTTGGATAACTTGCTATTTTTAAATTATCTCATCTGCAGGTGAATGGGTCATGGGTAAGATCAAAGAGATTTATTTCCTTTTACACAAAACCATCTGAGAGATACCCCATCCCTGCAAAGCTAACGAAGACAAGCCCTATTTCATGGACCCCAGTAAGGAAAGCAAAAGCAGAACCACAGAAATCTTTGAAATCCAGTATCTTACCTCAGGTTACCCCACTATATGGTTCTTATTGCACAAAGAAAAAAAAAAAGGAACTAGTAAATGGTCTTTCCTCTGGTAATCAGTCCCTCATTCTGGTGATCAGCAGTTTAAAGTTTTCCTAAGCTGGTGATTGCATCTATTGAATTAGGATCATTGTACTCAATTACCTAATTCCTTTTTAACCTATTTACATGCATAGCCTCCACAATACCCTTCATCACTCTAATTTCTGCACTTGAACTCTATACTTTCTCAAAAATGTTTCTCTCATTTTGAACTTAGTAATTGATAAAAGTTAATGAAATTTACTGTTTCTGCTATAATGAAATCATTTGGATTTATTCTCTACTAACTTTTAATTCTTTATTTTTCACTGTATCACATCCTCTGTCTCCTGAATTGCCTCATTTCCAGAACAGCTCCTAATCTAAAGAGCTTCAATTTGAACAGAATTTATTTCCCCACTAGCCAAGAAATCCTGATTCATGTAACACCAAAACACGATCCAGACTTTACAGTCCTGAAAACTCAGCCCTCAGGGCTACCACCATCAATGACATTATCTGAGACCATGCCAGATGGTCACTGTCACTGCCCCATGAAAGCTGCAGACAGGTCAGACAACATCTAGTATTCTCCTTCTTTTTTTTTTTTCCCCTTGAAGAAATTAAAAAATAATGTGCAGAAAGCTCTCTGAAACATCTTTTTATATTGAGTCCCCATCAGCAGCCACTTAACTCTCAGACACACACTTATGTGCAGCAAAAGAAACAGAAGAGCAGGAAGAAATGCCTGAGTAGAGCACAGCACTGGAAAGAGGTACATCCTGGACAATGAGCATGCTGGACAGAAGAGAGAAAACCACTCCAGGGGAAAAGTAAGTTTGTTCCAGACAAAGGATATTGACAGCCAGCAGTAGCACCTAAAAATCAAGATATTGCCTCAAAAAATGAGATACAGAAATAGGCACACATAGAACAATTTTTGCCTTCTGGATTATGAAGACTGATGCTTTCACATTTTCAATCTCTACCATGAGAGCCAAAATCTTACCTATTTTTTTTTTAACTTTCAAATAAATAACTAGAATATTGGTGTTTTCTTGGTATCAAAGTTATAAGATTGCAAGATTATAGCAGAAACAATAATGATTAATAATTATTTGATACTAAATTTTCTTTGTTTTTATAATTTCTTGCTCTAAGCACTATATTCACACTTGGACCACTTATGGCACATCAGTAATTTAACACTGCCAAATACTAGAAACTTCCTTATCACTGTACCCCTATCCTCACCAACAAAGTTATCTAAAATGAAAATATGAGACACTTGAAAATTGAAATTTTGTAAATGAATCATGCTGCTGACTGTGGAGTGAGACATTTTCCAATTCCACTAAGTAAAGGAAAAAGGGGGAAAGACATATTTTTTTCTTTTCCTTCTTCTTTTTTTTTTTTTTTTTAAATTCTAAAACCATTTCTGCTATTTGTTGGAAGCTGCTTTGAGGCTTAAAATACTGTAATAAATCTCAATGTGATTTCAGTGCCTTGAAAAAGTTTGGTCAATAGGAAATGTTGAGCACTTGCCAACTCAGAACCAAGGCTGGGTCTGGATAATTCCATGATTCTGGAGCAGGCTGCCCAGAGCAGCTGTGGATGCCTCCATTCATGGCAGTGCTCAAGGCCAGGTTGGATGGGGCTTTCAGCAACCTGGTCTAGTGGAAGGTGTCCCTGCCCATGGCACAAAGGGGGCTGGAATTAGATGATTTTTAAGGTCCCTATGGTTCTATGAAATGGAGTAGAACAAGTACTAAACCACAGTATTAGTAACAAACTCAAAGGAAAATTCACTTAAGTCTTGTATTTCTTGAAAGCTGAAACCATTCAATCAAATTGCATATACCAGGAAGAAATTTTTAAAAGGATTCCCATTAGAATTAAATGTATTTTCGTATTTGCATATACAGGCACAGAAAACACATCCTTTCTAAATACACAAGGAAAGCCTGTGGGAAAAAATATCAAATGTTAGCAGGGAAATAATCAGTTTATTATGGACTGTAAAAAAAAAAAAAAAGGCAAATTAAAAAAATAAGTCATAACGACTATAAATTGTTATTATTTTCCCATGTAAACTATATGAGTAGCAGAACTAGACCCAGTTCTAGAAATGAGTTATTAAAAACTGTACTACAACTGTGAAGCATTAAAAATTTATTACAGGTTGCACACACCATCTATCAATACTTTTTTTTTGTTCAAGTCAATTTTGTCAGACTTATTTTAATGATTTTTATTACTTTTTAATAAGTATGCATAATGGAAGCACTATATAAACAGTTATTTCTGCAATCACTGTGAAATGAAAAATTAAAAACTCAAAGGTGAAAGTATAGCAGATAATAGAATAAAAATCCATGGGTTACAATATTTGTACAAGTCAAATCATAATCCTCTAGAAATTGTTTAATTTCATGTCCATAAAAAAGCATTTGCCCTATTCCATAAAATTTTAATTTGTTGTGCATGGAAATTAGAAGTTTTCTTATTCTAAAAAAAAAAAAAAATACAAACTGAGAGGTATTTTTAACTCTGTCCATTCACAATTTATAACTATTATTATTTGAACTCTTAGAGCAAGCACTTTATGTGATTACAGTCATAATGATTATGCTACAGTAGCTCAGTAATTTCCATGAGCAGTCTGGAGAGTAACAAACTTAGAGAAAATAAGTAGATTTTTGTATTGCCAGAGATGTATTTGTTTGCAATCATGCTACTAAGCAGGCTTGTTGTTCACGGGTACTGTCCTGGCCCCTGAACAGGCCAGCCACAGACCAGGACCAGGGAGTGACAGACCTACACCCACTCAGAAGGAAACCACAGTCTTCATCCCAAAAAGTTCACACCATTTTTTTCCTAACCAAATAAACATACAATATAACCACTAAAGTTTATACAGCATCTTATCCATGCTTTAATATTCTTTCTTACTACCATGTTTATTCCTATGGGATGCCGAGCACAAAGCAGATTAGCCCAATTTTCTCAAGGGTAAACCTACATGGCATTTATGCAAGGTCAGCGCACACAACTAAGGGACTTGAAGAGAAGCTCTGATTCTGTCTACCTTGCAGCAGTTTTTCTGTACAGCTATCCTTTATATGCAATCCAAGAGAGAAGAGACAGACACAAGCAAATAAATCTTAAATAGTTAATAACTTTTGATGAGTGTCATAGTTAACAATTTTAGTAGTCTAAGAGTCACCAGGAATTGGTTTTGCAGAGACACCTGTTTCTAATATTGCCACTGAAACATTACTCAGAATTTTTATATGATGAGCTGATCTTAATACCAGACCACTTTTGGAATCGTAATTTCTACAGTTTTAGATTTAAAAACAATTATTTCAGAGCAAGAATGCTACTTTCCCAGCAGAGCTTCTCAGATCCTGCATTGGATGCATCATCAAAACCTACATCCTGCGTGTTGAGCTACCCGAGACATATTAGTCATATGAATGTGTAACAGACTGGATTGTATAAGTCTGAATCATTCACAGAAGAACAAACAAAACAATTTAGTCAGGTTTTACATATCTCCACGTTCACGTCTTGATAATAACTTTCATTAGATATCTTAAATATTTCCATATTTTTCTTCAAAATATTATTTCACGTAGTTTAATTTGTACTCTCTAGCTTAACATTTTTCATAGACATACATATATTAACAAGTTTCACATTTATAGAGAAATTTGGGGGAGGGAGGTAAGATAGCTTTGGGATTTGGTATTTTTTGGCTATAATGTACTGGGGTTTGCAAGCTCTAATCCTGTTACCATGTACAGTCCCACGATATCTGCTAATGGGAACACAGTTCCTGCAGCAGAAATTAGTCCAAGGCAAATCCCACATCATGCGCACAGTTCTCAAAAACATCTCTTGTCCTCCACAAGCTGGCTTGTCAGCACTCCTTGGTAAAGCATGCACATTATTCACCAGCTTGATATTTTTCAAGGCAAAAAGGGCTTTGCTGCCTCTGTTATTTTTGCCCAAATTTGGCCAGCACTGGACAGAGAATTGGGGGGGGGGGGGGGGGGGAAGAATCATAATTCACAATTATTCAGTGGAGAGTTACTTGTTTCATTTCAAATAGTCTTCACTCCAGAGGCAACTGCATTTGTGTTGCTCCGGGCAATACGAGCTAACATTTAGAAATCTCTCATCTACCTGGGTTTGAGCAAATAGAAAAAAATGTTCACATATTTGCTGGCCAAAGTAAATCAATTCAGATACAGCAGACACAAAGCCCTGAACTTTTAGGTAAGATAAACTGAAATGAACACAATCAAATGACACAAACTAGAGACCACTAAAAGCATTTCATCCTCTCTAAAGCTACATGTGGCTTTTTCTTTAAAAGATCCTTTCTGCCTATGTTGTTTTAGACAAAATCACATGAGTTACATGAGTTTTCAGTGTATACTCCACAGCAGGGTTTTTCTCAATCCATTCCCCTACAAGATGAGGACTGAGGGTGAAGGGTTATTCCAAAAGCAAGAGGCACGTTTGATGTTGATGGGGAAATCCAGACAGATCACTACACAAAAAACTCCTTTTTCTGAAATTGGTGAGGATAAGCATGAAGGCTTCTGCACTGCTCAATGCTATTTTTGAGAGCATATTCACCTAATCTGAAATCATTCAGCTGCTTCTCCCAAAATAAGGAATTCACTTATTATTAGCATTTTCATTAGAAGATTCTCAGATGAGCATGAAACACAGCTCTAAAAGTGCTTTTACAGCTCATTGCTACATTTAATTTCAAAAGCTATTTTAAGATTGCAGTAAAAACAAGTGGACATAGTTAAGTATTTCACTATAACACAGTCATAAAGAGGAAAAACATAATAAAGTAATAAAGTGGAAGCTTTCTAAAAGACAGTTATACAGTCAGTCAAGTCTTATGTTTGAGCATTTCTATCTTCTCTTCAAATAAAGGGAAAGGATAACACCACTTGAAGGAGATGGATAATATGGGTTACAATCCAAGTTATGAAATTTACTGAAAAAAAAAGTCAAGTATGCTAAAATCTCAGCCCAGAGCAGACGTGCAGATACTACATGAAGATTTGCCTTGGTGATGGTAACTTGGAAACATAAGAGCCTCAAATGAAGTAGCAATAGTCTCAAAAGAACTGGAAACGAAGTTGTTTCTGAGGAACAGCATTAAGAGGGCTGGCAGCAACTGCTGCACAGACTTGGGGATGAGGGGGCAGAAGAGAACTAATTTTATTCTATAAATTCTTTTAAAATACCAATACATATAATATCCCTTCTGCTGACACGATAATGTACTGTTCTGGGACACTGGTTCTATTTTGATAGCTATTTAAATAGGTCACAAAAATGATTAAAAGAAATGCTTAATGCATTTTTAGGAAAATGGATACAGGTTATCACATTTTCATGAATTCAAAGGGAGACGAATGCCCACTATTCCATAGGCAACAGGGGATTCTATTTTGTGTTACATTCTTTATACTATAGAGTATAGCAGGAGAATAATTTTATTCCCCTGTGTATGCTATTCTTTGACTTTATAAAGAAAAAATATCAAGACAACTACTCAGTACAACAGAAAAAGAATTCTAAAGCACTTAAAACTTACAGTCTCCCTCATTGTGCCTTTATTTCCTAATCACATTTACAGCACTATAACATACTTGATACCATATGACCACCACAAAGTTTTCAGTGGTATTCAGAATGCAAAATTTTTCAGATTTGACATGAAATCACATTCTTGCTACTGCATGCTTACCTCTAAAGTAAAACCCCTGTGCACATTCATGTGCTGAAAGGGAAGTTTACACGTACCTACCATCTCCTCTCCAGAAAAGACGTGGCATTTTGCTCTCAACTTTAATGGCATTGTTTGCCAAAATAATTAGTTTAAGTACCTATTTTTCATTCTTGCCAGGATCTAATAGCAGGGTTGGGTCTCTTTCCCATCCTTACATAGTTTCAGTGACTATGAATGGCTCTAGAGATAATCTAGCACAACTGCTAGTGACTGGTATCTGGAACTATTCTTCAAACAGTGGCTTCAGATCAAGGGTATTTTGAATTTATAGCTTTTTAACTACTATTAATAAAAGTTTCCAGAAAAAGGTGCAGAATTTTTTTAATCTCTCTCCAAAAACTTCACAAACATGCATTATTTTCTGTTATTTTTGAGTGTCATATCTAATTGCTGTGACAGTAATTGCTCCCAGGGAAATTTGTCCTGGAACTTCTTGCAGCCTCACTAATGCAGACAGAGTCCTACACTCTTTAAAAAGTCAAGAGGATTCCACAAAGGTTTAAAAATCTACATTTCAGATTGGCATTTTGCAGACACAAATTAATAAATAATGTTGCATTGTATGGTTTTAAAACCTGCTTGAAACAAAATGGATCAACAGTGAGCATTTATCATTGCAAGATACTCTTTGAATATGTTTACAGTAAATGTTTATAGTAAATTCACTATTTAGGTGAACTTAACTGAGGATATCAACATTTATAATCCAGATAAACTACTTCTTTCTCCTTAGTTTGCACTTAACCTGTCATCCATCTATAAAATACTTGTGCCAAAAAGACAAAAGTGAGCTCTTTTCACAAAATTATAGGACTGGAAGAGATCTCCTGAGGTCTTCTAGTCCATTACTGAGGTCTAAAGCAGCAATAACTGTCTTACCTATTTCTACAGATGGGTAATAGACTCCACAAACATACCAGCCAATTTGTCCCATTACTACATCACTCTTAGCACTAGACAGCTTTCTTAATATGCTTTTAAAATTGTCCCATAACCTTTCCCTTGGTTAGGGATCCCTTCCCTTGGCTGATCCTTTTTGCATCAGTATTACATACCAAACGTGTCTCCAGGCTAAGGAATCACAGTTTCTTCAAATGCTTTTTCATATTTTTAGGACCATGCTCATTTTTATTGTTCTTGACTTTTTCTACAATTGCTACTCTTTTCTCAAAACACACATCTAGTACTCCACTAATCAACTAATACCTTACAAAGGCCAAATATTAGCTCATGTAACTTGCAGACTTCATTTCTCCTAAATATGTTATTGTGCCAGTTTTCTTGCAGCAAGTTCATGGTCTGTTTGATTAAAATTAAGATCTTACAAATCTTGACCTTATCTTTCACATCTCCAGTAAATTTTAATATGTATTTATTTATAAACTTTGTGATGTCTCATAAATACCTAATTAAACAAAGTGGAAAGGCTCTAAGTAGGAAAACAGGGAAATCAGCAAAGACAGAGAAGACTCAGGATTCAAGACACTATTTTGTGCCTGATGTACAAGGAGGCAAAAGCCCTGGTTTTCATGCTTCTGTCCTTACATTTCTTTGCCCATGGAATTTAGTCAGCTCCCTTTTGCCTTTTATACCAGTCAGCCATAATGCCCTCAATTCTCCAAGTTTGCACAAAACTCCACATCTCATTTACCCTCATTTCACCCTGCAACTTCTTTTTTCCCCAAGATATTTCTTCTATTTTCAGCAATAGCCTTTATCATCTATTCCAGCTTTCACCTTGCCTATCCTAATAAACAACCTTGTAGAACAAGGGTGGATTTTAATTATCTTTAAATATCCTACGCTTTTTTTTTCATTTCATGAGAAGAACTTTTAAACTGCACCAATATTGAAAACTGTGTGAAAACATGCAGTGCTTCATCAATTTGTACGACATCAAAATGGTATTATTATTGCAAAAGGGGTCAGATAGATGCAACTCTTCAATATTGGGGCTTTTACAAGGCAGACTTGAAACTATAAAAGGAACATGCAATGCCTATGGCTTTCCCTTCCCATATCAGACACACAACTAATTGTCTAAGACACTTGACAGTGGATTAAGTATTCCCTCACCTACTTAAATCCTCTCAGCCACTGAAACTGTAAACATTACTTATTTAAGAAGCATTACAAGATGTCAGTGGAAGTATTTTCTTTTAGAATTCATTCTATATTTTTTCCAAAGGAAAAAGCAGAGAGAAGATACAATTATCAACAGAGGAAATTGAAAGCATATATTTAACAAGTAGAATTTGTGGAAAGAAATCGAACAAGTTATAGATGCATTAAGGTGGGATGATTTCCATGCAGTACTCTTTCTTTTTTGGGGGAGGGGGGGGGGGGGGGGGGGGTGTGCAAATATCTCTCAGGCTGCCATTTATTCTTAAACAGAAACACCAGAGAACACCGTATGATCCAGATGTATTTTTTTTTAACCGTGACACTGGCAAATATAAGGGAGAATTTGGGGGGGTTCAAGTAAATCCGTGATTGTGATTGTTATTTCATTTCTTTCTAGCATTTTCTGGGAAAAGTTTCCTTTGTTCTTTTCATTTAGACTTGGAATCAGGCAGTAATAAAGAAAATACCAAGAGCAGAAATTCAGTCCTAAATTTATACTTACAATTAAGTTTTAGGGTTTTATTTTCAATGTTGCCATTATCTCAGCACTCTTGTCTTGAAAATGTAATACTGCCTCTGTATTTTTCCAAAAGAATCACAGCATCCCTGCAGTCTGTAAACTTGCCTTGAGTGTTGCTATAATGCCGTACTCTGGAGAGGAGAACTGGGGATGAGTACTGTTATACAAACCAGGGGTCAGGCTCTAACACCCCTTCTCACAATGAGCAATACATTTCATCTGCAAGTCTCATCCAAGGTCCCACTCAGCATCAACAAAAGCAAAAGAATTTGGCCTGTTAGTGTGAGCAGCTTCCCACACTCACCTGCTACATTAAAAATAGTTACTTCCCAAGATCTTGCTATACCATTCTCCCACATACAGAGTCCTAAGCAGCAATAACTGTGTGCCATTTGCAGCAGCACAAGAGTGCTCTTGATACAAACACTGCCTTACCTAGAGCATACACATCGTACACTGTAGTGCATGCATATGCAGCATCCACATATAGCTCAGCAACATCGTGCTTTAAGGCCTTGTATCTACCAGACTGGAGCAAGAAATTTAAAAATAAATAAGCAAATATATACAACAAAATAGCTCTTTAATTTTAAGATTGAACGAGGAGGGAGAGAGAACATGAACTTAGAAAAGAAAAAGTCAATTTCACTTTCCATACATGGGTTTTACTGCTACCTTCAGAAAACACAGGAGAACAACATGCCTAAGATAAAAATAGTTAGCAAAAATGTCTGCATTTTGTCTATACATCTTCCTTATATCCAAAATATCGAACCTCTACCAAACAACAATCCTGTTTTAAAAACCTATTTTGATTTGCATATGAGAATCTACAGGAACAAACATGAACAACTTGTGCTACAAATAAATTGCCAATAAAGTCACAACAAAGCAACAATTTTCAAAATAATTTCCATGCAATCAGGTATACATGTACACAACAAACTCACAATATTTAGTTGTTAGGAAATCAACAGAAGATCTTTGTGGAGGTCTGCAGATTGTTTCCCCTGTTCTGTAAACAAATGATGACTCCTCAGAAATCCTTCAATTACTCACAACTATTTAAAGCATTCTGAAAAATTACTCAAAAAAACATACTTGATGACTGATAAATAAATCACTAGATGATTCTGAAAGCATACAACTACTTTTTGTTACCATATTAGTATATATACTGAACAATACAAATTAAGACTATATTTGCATTTCCAAGAGCAGCTTCAACAATTTATTTCCAGGTGAACAATTTCCTTTTTAATTTATTTATACAACATTGCACTTATGGTAAATTACCAAGAGATTTCCAATAATTTTCATCAAAACTTTTCCACACTGAAAAAAAAAACAAACATTAGCACAACTGCTAACAAGGCTATTGTCTCTGCATAAGACCTGTTTTCAAAAAAAAGTGACAGGAAACTACCAAGGAAATTATTTAGTTCCTCAGAACCACAGGCAACAATGTACTTTATTAGTTGTCAAATTGCTAAGAATTGGGGTTTTCAATTAAAAGCTTGCATAACAAATCAATAACACATGACTAACACTAGAATAAAAGTAGATTCCACTTTGTACAGACTGGGATTTTGGTGGGAAATTTTATTGAGGCCTCACTATCTCTGAGCACCATTAGTAGATAAAATTAATAAAGGACTATATTCTCAATCTTACTAGAAATAGCAATTAAAATATATAGTGTGTTACAGTTTCATTAAAAAGGAAAAAAAAAAAAAAAAGAAAAAAAAAAAAAAAAAACTCTGTTGCATATAGCAAAGCCCCCAGACTAACTCCTGGAGGGAAAAAGCTCTGCTAGAAGCCTTTTTCTTCACACTCAGAGCCCACTGATCTGGGACAACACTTGGGAACAGACCTGTATTCACCTTACAGCTTGCATTCCTATTCTGTTTGTCTCCAGTCAAGATGAGGATAGATACCCAGAACAGAAGTCCTCTAAATGTATGTCACAACATTACCTCCCAGCCTAACAGACCTTAGCACTGATTAGTTCTCACCTACTCGTGTTCCCCAAACTCTGCCATGACTCCAGGTACAAGACTCCCAGCATGCAAAAGGCATTTCTGCCTTATAAGGCCCTAGACAGCAGCCAGGCTGAGACTGCCACAGCACAAACACCCACTTTATTGCTTGCATACAAAGAAAACATCACCAGAACCAGAAATCTTGAAGAAACTGCCTTTTGCCATCATAGTGAAAGGAAATCAATGCTGTGTTTTGAGCTGCACATGTCCTCTCAGAAACCACAAGAGTGAGAGGGGACAGGGACACATGCCACAATATATTTATTACATGAAGAAGTCTCCCGTGCCCACTTGAGGCAAATACAACTGAATTAATTAGCTGTAGTAAATGGAGGTGGGAATGAGGACACAAAGGTAGCAAGCACTGACCTGCAGCTCTGCAGAGAGGTGCTGCACCAGGGCAAGGCCCCTGAGGAAACAAGGCACAATTGTCCCCTCATCAGCGCACAAGAAATATTATCTTCTTTGGTGCTCTCAACCACAGCAACAGCCTTTTTTTCTGGGCACAGCCCTGGAGAAATAAAATTTAAAGCCAGACAGCCCAAGGCAACCCTGCACGTTGTGCCTTCTGAAAGCTGACTCCTCTGGCTCCCTGTGCGGTGGCCATTGCACAGAGACAACACACAAAGGGTGACAAAGGGAGGCTAGCACACAGGCCAGCAAGGTATGAGCAAGAGCAAAACTGCTACTGACTGCTGCATTAGCGTGAAACACTAAGGACTAAGCCTTCCATGGAATCACTGTCACAAACTACAGATGGAAACTAGGTTTACACTTAATTGTCTCTCTACAGAAAGGAACTCAGCAGCCAGTCTGTCAGTGAAAGCAACAGGACCTTCTACTCCACTGACAGAAACTGAGAGAGCAGCCAGTAATAGGAAGGAGTATTCATAAAAGGGATCCAGAAAGCAATGGGAAAAAACTGTCCCTGCCACAAGGAGAAAGAAGATGCCAGAGATAACCTCACACTGTGTAGCAACCTGCCACCTGATTGCAAAATGGACCACGTCAACAGATGATGGGAACAGACCCTATGAAAAACGGGCTTGCCACGAGCGCATCTCATCAACCTGCAGCAGCTGAGACTTGTCTCTTTCAAGCTTTGTCAATGTTGTGCAGCTCGCCGTGCTAACACACAGCCATTTCAGGAGCAGCAAAGCCTCTACAGACCTATGCAGTGTGTTGACAGGGATGTGTACGCACAGGCAGACACTTGTGTATGTACATGAGAGACTTTTCCTTGCCCCAGACAGATTTCCTGTGCAAGGCAGGAACCACCATTCACAAACAGAATCTCAGTATGAGATCGAGATCGACACCCACAGTTAAACCTTCTGTGTCTGCAACCCTGTGTTTGGGGGAGGCCTGGCAGGAAAAAGGGTCCCTACAGATCTAACGCTGTTAAAAGCCCCCCCATCAACTGATCTCTTTGCTACTTGCACGGAAAAGGCTGCCCAGCCGTAGCTGTGCAGCCGCACGGTGCTCCGAGGGAGGACAGGGTGCACCGCGTCCCCCTCAGACAACAATAACCCCGGATCACCAGCTCCACGGCTGAGCACGAGAGACTGCGACACGGCAGCACGAAGCACAGCCCGGGATCCGGCGGGAGGCAGACCCCGCCGTGTCAGTGCCAGCCCTCAGCAGATTCCTCTGCGGTCGGCAAGCGACGAGGGCCAGGGACCCCCGGATACTGCCCCAGCGGGAGCGGGATCCCCGCGGGGTGCCTCAGGTGCTCGCTCCCCTGCGCTGCCCCACCGCCGGGGAGCAGGGGGGCAAGAGAGCTTGAGAAAGGAGATGTCGGAGGCAGGGGGACACCAAGAGAGGGGTTACCGAGAGGAAGGGGATGCATGAGGCGGGGGCCCGGAGGGCAGGGTGCTTGCCCCGGAGGGACACACGTACACAGACGCACAAACACGCACCGCTCCATCCCCGAGCGTCCCGGCGCCGAGACACTCCCGCCGCCGCGGCATCGCCCGGCACCGGAGCGAGCCAACCTGTTTCCCCACGCACCGAGAAATCGGCTGTGGTGCCCAGCGCGGGCGGGCGGGCGGGAAGGCGGCCCCCCGCGCCCCCTCCCCGGCTGCCTCCCCGCGGGGCGCGTCGCAACCCCCCGGCCGGGGCCGCGCTGCGGCAGCCGTACCGTGGGCAGCAGCGGCTCCATCTGCGCCCCTTGGTCCTGCGTCTCCATGCGGCGGCGGCGGGGCTGCGGCGGCGCCCCCTCCCCGCCGCCCGCGGGCCGGGGCGCTCCCCGGGCGCTGCGGGAGCCGCTGGGCTGCGCCGGGCTCGGGGCTCGCTCCGCGCTCCCGGCTCCGCGCTCCCGCCGCGGATCAGGCGGCGCGGAGGCAGGAAGCGCGCGCCAGTCACATGGCCGCGCGCTCCGCCGGCCCCGCGCGGGGGGGCAGGAGCCGGAGCCACCTGCGGGATGAGGGATGCGGGATGGGGGATGCGGGATGAGGCCGGGGCCGCAGGGCCGGGCCCGCCTCGCCCCTGCACACCGGCTGCCCGCGGGCGCTGCAATGGGAGCGGTGAGCGGAGAGACCGGGCCCCGGTAACCGCCGGGTGAGACTATGGAAAACACCACACACGGCTCAGAAGTTTAGAGCTTTACGCCAAGCTTCAGCCGCAGGCTCCCCAGCACTGCTGCTTCAGGGCAGTATTGGGCCAAGATTGGATTTAGCCAGCACCAGAAGTGTACCAGAAAACAGTGACCCTTCACTCCGTCCTGCCCGACTTTGACCCTTAGTTACAGACAGCACCTTCAAAAGAGAGTTCTGCTCCTCTCCCCACTACGATAACCCCACCATCCCCTTCTACCTGCAAATCACAAACATACTAGAATACCATATTTTTCGGTATAGGGTTAATAGGATTCTTACTCTCTTTTTCACCCAATTTTATCATTCAAGTCTGCTGCACATTTGGCTTCTCCTAGTGTATCTGGCTCTGCATCTCGGTGGTTACATTCAGCTATAACAAAACCCCAACAAGCTATGCAAGTGGTTGTCAAAGCCTAAACTTGCTGCACAAAGGGGAATAAGAAGTTGAGTCCCCACACTACTTGTACTACGAGAACAAGTGTGACACTGCCTACCAAAACAACTGAGCTAGAGAAGTTTATATTTTCATCACTTCCCAGTGTATCTTCAAGCCCATCAAAACCTGTGTGCATGAAAATCAAAGTGGCCAGAGATCTGATTATGAAAAATGAACTAGCAAGTAAACTTCTATCTCCCTGTTAAATTAATTTCCTTGCCCAAGCAGCAGGCCATGCCCTACATTTTGGATATCCTTTGCAGTCTAAAAGTAGATCAATAAACAGCTTCACTAAATCTGATTAATTTCCTCTGCCATGGGATATGTTCTTCAAGTCTCCCAGAGATCTTCCAGGTTGAATTATTTGTACATTAGCCAAGCAAGACACAGAGCTGGGGGAGCAGTATGAAGGAAAGGGGAGTCAAAGCTGATTCGTACAAAGAAGGGGGCTATTTTTCTGAGTTACAACTGAGATTTTGTTCTTTAAAGTGACACATACATTTAACACTGTACAGAAAGACAGATAACAGATATGGTCCAGGTTCTGGGACAAAGGTGAGATGTGTATTTTCATAACATGATTACAGATCTACAGTAATTAACACAGGAGGCCATTCAGGTCGCTAGAGTTAAGGCTGTGTCAGCATTTGCACAGTAATACCCTATTTGTAGGAGCTTAGAATTAAGCTATGAAAGTCATGATGAAGCTTGGAAAGAGTGTGTTTAAAAGTGATTTTCCTCCTTTGAAGAAAGTAGATTCAAAGTGAATATACCACCTGTGAAATCAGGAAGACCAAAAGCTTTCAGTCTATAGGCAACTATTTCAATGAATATTAGTATAAGCACCTTAGTCTTCTCTGCCTAAATAGCTCAAGCTTGTCCAAGAGCATTTCTTCAGTAGGTACTGCAATTCTTCAAGCTCAATGGCATTTATACATCTTTCACTCCCCAAAATATTCCCTCAAATCACACTCATCCATATAGACACATCTAGTAAACGTAAAGCCCAAAACCAACTCAGATACTGTGTACCTGACACTGCTCCCCAACACTTCACAGTGAAAAACAGGCTCAAGACCACAAGCACCACGCTCAGGAGTTACAAGTGACTTACTGAATGGACCTGAAAAGAGAGTTAGGATCAGATATGTAATTGTTTTTAGGAAGGTGTTTTTTCCAGAGTGCTTTACAGTCAGGAGTTCACCATTATGGAATAATAGATGAAATATGGAAAAAGTTGGTTAAATAACAAACCTCTTCAAATCATTCTGTATTGTCCTGCTTCACACACATAAAACCACCACAGACTTCCATAGCTACAAAGCCACACTTTCATAGCCAGAGTCAAAGTGCCAGTCATTCTTTTGGCAGCTGTGACCAATGTGCTTCAATATTAAGGTCCAAAATGTTGAATCCAAAATTCCAAAGCCAAGGGCTTGGCATATACAAAAATGGAAGAACTTAAAGGACCCGGTTGAAAATTCTGTTTTTAATCAAACATAACGGAGCTATTTTTTGTAACATTATAGCAGTATATGACACCAAAAAGAGAATTAAGAGAAAGTAATATTTATTCTCTAGTTGATTTATAATTTAATTTGAATTTTGTTTTCCCTTACTTCAAGTTGGCTTCTTTCACTATTGCATCTGATTGTAAGCCATACTTCCATGTCCAGCAACTATTACCCTATTACAGTAGTAATTTCATTTCTCATCCCAAAAGAATAAGCTTTAAATTTGTGGCATTTTAAAATAGGGCAGGCTTAGTTTCCAGTTTCAACTTTTGGTACACAGCTAGGTGTTATTCTCAAGATTTTGTAGATGAAGGGTAAAGAAAAGAGAGAGTTCTCAAATCATCAATAATTGGAGAACCTTCATCACAAAAGCAGGTGTGAAATTGTGATATGCAGATACACTTCAGTTGTAAGATTAAGAATAAGAATTTGCTATAAAAATAATTAATTTTATAGCATATTTATGTCAGACTGATTTTTTTTCTTTATATATATTCCTAGTGCATTGGATAAATGAAATAGTGTTTCTACATTTACTTTTACAGTGCTAAAGCTCCTAAAGCAAACATCAATGGAAAAAAAGGGAAATACTGTTCTTGTTCAGTAACATTCTGAATTTATGTCAGAAACTGACCTGGTCCCTGCCTGGTGTCAGCTTTCATAAGAAATTAAAGACAGCAAAAGTTGAATTTTATTCTTCTCCTTCCTCCTCAAGCTGCCTTTTGCCCCTTTGGCCTGCAGCAAGCCAATAACTCAGATGTTCTCTCAAGTCATGGTCAATGTGTTAAACTCCACTGAACAGAGGTTTTGTTCCTCAGAAGCTGTTCACAAGGGGTATGTTTTGTATATAACCTGAATTACACTCAAAAGGCTCAGAACATTCTCAAAGTACTTTGTAGGCATATAGCATAGATTTTGGAGGCATATACCCATCTATCTGGGCTTGACATCAAAATGGTGAGGGGTGTAAATAATTCCCAGTGTCTTGAGCATCACTGACCCAGCCCTGTTTATACAAAAATAGAAGTGTGATAAGAAGCAGCAGCATTAATGAAGACCTAGACATCACAGAGTTCAAGCCCATGAGAGGTCTTGCCATACTTCTCTTAGTCTTTGTAATAAAAGTTGTTTTCTTGCCTAAAGTGCACTTCCTAATTATCAGGAAGGTGGAGGAATTATCACTTTCTCCACCTAAGTCCCAAGAAAGTATTCTGATATAGTAAGTGATGCTATATATATGGGTGTATTTTTATATGCACATCAAAGCTGTCACAGAGTCCTAGTACCACTTACTAGCCCAGTACCAGTCACATTTTTACTGTCATACCTTTCCGTCAGTTTTCATTTTGTGATCAATATATAGCTATAATTTAAAAGAAATGCTTTATTTAAACCATTTCTTTGAATACAATTCCTGTTCTAGGAAGATATCCTGGGAGAATTGGCTCATCTCCCAGTTTAGCCATAAAATATGTCACTCTACCAAGATGAAGGGGGGTAGGAATTGCTACTAAGCAAGAGTGAACTCCACAGAGCTGTTAGTTACAAACCTGAACATGAGAACTATTTAATTTTAAGTGTCCCCATAGCAGAAATATGCTTGAAGCCTAATTCATTCATTTACATATATGTCCAATAGTCTCAGCATGTTCTTAATTCCAAAAAGAACATGCACTCTGTCAGATCTAATGTGGTTGCCAGTAGATTTTAGCAACATAGTGAACAATTTCACACAATATTCAGAATCAGAAAGGACTGGGGTTGGATCATTTGCCCTCTCTTGATTCCTGCCTAAGCTCAAGCCTCAGATACGCTGGTAAATAAAATGCATGCACAATACACATTAATTTGAATGCTCATACTGTGCATATTTATCATAAACATATTTCTTTAATGAAGGGAAACCTTTTTAAAAACTGCAAATTATTTTCAGCTGGTTACAAGTTAGTCCTATTTCAAGTAAAACAGCAAATTAATTCCTAAGCTTCTGGGGGAAACAACTATCAAGCAGTCAGAATCCTTTTTATTCTATTTGTATCTTAATGACCATAGAAGATGAAATAGTAATGGGTGGATCTCTCAAACTGCATTTCATACTACTAAAATAAAGATGTGAATTACCTTTACATATGGAGAGGAACATCCCGCCCATATAACCTATTCCTAATACTTTTTTTTTTTTTTCTTATAGTAATTAGAGAAACTATTCTGACAAAAAGGTAAAAAAGGGGAGGGGGAAAACACAAATTCTGGCAGCAATGTTTCCTCTCCATTCTTCCTCCCTAAGTGAAGATAAATAACCATCTGGATCATTGTACTGCCTTTGTGACAGGTGGTACTCAGTTATGTTTCTCATTTGATTGGAAAGTGGTAATGGCTCTTTAGCAGCTCTTTCTTTTGCTAATATACTTTGCCTGAAATAATTTACTCTAAGTTAATTCATTTGAAATATGATCCAAAAATATTCAGTGCGGTTGGGATGTATTCTTCAATTGCAACATAATCTCTTTTTTCTACTGGCATTCAAATTAGAAAAAAAGTACTCTAATAATTGTTTCACTAATATAACTTCTCACATTGTTCAGCCAAAAGAAGTAGTGCCAATGAAATATGTCTGTGTCCACAGCCCAATCCTACAACTCCTATGACACAGGGAGACAATCTGTGTTAGTAACGAGCACCAAATATTTGTTACTTTCTTAATTTTCCCTAAAATGGATCCTCTACCAAAGGTCATGAATTTAGTGGTATTCTGACTCTAAGCTAGGCCTCTGACTTTTGCAATAAGGTCAATATTAGAGAACACTATTTTAAAATCTAAACTAAAATTAAGATGTGTTAGAAATGCTTAAAATAATACATGTAATTAATCATTATATTAGTTTACTAATTATTAAGATAGCCACTCTTTCTAGTCTTATTATTCAAGTGAAAGAAATTCCTCAGACATATTATCCATTTAATCTTGCTTTGTAAATAAAGTATGTTGATTCAGGCCCTGATTAGTCACTGACCTAAATAATCCTTCAAAAATATTAAGCTATCTTAATTTAAAATCTGCAAGGGGGTACAATATATTGTTTTTTGCTCAGTTACTCTAACAGCAAACTATAACTAAACAGGTATCTTTCAGATGCAAGACAACATTTATCTAAATTAAGCTTCAAGTGGTTGGATTTTCCCACAAGTCCTCTTGCATGAGGAATGGTTTCCTTATATAGGTAAGGACTGTGTAAATATTTCTCTTCCTTTATGGTGCTTCTATTTCTCTGCTACTAATCCTCTGCACCACTGTCATGGCTCCTCTGAAGTTTCCAATTTGCAGGGGAACACCACAACATTACAAAACCTGCCCTACAGTGCAGCATTAGGAAGCCAGACCATATGCCTTTGACCTCGGGATCATCCCCTGTTTTCCACTTCATGAAGCATGATTGTTCCCTGGGGCACTGCACCGCGAGGAGAGCTCCTGACTGGGCACCTGCAGGGTCAGAAGATGGCTCTGGGGAGAGATGGAGGAGGCTGGCTAAGGTTTTGTTTGTTTGCAATACCTGAAATTTGCAAGTACCTACTACAGTAAATGCTACAAAGCATTATATCTACTTTCAGCTTTAAATCCTAGTCATATTCTTTGTCTGGTGCTTGCCTTAGACTGTAATCACTTCAGCAGAGAATTTATCAGCCTCCATAGCAGACCAGACTGATCATGTGGCCTTACTGTGACTGAGCCAAAGGCACAAAACCTCAGACAGAAGATTTTCTGTAGGTATTTGTGAAACTATAGAAATAACTATATACAATTCCTGAACAGTAATATTTTGCACAAATACCTTAAATACCTTATTTTGCACAAATACCAAAGCTATTAGTCTTAGTCTATTAGTGTTAAAGCTATTAGTGTTAGTCCCAGAAACAGAAGCACTAAGCTGTGTCATGCTGTACCCATTTTTCTCATTACATCTTGAGTAAAATACATTATCCCAGCTGCTGGGATTTCCAACTTTGTCTTGAATTGCAGGCAACTAAAGAGATTGTTTGCAACACTACTTCAAATAAATCAATTACTCCTGGCAGAAAAATCACCCACCTCCTCCTCAGGTTTTCGAAATACAAAGTTCATTCAAATCACTTCAATTCTAAATAGATAAAAAGGAGAGAGGAAAAAAAAAAACTGCATGGAAAATTATCTTTTAATTACAATTTTGAAAACAAAGCTACAAAAATTACAAATATTTAAATAAAAATCCCAGTCCAGACTGCATATAACCCTGAAGTTTCTCAGTAAATCAAAGCAGTGCCACAGGTAATTTATGGAGCTGACAATCTACCTCCCTCTCTGTCCATCACCTTTGATAGGAACCCAAACCTGGTATCATGCAGTTTGCTTAGCAGGTAAGATCATTTTCTCCTCTTTTGGGAGCATCTCTGACATACCAAATAAAATTGAATGAACTATCCTTACTATAATTTCTAAGTACACATGCATTACACCCTAAGCAGCCTTTTTGCCATACACAAGATTTTAAAAACAAATACTTCAGAAACTGCATCATATGACAATTGTTCATTGTAAGCATGATTTACTGTTTTCATAATTTGCAGCGCTGTACTATATTTTCACAAAAACTAGATCCACATGTAGTGCATTACTAATAAAGATGACAGTGTTGGCTTTAAAAACGCTTCTTTTGTTTCAAAATACCACCTTTGTCAGTTTTGCTGCTCTAACCCCCTACATAGAGAGGAAAACCTTTACTGTGTTTATACTGACTTACTAATGAAATAGAAATACATGTCCTTCTTATTTTTCCATATGCTGCATTCCCAGACAAAAAATCTTACCTGAAATCTAGAATCCAGGATCTTGACTGGCTTGCCATTTCACAAGAGCAGCAGCTGGCATAAACTGGCAGAGCTCCAATACAGTCAAATGGGGTTTGTGAGATGAAAGTGCATTCCTTACTGAAGTAGCCAACTCAATTCAAAAGCAGGGATTTAAAAAGGAACTATTTGAAAAGAATAGCTACAAAGAAGTAACTATTCTTTTTAAAGATAAGTTCTGTAAAGCTGAGCTTTTAAATTGTGCAAAGAGGACAAATTCATCCATGTTCCCCAGTAGGCAGGTAGTGGGGACACAGAAAGTGAAATTTTCACTGAACAACTAACCTCACGGAAGCCAGTGATACCAAGTCCTTGGTTTTGTAAAAATTCTGCCTCATTAAGAAGACACTTTTGGCTTAAAGAGTAGTGATCAGTGATTAAAAACCTAACTGCAGTTCGTGTGTAAGTGACTCTCAATTCCAGCTAGTCAGTGTTGGGATGGATCCTGTGTCTTATGCTTCAAGTGTTTAACATTGATGACCTCCATGATGGGACAGAATGAGCCCTGCTGAGGCCCATGGAGAGTTCATGGCAAACTGGAGGGGTGGGCTCACAGAAACTTCATGAAACTTAGTAAGAAGTGCAGAGTCCTGTACCTGGGATGGATCAGCTTTATGGGGTGGATTGGCAAAATCACAGCCAGCAAATGCAAGAATGGGATTATACCCTTGGCACTCACAAAGCCACATCTGAAATAAAAATGCTCTGGTTTTGGGCCCCCAGTACACAGAGGAAGATCAACAAACTGTCTGTCCAAATAATATACTTACAGCATTGTCAGACTAAATTTACAAAAACAATATATATTTTATATACAGAAAAAGGCATTTCTCAGCTATAATAACTCACATCTCCCTAAGGTAAACATTTAATATGATTCATGACCTAGGAGTACTTGTTCCTCTCCAAAGACTTCAAAAGGATTTCACACAAATTTCTCAGATACCTTTAGCCACATTTGAGTCATCTAACACTGTCAGAGTAACCCGCTCCCAGTTGTCTTGCATTACACATGAAAAAAGAGAGATTACTTTCAAAGTGAATAGCAGCATAATGTCTGAACTCCAGTTGTTTATCCAATTTTGACCGACCAAAGGTAAACACACCAACCGCAGAACTTATGCTCATGATAAGAAGCTTTAAACTCAAGTACCCCTGTACTTTCCTCCTTGAGATGAAAAAATAAAGTATTAAAATTCTAAAGAGAAAACTGAGGAGCACTAACATGGCAATATTCAGGAAATATTTTTGTGATATTAAAAATATAGACAAAATTGTTTATATGAAGTTTTACCAGAGCAGTAGAGAACTCCTATCCAAGTTCTGAGAAATCTTATCTCTATGTCTATGGACTTCTAATAGCGTAGGGTTTCTGTATCTCATTTATTTATAGGGTATTTAAAAACATCAATAGTTTTTTTTTAAGACAGATGCAATGTAGTACAAGAAATGTCTTTACATTTCTGCAAATACCCCATTATTAGTAGATTTGCAACTGTCAGGACCCAGCTGCAAATCCACTCTGTAGCCATTGCATTACACCCATCAATGCTCTAATCTGAGGAGTCATTGCCTGTTCCTAAAAATCATAGCCAATGCGTTGACACAGGTGAAATATTTTACCACCTGCCAGCAGGACCAGAAGCCACCAAAGCTTCCAGAATTCCTCTAATACTCCCACTGCACACATGAAAACACATTAAAGTGAAAGTGTGAGGTTATCAGGACCACCTGAAGCATCAAACATAAATATCACACTGAGACAACTGCACTGTTGCAAACATGCCTTGAGGCACTGCCACATAATTCAGCCTTGGCGTCAGGCTGCGTGTTGAGAAAACAGGGATGGACTGATTAAAGCCTTGACCAAAATTATGACATAAACTGTGCTTGACATCTCAAACAGAGACTGTGGGACGCTAGTATCTAAACTGGCTAAAAGAACAAAGATAGCTTCTTATCTCCCGTGGTTCCCACTCTGACATGTCCATATCAGAACAAGATCAAGGCACAATTTCCCTCTCAGTGTCCTCATTCCCAAAAAGAGGAAACTGCCATGGGGAAGCTGTAGTGCATCACAGGCAAGAGAAGAGGGACACCAAGAGCACAGGTCTTGATCCAAGTTACCTCAAGAAGCGCTTATAACAGAGAGACTGGAAAGTGCATAGAAGTCAGAGCCTTCTCAGGAAAACTATTGTTTTGCCCTACCCTAAGAATCAATGGTCATCAGGATAATCCTGCAGGTCTCAGCTGTAAAATAGTCACATCTCTAATGTCTGGCGTCCCACCTGGACCACTTTTGTAAAATCTAAATTTTGCTTGAAGTTTGCTGCCTTTTGCTAGACCTCAAGAAAAGAGTACATGTTCAGCATGTGAACACTTTTGTCTGCCACACTGAGAGGTGTTTTCCACCCATACAGACTTATGTTTCTCAGACCAAGCTACAACTACCCAACTTGAATCATATTCATGGTTTGCAGGAGGTTAACATGTTTAGTGGAAGAGCACTTTTTTATATGCCAGTGCCAGTTCATTGGAGATAATTTATATTTTACTATATTTCTTGGTGTAATTTCAGAAAATATAACTCTATTTCTATCAATGCAGCACACTCAATCATGTCTGATCCACACCTAAATTACCAAAATGGCAGGGGAACTGCAGTAGCACCAAGCACACTGTAAACCATCCCTCTCTGGAGGAATTAGTCTAACTTCCATTTCCCTGATAGCTACCATGACAGTCTAACTGATGAGCAAGTCCCTGTAAGATCTTCCATGATTATTTATGTTTTGAGATCATTCAAAAGGAGCAAACACAATGAAGATCACACTAATGCATTTCTACATGATTCTGTAGGTAATCTTCAAAAAACTTCAAAAAATTACTGGAAAGGGTTTTAGCAAATTCAACATGGAAGTTTTGACATTTCCTCATGATGAGAAAAATTATAAGGGTGTGAAAATACATAATCACATATTGTAATATTTTATTCAATACTGAATTTGAATAACAAAATTTAAACAGATTTTCTAATAGATAAAAAGAAAAACTGCTAGTATAACAAAGGTAAATCTAGCCCAAGATACCCTTGTGAGTAATTGTCACAAGTTCTGCCATTTCTTTTCATTTGTGCGCAAACCCTCGGTTGAGTACATTTTCACCTTAGCCGTTTGCTACTGTTTGTCCAAATCACAAGGCTACCATCAATCAGAAAATAATATAATTTAATGCCTACAGGTGGTAAAAAACAATTTAATGGAAGACATTTTTCTCTCCCTTGCCAAGTGTATGTAATAAATTGCCCATTTTCCAGGCAGGACAATTCAGGAACATATCACCAGGCTGGCTTAAATACATGAAAACCTTCCACACTGTAGCAAACACCTGCTGGGGATATTAAATAGGAGGAGGTAAGGAACTCCAACTACTGATGAATTTGCTCTCAAAAAATAAAAAAAGTCCATTATCCAAATTTTATCTCTAGAAAAAGCATTAAGTAGTCCAAGACACAAGGATATGGCCACCATCTATGATCATTTAATGCAATCATGATTACATCACAAGAGCAGCTTGTCTCAATTCCCAAAATTGAGCTTTTGGTAATTGTGCAAAGCCACAAACCTTAGAGCAAAGAGCTTTAGAGTCATGTCAAAAGGCAATTCCATATTTGTCTGAAAGTCCATATACGGGTGAATTACCTGAAACACAAGATTCAGAGCTACAGGAATAAGTTGGTTGTGTAACCACAAATGGAGGCCTGACAAGTTCAGAACACTTGACAAAAGGGTCCTTGCAGTAAATCTCCTCTGCCATTGCATACAGTCAAGATTATTTTAATAGCTATTTATTTTTATAGATATATGTGTCTATATATACAGCTTTTTATTTCATTACTGCAAATTGCCATAAAAATATACAATCTTTGCAGTGTATAAATGCAAGAGATCAGATTAACTGTTGTTCTTCCATGACATTATTATGGGAGGTTTCCAACAGAAAACATATCGGTCACTGGTTGTGCTTGTGATATTTGTTAGCTAGTGGCCAGACACAGCAAAGAAGGTGTCAGTGTGCAGCAGGCTCATTCCATACTGCTGAACAAGCTGCAGAATTCTGAAGTCTCACCTTCCCCTATCTCTAACACAGAGCCAGTGAAAAAGTTAACACAAAATACGAGTTGAAAGACCCTGCAGTAAGTTGAAGTTCGTTTACTCTTCCCTGATAAAAATCAGCCCAAGACAGCAATGCTTTTTAATTACAAGTCCTCCTCAAACTTAGACATAAAGTTAAGGGTTTTCCTCTCAAAGTGTATGTAGATAATTATGGAAACTGTTAACTTTTCCAGATGATGCCAGACCTTATCCAGCTGACCCAGTTTCACTTAAATGGAAGAAGTTCTTACCTGCCTCGAAGTGGTGTGAAGAAGCAAGGCAGTGCAGCAAGATGAAGATGAAAGGTGACAAAAAGTATTGCATGCCACTAACCATCACTCCCTGCCCACTTAAAATCCTTCTGTAGCTAGCAACTATCTGCCAGGTGTGAAGAGAAATGAGGTACCACTCCAATTAGTAATACACAGTCTAATTAGTAACTAAATTAATAAAGCATGGCACTTGTATACACAAATAAATAACTGAAGTTTGATTGAGTAAGAAAAACAGTAAGATATTGGTATTACCATGTGTCCTGTCCCCCTTCAGACAGGATTAGAAGATAGAGCCACTCAGAAACTGATTAAGTGCACTAAGATTAAATAAGTTTGAATGGCTGCAGTGTCACAGGGAAAGATGGAAAATAAGGAGAGGGATAGAAGCAACTTCTATAGTTAGTTTCATTTGTCTCATGAGTTTGGTGCATCCAAGTCACACCTTGAGACAAGACCATCACATTATGCCTAAAAGTGATGGTTTTCTCCAGAGTTCCACTTTTAAGCACATACTACAACTACACCTCCAGAATTTCAGGTCAGAGCTGGGAATTTAGTCTTTCCCTCAGCACAGTGATTGAGGGCCAAGTGCCAAATCCAGCCCTGCCTTAAGCACCAGTAAAAACTGTCAAACACAAAATGCAGCTGTCTAAGGTCAAGTCCCAGATGTTTTTTTTTCAAATAAAGCACAGACGATCTTGACCTCAAGAAAACTGAAGCAACATTCATGTCATGGGCTAGTCAAAAAAACAGAGTTCCTACAATAAAAGGAGGAGCTATTTATTTTTGAAGGAAGATTAAAAGCCTTTGATCAAACTTTACCTTTTAAGCAGATAGGATCTGGGTCTCAGATAGCTTTAATTCATAAAAAATTTCCCCAGAACATGAAATATTGCAAAATATGAATTGTTGATCACAAGTAATTTTTTTAAAAAACATAATTGTTATTTAACAGTACTTACAGCATTAGGCTTTTCTCCATGCTTTCTCTGAGCTAAACAAACTGAGAAATTTTATTTTAATTTCACATTGGTATAGGATTTCCAGAAGAATGGCTTGTTTTTAATATACTGCACCTGCCTGAAGCTAAGAATTAAGATCAACAAATTTTTAAAAAAACCCAAAAAGTCAGAATTCTTCAGCAGTTCCAGAATGATCCCTTAGCAAAACTTAAGATAAATTTCTCCTCAAAAGTAGTTTGAGAGGTAACATGTCTAAGATATGTAGGATGTGGCTGTTACAGGTTGCATCTATAAAACCTCCCTCCTCAGCCATACAAAAATCAGTCTCAGCTGTTACCTAGTCGTTTGCATCCTCCTGAGTTAAAAACCTGTTTTGGGATGCCTTGTGCTGCCGGTGCCGTGGGCTTTAGTGCCACTCAGTGTTCAAATGGCACAACTGCAGCGAGCTGCTCCACCAGGGTACCCAGCAGCTTGATACGAAGAGGAGTCATACTTTACTAATTCATGGAGAATAGCGGGTTTTAGAAAAGAGGCTGATCCTTCATTTGATCTCATCTTTAGCCTCAATGCTTCTGTTTAAAAGCCGCAGTGGGATTTTCAGAGGAAATGGACATTCAGCCTGAAATGGTATGTCATGGCTATGAAAAGTAAGGAAATTGGCAGCAAAGAAGAGGGGAGAGTGAAAGAAGTTGCAGGATGTAGGAGACAAGACAAAGTTGGAGGAAGCAAGAAGAGACGTTCAGCAAACACATGCAAAGAGGAGAAGGACCAAGTGAACACAAAGAGAACGGGACAATGTAAAAAACTACTAGGAGAAGTCGGGTAAGCTATTACTGCTTTGTGACTCACCTGGGCAAAAACGCATCTTCACCAAAATACATGTCTTGAATTTAACCTAAGAGATGGAAGCAATCCCATATAAGTATATTTCTTTATTCTACCTCTTCCTCCTTCCTGATTCACACTAATTATTTTTGTTATTTTAGGATGGGTATTTTCTTTTTTAAACATAAAAACCCCTCAGATAATACACTTTTGAAACACCTTGCCAAAATAAGGGCTCTGCTATCAATATCCTTTCTAAATGAAGGGCAAACCAACAACTAGCTGAGAAAAAAATTATCAGTTCTATCAACAGTAATTTCCACAAAAAGAAATGTCTTACACGTTTCCATAACATAAATAGAAGTTACAATCAGACAAAAAAATATTTTCTTCCTGGCCAATAAATATCCAAAAACTAAAATCATGAACAGAAACCAAAACTGAGTAGGAGTTCCTGCTTATTGCAAAAGAAAGACATTATTTGTCCAAACAAAATAAGATGAGGCTAAGAATGTCCTGAGAATCAAGCAAGCCAAGATGACCATAACATACTAGAAACATTTTGCACAGGGATGCTCAGACTGCCCATAGTGGGATGCTGTCACACCCTGCCCTGCCAGCCTCACCTGACCTACACGAACACTAATGCTGGCAAGTAGCAAATCACCAAAGGGCTGCATTGTGAGAACTGTTATTTATAATATGTGGAGACACCATTATCACACAAAACAGCTAGCATGCAGCATCACAATAAAGACAGCTCCTTTAACAGATTAAGCCCTCAAAAAAATTGCCAGTCTCAGAAACACGGAAGAGCACAAAGTCCCCCTCGGCTGGCCTGAGGACATCACGTGTCTGCCAGAGGAGATGGGCTGCTGCAGTATGGCATCACAAAAGGGTGCTGAAGGAACACAAACTGTTTGAGGCTTGCATTCTCTTTTCTGCTTGAATTTATGTAAAATCTCTAATGAATAGAAGTTAATTAGCTACACTTAAGACTGATATACAACTACAGCCATAGGGAATAAACAGGTTCACCAGCTGCTGTATTACTTTAACTACACTGTAAATTGCTGCATGCTATTAACATGCTCTCCTGGCTTCAGTAAAGAAAATCTTATTGAAATCAGTAGCACACATTTCCTATTTCAGTGAGACATTGCAAAATTAAAATGATATGTAGTAAAAACAATATGTGTGAGCCACCTGCTTACTGTATGATAGAATAGATTGGCATAGAATGACAGCTGCTGCACAGCCAACATTTCAGATACTGTACTACCTTGCCAACTGGACTTAAATTCACACACGATTTCCTTGACTAGCACTGAATGAATTTTTGCTGCTATAAATATGCATTGGCAATTGTGATGAATCATCCTGGGTACTAAGGGTCATTGTTAATTCAAATACATCAGGAACCATATCCAGTGCAAAAAGCCTCCAGAACAAATATTGATGAGTCCGGACTGTTTAGGTGACCTACACGTAAAGAACATGTCGTGACCCACAACAAAGGGTAATGAAGCCTGCAGGGCTTGCTGGATGTTCATAGCACAAAATGCTCAATGTTAAAACCAAAATACTAATCAATCATCACATGGCTCCTCACACTAGCTTGGAGTTCATGAGAATTACCATAATCAAGACCTTACAGCCTTATTTGGGCACCTAGAGCCACATTCAGAGAGCCTAAGCTCCCTAATTTCTTACACTTATCCTAGCCTATACTGCATCTGCATTTTGTTTTTAGCAGACTCAAGGCAGGTCTCAGCTCTGCCCCTGAGCTGTCTGAATCCCTTTTCAGACTCATATGGTTCTCAGCACTGCTCAGTCACAGGAGCTTACTGAAAGGCAGGCTCCTTGATGTTGCTTCTAATTCCCATTGATTTCAATTAGAGCCATGTGTCTAATTATGTTTGCAGATCCGTTTTTGCTGGTTTTATATTAAGAGGATGCCTAGAAACAATAAACGTTTCTTTTAATCTAACTTTGTCTGCTGGCAGCTGATGTCTCAAGTCAGTGCTGACAGGAGCTCTAACAAGGAACCTTGCATTAGATTCCCCTGATAATAAAACCTTGTTTGCATATATAGTAATAAATGCTCTGAGTTGGAATAGGAAATGATTTTATAAGGATGAATATGATTTACAGTTCTACAACAAGCAATGATACAGTACTGTTCATAAAAGGGCAGGTTTGGGGTAAAATCAGTAATCTATTTCAACCAATTCAAATGCCAATATCCCATCTGCTAAGTCTCTTTATTTTATATCAGTCTGCCATTTTCTCTTAGTGGTAGCATCAATAAACATTGTTGGTAATCATCTGCTTGTGCTCTAATGTGGCATATTCAGTTTCATTGAACAAAGCCAGGCTGAAGATCCCCGAAGGAAAACAAAAGTGAGTTGTTTAGTTATGATTCAGACCCATGTCTCTGATTTAAGAATGACTCAAGTTGCATAATCACCAAACCTGAACATAAGTAGGTTTTATGATATACAAAGCTAAATGCTAATAACAGCTGCTTTATTTATTCCAAAGAATTTTTCAATTACATGGGGTTCTTTTCTTCATTTTGCCAAATGCAGTGGAACATTTCAAAAAAGCCATTAATTAGAGGAGTTCACTAAAAACAGTATTTTTAGTGTCTGATGATGTATAACAGGATTCCAGCTGGAGAATACTACTTTGATTTATGAAAGCATTTGTTTCTCTTTCCCTGATTTCAGATAGATTTGTTATCCACAGAGACAAAATGCTGGATACCTAAGCCTAGATTCAGGCTCCCCTTTGCTGGCATTTGCCCTAAAATTCCCAAATACATCTAGCATACTCAATCTGCAGCCAGAGATAACCTAAAGCACGATTACAAAGATGGGCTTTGTTTCTCTGGCACTGTAAAATTACAATTTGAATACTGTAATTAATAACAGCCATTCATAGTTACAATAGGCCTGATAATCAGTAGTGAAGGAAATTATAATAGGCCACTTACTTTGAGAAACTTGGAGATGATAAGCTTGCACAGTAACTTCAAAGCCTCACAGGTTTTGAATTTCCATCACGATGTTTGGGTTTCTAACAGGAACAAGTCAACAACAAACTTGAGTACTTCAGCCTTAAAAGGCTTATCAGTAAGACAGAGAGGATCTAAAACTGTCCAGTTATGAAAGCAACCTGATACACATGTTAACATAAAGATGGAATACCAGCCTGGAAAGGAACCTTCAGGAATCAGCTACGTTTCTTGACACTGCTTGCTTCTTCAATCAAACTTCCTCCATTTAAAAAGCAATTTCCAAAAAATCTGCATTCTCTGATATGAAAATGTTCCCTCACAGATTATTGTCAGGACAGACAGTTTTTCTCATGGCCCCTCAGGCCCTCAACAGACCCATGCTCCTGGAGGTCCACTGCAGAGGTGGAGGACACAGAGCTCAGCACCACTGAGGAGCAGGAGCTCCAGGGAGGCCGGAGCAGGCTATAACCTGCCAGTTCTGCCATGAGGACAGACCTTGTAAAAGATTCTCATGCCTGTCAGCTAATACTGTACCCTGCCGCGGCATTGTAATGAAAACGTCTGTGCTTTCTGAAGGCATCTTTGACATGAGACATAAAACCACACATGTTTGTCATTTCTATATTTAACATACCGATGTTGAGCTTGGGGAGGAAAGAATAGCTTCTGCTAACATAGATCAGAAATGTCTTTTGAGAGGTGGCATGTAAAACCATATCCCCAGAAAAGATGTTTAGTTATTACTAACAATTCTGATGCTAGCACTGCTCTCCCAAATTACTAGAAACCACTTTTCAAAGGAAAGACGGCAAAAGTACAAATAAGTTTACAAATTATATTCTTGTACATTTGCATGGTCACTGATGACAAAAATATCCATGACCTCAGCAAAGAACTACTGTTAAGGTATCAAAATCACCTAAATAATCTATTATATTTATTCTTCAAATAATATTATTTGCTGTGGTATTTATAGTGCGACTAACACTTACATGTTAAACAAGCATCTTGTTGTCTAAGATGCTTTTATGCACACATAAAAGACTAGACTAGACTTTTATGCACACATAAAAATAAAAAAAAATACCAACCATTGGAAAAAAGCAAATTTACTAGTAACATTCAAGTATTGTTCATACTATGTAATTAATTCTGTAGGTGTGGCTTGATCATATACAACATAATAGACTATTTGGAGCACAGGCACTGGCAAGCCTGCTGCAGTCCTGGCTGGCCTGCTGCCTGGTCTATAAATTTTTTGTGCAAGAAGTAAATTCTGCTTTAGGATGTTACTTGGGCCTGAGATTTACTATTCTGAAACATCACCTACACCGATGTCCACACACAATGGCACACAATGCTGCAGGAAACGAGGCAGCAGAGAGAGCCAGCTCTGGCAGCAATTCCCGCCAGAGGGACCGCTGCCGCCCAGGGAGACTCCAGGAGCCACCAAAGGGAATGGCAGTTCGTGCCAGAAAAACAGCAGCAGCACATTATCCCCATCCTCTCCCTGGTGAAATGAATAGACCATTAGAAGCCAAAAAAGAAATCTATGTTGAGATACTGCTAATGTTCTAACAAAGTGGCACAAACAAGTTACACCTCTAACAACTCACCTTCTTCCTACTCTAGGCATTTATAGCAATCTCTCGAATTTGACTGATATACCATAGTCTATTAATTGTGCTGATCTCCCCACCCCTCGCCTCCCCAAAAAAAAAGCAGGATAAACAAGGGGCAAAGTGAAAATTTTAAAATAGAATTTCCTCGCCTCAGTTTATTTAAGTTAGATATTTAGGACTGAGCTTATCAAGCCAACTGGTGGGCATCCTGCACATGGCATAGCACCTAGCACCAGCTTCCTGCGTGTGCTGAATCATGGCAACTGATTTTACAGGAGCCAGTGCTACATTCATATACCACAGAGCAGAAACAAGCTTTTTATTATGACAGTCTCTTAATTAGTAAGTTGTTAATAAACCGAGTTAAAAACAACAAAACAATTGACTGATTTTTAAATAACCTTAGAATAAAATGTGCTATTACTATACTTGAGCTAGAACAGCTCAAGTAAATATCTCCAAAAGAAAAAGCAAAGTCTTCTATAACAGAAACCAATTTGATATGGAAATGGGTCAACAGTTGCTTAAGATGTAGCACAGTTTTGATTTGATCTGCTATATTTGGACTCTGTAAGAGGCGCTTCCAGTAACATCGGTATTGCTTATACATGAGACTTTTGCATAATCACTGTATAAAGCATTAGAATTCTTCAAACCAAGAATGATTCTCAAAACTATTATATATATATATATATACATATATATATCTATGTTAATAATGTGGATATGACAGTATTTGCTGAAGAAAAAGAACAACTGTTTTCTAAAACAATTAGGATTCATGATACATTGCTTGGCACACTATTGTTCAAAAGCCCACACAGTCCTTATCCAAAGGAAGCCCAGATGCAGCCATGGGCACCAAGTTATGCTTAGCACTTAGCTCAGGATACATGCTGGTCAAACAAGTAGAAATATAGAAATAATTGGACATCTATTTGTGTTACAAATTAAATCCTTGTGAATTTGTAGCAAGCTGTTTGGTATATCGCTGCTTTTCAGACATGAGCACAGTTCGAGTTGTTCTTAAGGAAACAATCAGATTTCATTTTAAAATCTTAAGATTATTTACTTCCACATATCTCAGCTGTTAGCTTTCTAGTCCACCTTGTTATTTCTATGGAGCCCCTGGTAAACTTTGTGTCACCAGAAGAACTAGTCTGATTTCACTCCGGAAAACTATGAAAGATCATTTCACCACATTTACTACTGTGCTAGGGAACTTACCCCAGCCAGCAGGGGATGTTCTTTCTTCTTTTCAAGCTTGGCCTCCATTCACACTTGCTACAGATAAAATTGTGTTGCTTCTTCTTTGCCCTTGCATTCTGACCTTGGGGAGAAGAACACACATATGTACTATCTTCCTTTAAGTGCACAGTAACAGTGCATAGTTCACTTTCTGAACACAAAGTGCAGGCATTAAATCAGCTATTGACTCCTGCAGAGTGATCAAAGGAATTTGACCTTGCCATAGATGAGGTCCTAGCAGCCCTCACAGCCACAGTCTGCTACTGGGCATGGGCAACCTTAAAAACCAAGAATTATAGTGACCATTTTCAATTTATCTGCGTGTGCTGTTTGACTTTGAAAAAGAGCACATTCAGAAAATATTATCATATGTCATAACATAAGCATATTATCTCTGCAGAGACATAAATGAGTTACTGTAGCCATAGTAAGCCAGAGGTTTGCTGAAATCAAAGGGAATTGGGCATACTAGATCTTCACACAGACAACAAAATGAAACAAAAATGCACCAGGCTCTTTGTCATGAATAATAGTGCCTCTAAAATCAACATGAATTATAATTACATGGGTTACTAACCTTTACAGAGTCCACAAGAATATCCATTGGATTCCCGTGTCCATTCAGCACCTTAAATGCCAATAAAGATGATATTCTGAGAACAAAAGTCTCTACAATACGTGTCTCCACCAGGGTACAGCCCACTCTGTTGAGGCATATTTTAACCTAATAATTCCTATAGCATATTGCAATTTTTAGACTAACTGCTATTAGTGAAAACCCAACTATTCAATCCTGTGTCTGGCTCTGTAACAGATGTCATACATATTGTTTAACAAGTAGTTCATGTCTCTTGACACCATTTTGCCACTTGTAAAATAAGAATGCTATGAGATCATTGAATGGTAGACATTATAGAAGTAGAAAGCTTTGACTATTATTTGTTGTTTTATTATTATTTAATGTAACATATGGATGCAAAATTCTGGCTTGTTTGACCAGGAAGACAGCCCTATATGTTTAAAATTAAATTAGCATAGAAAAAAATTAAGCAAACAGACTATCTCAAACAGGAAATGAAATAAACAGTATGGAGCTCTTTAAATACATAACAAGTAATCAGCAAAAGGGCTGTGAACGGAACCTGAGTGGGAAGCTTGTGACCAGTGAGGCTGATACTGCTGGAAGCCTGAATGAAAGTTAAAAGGCTCCATGACTAGGCCAGACTATACAGGCAATTAGAAGTGCTGAATGTTGCCAAGGCATCAGGCCAACAAGAATTACAACTCAACAAACTGAATGAAGGAGAGTGGGGGGAGGAAAAAAAAGAAAAATGAAAAAAAAGGAAAGGCTTTAATTAAATATTTGAGATCTCACAAGGGATGGGGAAAGTGCCAGGTAACTGGAAGATGGTTAACTAAACAGAGGGGGTCTGTTCACTCATTAATGCGTGGGGGAATTTACAAGTGTAACTTCTACTACCATTAATTGGAGCTACAGTAAATGAATGATGCCAGTGCATACTGGTGGGGAAAGATTCTTGTTACCTAGCTTGGTCTTACCTGGTAAGGGCTCATCGAAGAGTTATGGGATGATTTATGGATCTGAATGAAAAAAGTCACCAAGACAGAACTTGTAGAAATAAAAACTACTACTTTGAATACAGGGTGATCCCAGAATAATTAGATATTTTCTTAAGAACTTTTCCTAGCAGTGTTTTTTCAGAATTGTACAAACATTTACTCTGCCTTGCCCCTCGGAAAACCAAAATAACTGTGTGGGGCATGTGTCAGGTTTAGAGTGCATTAAAAGTCTTCATTTCTGCAGTTACTTGTCAGAAGGGTCACCAGTTGGGATGAATTGGTTGTGCCTGTGCTGAAATAGGGAAATTAAGCCAGCAGGACACTCAATTGCAGAGAAAGAGCAAGAAAGAAGAACACAGAGGTACTTGTGAAGGGACCCAGCACTGGTGAGGGTGGGGTAAGAACTCCAAGTGTACTCTGTCACCAATGGACCCATTTAATTACTCTGTAGATGCAATTACTTCAGGTAAGCTTATATGTATTTTTATGCAGCTCCGAATTCCATGGCTTTGACAAGACACATGTCACATGACAAATCTTAAATGCATGTTAGTTATAATCATTTTGATGTCCACTGTTCCTCCATTAAATCTGAAGTTTTTTCAAAACAGAGTTTTAAACTTCATTGTTCCTATAGCACTACAATTAAGGCAGCAATTACTTATCAGCTAAGCAGAGATTTGTATTTTTTTCAGCCACAATCAAAGAAACTTTGGGGTATGTAAATTATGCTATATTTTCAGAGCTCATTAATGAAAACCAGAAATTAAATTTTAGTAACTCTTTCAGGTACATTAAATGGAGAAATAAGGTCCAGGAATCTCATGTCATGGTCCTGTGTAGGTTGTTTTGTCACTATTTCTAAGTGAAAATGAGAATCCATCAGAGTTTCAGAGCATGGCATGTAAAAAAGGGCAGAATTCAGCATCTGTTCTCCACGTGAGATGGAATGGTTTAGAATACCATGGAATGGTTTAGAATAAGGAACCTATTTTAAAAAAAAATTTTTAAAAACACATTAGAAAAGGCTATAAGTCTTCACAGTCTTGAGACCATATAAAATCTTGTTAAAACTCAGACTGCCCTGAGGTGTTCAAGAACTTGATGTCTCAAGTGAAATGCATCCTTACAAGTGCATTTAAGAAGGTTTAATATTCTCAACATTTACTAATGCTTTACCAGAAAAGCAGTCAGGTAGCCACCTTGATAAGCCCAGTGTTACTTAATCTTGGACTCCTATTTCATTATAGGAATAACAGAGTACAGGAGAGCATTAGAACAATAAATTTAAATTATTACTACAACCGACAAGGAATGAGAAAGATAGCCATTGAAGTGTGTACAGTGCTTGAAGACAAATTTCCAGTCACCTTCACAGTATTTACCTTACAAAAAGTAGCTGCCAAGAACTATTCATTCTTTTTTTCTTGCCTAACCTCATGGAAATATAGACATCTGTAAAGGACAAAACAGATCCACATCTACAATTGCTATGAAAGAGAGCTTATTTCAAAAGTACATCCTTTATGGCCATAACATAATTAAATACTAGATAAGTATCAATTTAACTGTTATTTTCATATAGAGCTTAAATGCTGACACAAGAGCCAGTCAATCTTACTAGCCAAATCTGATAAATTTCTTAAGATTAAGATGGGAAAAAATGGAAAATTTTCACATTAAGGTGGTGGGCTATATTGTAGCTTAATTTATAATTTCCAGGCGTATAAGGCAAGCATAGACAGACCATATGTCTTTTCTTGGCCTTTAAATGCTCCTATTTTCCACTAGACTTGCCTTTTTCTCCATCTATTGGCAACCATACCATTTGCTATTCAGGTGATTGGCTGTAATGAGCCAACTCCTGTTTCCATATGAATAACCACTTTTTTCCCCAATTACTTAAGCTGCCAGCAAGTCACTGGTGTCATGTTCTTTGATGCAAATCTGACTGTCAATGGAGAACAGGACTACATAAAGGAAGACTTTATGATGATACCTTTAGCTAAATATTTTTTGTAAATGCGATTCAGTTTAGCTTCCAAGGAACATGGGCTGCAATGGTCCACAGTAAGAAGGATATCTTTAATTGGCTTTGTGCTCCACATGCCCTTGTAATCAGCCTTCCCATATGGTAGTCTGAAATAAATTTATCAATCTCAATTTATGTATTTATGTCACTTTAAAAGGTCCATTTTAGTCAATATCAAAATCTATAAAATGTCACATTTAATTTTAAAATTGTAATTAAAAGAGTTAGAGCACTGAATATATAGTTTGATATTTGCAATTTTTTGAAATAAGCAGATACACAGAAAAGCATGGGAAAGGGGATTTTCTGAGGCAAACAAACACCAGATATTAACAATACAAGAACTAAATATTAATTTTAACTTACTTTTTTAAAAGGTCATTTTTTATTAAATCATTCTTAAGTGGGCTTGGGTATTTTTTCAGTTAAAGGGAAACAGCTTACATTTTGCAAGCCAGGAGACCTTTTTCTTGAAATGCACCATGATAAGTGTGATCATAGGGTAAAAGGGCAGATTCCTTGCTAGTGCTGGCACTCCTGACTGCAAGCACCATGTTTGACAGTAAATAGCTACAGACTAAACTATTTTCCATTTTACAACTTGCAATATTAAAATTCTAATACAGAACAATAAAAACCTTACCCACTATTCAAAGCTTTGTCCATTTACTGCCTACCTTCAAACCTGTATCATTTCAGGATGCCTCTCCAGATCTCTATCAAGTAGATTTTCCAAGTTTTGTCCATTTTTTCCAGGTGATTCCATTTACACACCATTAAGCATCTCAGTAATTTTGTGAACACCTGCTTCTGCAATATAGACACCAGCAGCCAATCTTAAAAGAAAGACAAATTCAGTACATATTTTAAACTTCTATTGGTCCTACAAACCTCTGATTCAGTTCTGCATGTTTCCAGGTGCTCTCAGCTCAGTCTTTACCTATCAAATAATAATAATTAGCTCCTGTAGTAATTTCTTTTGTAACAGCAGGTGTCCTTAACAACCACTGCTCTTTTGTTGAAAGGGTTTCTGGATACATTTTTTTATCATTGGAAACACAATAACAAATTATTCTTTACATAAGGTTGGCAGCACTTATCACAGAGCTGAGACAAAACAAGAAGCCAGCAAAGGGAAGAGAGGTAAAAAGCAAAAATATTTCTTTAACAATCGGCTAAGAAGTAGATTATCTTTAATTGTGCTCATTTACAAATGGGAAAGGTCCTGTCTAATATCTGTAAGCAAAAAGAGAAAATACGTGCTAAGCCTAAAATTCATTAGTGAAATATATTTAGTACCAAATGAAATAAAACAGTAATGTTACATTCAGTGGGCTTAATTAACCTCAAAAATAGAAATATCTTTTTAAGTTTAAAGTTGTTGTTTAATGACGACCTGGTTTTATTATTATTATTGGGTTAAAACCTGACTTTAGGAGCACACGTAAAATCAGAGCAGTTCGCAAGTTTCTCAGATTACTCAAGACCAGGATTGGTTTTGACTGCACTAATCAGGGTTTTAAATAACACATAAATAAAAATATATGACAGTTGTAATTCATTGACTTTGGTACAGAAGTTAATTAGAATTTGTACAAATAATTTTATGGGTTTTTCACCAATGCTTTTTCAAAGGTGTCTTAATACTGTTGCCCATTATAACCTGTATATACTCAAGCAAAGCTGGCCACCACAAACTCTAAAGGAGCACTGCTGATCAGGTACCAGAACAAGGGCATTTAGGCCCTGGAGGGAGGTGCCTGATTTGATTTCCCAAAGTTAGGGTACCTGCCTGCTCTCTGGCTGCGTAAATGCTTTCAAATCTTTCAGATTCTAATGGACTAATGCAAGGCACAGACTAGCTGGTGCCTACATTTGAAATCTGCTCTCAAACCTCATTTGCAGATTGGCCAGATGGTCATTAGTGTGGAGGTGTTCTCCAGGCAGACTTGCTTTCAGGGCAGGGTTTTTTAAATTTTGGAGGGGGTTGGGGAAGCAGAGAAGGAAATCTTTTTTGGGTTTGGATTTTTTTTTTTTTATTTGTGGGGGGAGGGTTGTTGGCTTTTTGTTTTTCAGTTAAGATAGTAACAGCTAGGAAAGGGTGAATAAAACCTGAGCTACAACAGAATGTTCTCTAGTTTGGTGTATTTAAGAAAGTGCTTGCAATTTAATCCAGAGAGACCAATAAACAGAAGACTAAAATAAAAAGGCAGAAGGCTGCAGTGTCAAAGTGCTGTTAAAGTACATGAGAAAAGCAATTCACTTGGGGTTCAATGTAACACTTCTAATAATGAGCTTCCCATATTTAGACACAAGAGATAGCAAATTCAAACCCCCTGGAAAGGATACAATACAGTTATACAACAACATAGCAAACTGTATTTGTTTTGTTATTACTACCTATGCACCCTATGGTTTCTTTAGGGAAGATGATATGATATCTTTATACCATAGTGTGTAAAACAGTCTGAAATCTCTCTTTGACACCAGTAATGCACTAAAATCCTTCCTAAATATTGAAAGACCTCCAACTTGATGCTAAGCTTGATCTTACTCATCACTAAAAAAAATAAATGTTTTGTTACTGCATTTCTCTCTGAGAGGTTTTCAAAATCCTTCCAGTCAGTACATGAGATAGGATACATATTGTCGGGGATAAGTTGTTAAAGTGAATTTGAAATGTGCTTCTCAAAATATCGTTTACACATTTACCAGATGGTAAAATAAACATGTAAATTGTTATCGAGTATACACCAACTTTATACTACAATTTTACCCACTGTAGAAATGGTGTAAAAATGTTGAATATAGTGTTACTTGTTCATTTAATAGTTTATTAACATTTTAAATACATTTGGAGAATAAGTTTGCTTTCAAAGGAAAAAAATACTGACAAAAGCAGCATTTCAAGCCATTAATCAGACCAAATTAATGTGCTGACTTCCACATTTATCATTTACCTTATCAATAATATAATTAACATAATTATAATTGGTTTCTAAGTATTTGCATATGCATAAATATTGCACATGTTTAATGGTATGGGTTTTAAAACATAAATTCAAGTTGAGCAAAGGGCTAAAAAAGGAATTTTAAGTGCAGTTACCAACATCTAGTTAAATGATGTGTGTTTTGGGGTTGTCCTGGATTTGGGCTCAGGATCTGGGCTCAAGAGTTGTTGTGGGTCCCCTCCAACTGAGGATATTCTATAATTCTGTGATTCATAAGTAGCTGCTATTAGACCAATAGATCACTTTGTCACTGGAATTTCCTCTTTCAAGACCCACCATACACATTCAGAAATAGAAAGATGTGAATAGTTTATGTATGACAAAGTAGAAGGCGTGTGCTAACAAACCCTCTCTCAAAGAAGAGTGAAATGCAACTGTTTAGCAGTAGGCAGAAATTAAAATCTTCAGTTCAAGGAGTAACCCTTGCCTTTCTCTAAAATATGAGGTCACATGCATGTAATCACTAGCTAATGACCCTGATAGAAGACAACAGACAGGATTTTGATGGAAGACTGTGGCTTGTACTGGTTATGATTGGTCTCTCCTTTTGTAATTCTATTTCTACCAGCCCAGCTCATCAATTACACTGTGCTATAGCATTTTCTTTCTCACATTTCAGACTCTGCCAGCTCCTTTTTTTAGAAAAAGGATTTTATTATTTTGCTGTGTTAGATTTAGGATCTTTCCTCACCTATGATGGCATGTATTGACTCAGCATGTTTTCAGTCTTATGCCCCCAGCAGACTCTGAATTATTTACTGCTTAGATATGAGCATATCAATTAGTCTTCAAAATATCTAATTACTTCTTTGGTCAATCCACAGTAGGGGCTTGGCTTCTCACACATCTTGTTGGAATTATTTTTTTCAGAGGCTTTTCACAGCACCTAAATTCAGTCTGACACCAGCCACAAAGCTCATGTTTACTATTGCATGGTGGCTTTACTATCATATGCCCTCAGCAGTAAGGTGTTATCACATAAATACAAAAGATACATAATTCTCAAAAGTACTAGCACAGAGCTAACTTAAGAGATAAGTTGACCTTATTAATGAATTCTGGAGGAATGTGCATATCTAACAAATATCCTCTATTAGTAGGTGCCACAACATAAACTCTTAACCGAAATTATCCTTAAATAATATCACCCCTATGCAAGGAGCTACCAGAAAAGTGATAGACAGCAGACTTTAATAAACCTGTCTGGTTTTCTGGCTCATACTAAGAAATTCTGTAATTTAAGATTCAGAGGTCAAAACCTGCTCCACACTGGGTGCTTAACCAGTGCCCCAGAAGAATCTTCCAGAGAATGTCAATTGCATGTGAGCACGTTTTAAACAGCACTTGGAACATCCTGCTCTACAGAATCACAGAATCATCAAGGTTGTAAGAAACCTTGAAGATCATCTGCTGCAACCACCAACCCAACACCACCATAATCACCCCTAAACCATTTCCCACATCCAGATTCCCCTTGAACATTTCCAAAAACAATTCCATCACCTCCCTGGGAAACTTATTCCAATGTCTAGCCACACTTTCAGCGATTTTTTTCTATTCCAATATCTAATCTGGACTTTCCCCAGTACAAAGTAAGGTCATTTCCACTCATCCTTTTGCTTGGGACATGACAAAAGAGGCCAACACCCATCTCACTACCACCTCCTTTCAGGCAGTTGTTGAAAGCAACCTACCTTTTGGATTATACTCTGCAGATGAAGTATTTTGCAAATAAAAACAAAAATTTTTGATGATATTGAAAAGACAGCAATAATAAAGGCTTCATATGTGAATAAATTATAATTTAACTTCATTAAATACCCCAGAATCTCTGGAAAAGTCTGGTTTAGAAATCATTCAGAAGATTCAAGTCAGGCAGAAACATAAGTTCAATCTTGAAGAAATAGTCTGAGTGGGATAGGGAGAAGATGGATGGACATGGACAGGAGGTGTTCAATAGCACACAATTACCAGCATACTTCTATTATGTATTAAGAAAAATATGGGGAAGCTTAAAAGTTTGACTACCAAAATCCCTCGTACATTCAAGGCATGCATTGAATGCACACAGGTACCATAGACTGAAACACTAAACATGAGAGGGAGCTGCCGAAGAAAGCAATGTCTTCAAAGCCTGAGCCATGGAGAACCAAACACCTCTGCCAACTAACTTCGAAGCAGAGCCTGAGCCAACACTTCTGTAAAGACAGGGTGAGCACTGAAAACTTGTAGCATATGCTGCTATTTACATAACTAATTGTAGCATGCACAGTCAAAAAACAGCCTCTAGCTTTAGCATATACATGCAAAATAATTGATTTTATTATGTACAGAAAATTAGAAGCTGTCAGAAACAAAGCCACTAGTAACAGCCGCGAGGAAGAATTTCGAATTTTCATCGCCTAGATTGCAGAGGCTAGTCTTCACACAGTTGTGAGGTTTACAGCTAGAATATAAATCTAGACAAGATTCTGTGACAGCTGATACCCTATCCAAGCTTTCGGTAAAACTGACATACACACACCATAGACTGATGGTGGAGACACTCAAGAAAAATATTCCCAGTCTCAGACTCGCTGTGGTTTGTCATTGCAGGCATTGTAATACAAGATTAAACTCTGCAGATGATATTGCAAATATAATATTAACAACCTAATCTTGCACAAAATGAAAAGGAAGAAAAATATGATGGCATGGAATAAAAGCACTAGCTGAGTTGCTCCTGAATCTCTGATGAATAATAAGAGGACACCAAGATGGGAAAAATACGGAAGAAAAAGCTGCATTACACTAAGTATTTTTCTATGGGAAAAAAAATGAACCAAAAAACTTGAACCTCAGCATTTCTCAGGCAAAGCTGCGCATATGTATAACCAAAAAAATATGCATAATAGTTATAGAATGTTCTTCTATCATTCAGAAATAATATTATTTGAGACAATATTTAATCCTATATATTAGTTCTATATTGGCTTAGCATGATGCACTTTTCTTGCAGTTATGGAGTTGATGACAATTTTTCACAAGTTTAAACATTTTTATAAAATAATAAATTTTAAGTAGGTTATTTTAAGATATTCTCTTGCCAGTAACCTTTTTGAAAATGGTGTTAAAATTCTAATTTTTTTTAGTCAAAAAGCTATTACAAATCAAAGTAGATCAGCAGAGCCCCCATAAATTATAATGCAACACCCATAAAAATAGGACTTCACCTGTAACATGCTGCTGAAGAAAAAACTCAGAAACGGACACTGATTGTACAACTAAAAATGCTAAAAATATTTTACGTTGCAGATTCTTATAAAACATGTCATGTTAAATGTTTTACAATCACAAAATAACTGTATGTAAATGTAAATGTAGAAGTCTGGGTACAAAAGAAAGCAGCCTTGCATGGATGTCCTCCTCTTCAGTAATCCTGAGCAAGGCTTTCCTGGTTTGAGCATCCTTCACAGAAGGAGTTGCAGGAGAAAGCACTCATCTGCATGCTCTGGTTCTAAACACAGCAAGCCACAGAAGAGCCAGTGAAGTGCCCCCCAGTAAGGAAAAGGATGGTGGAGAGAAAGGCAGGGTCTGGAGCGCCTGGGAAGCTTTGGAGATCGAGCAGGGGAAGAGACCAGAGGCTGCCTGGGACTACTGGTGTATGTGTACCAGCTTGGAGCTCTGCTGCTTCACCGCGCAGGAATTCAGCGATCGCATGCATGATCCTAAACAACTCTGGGAGAGCAGGTTTTGGGTTAGCGATAAGCCCGTCTCCTACCTGCCTGTGAAAGGGATCACCAGCTTCGTGCTGTCCTGCCCTTGCACCCACCAGCCTGGCAGCCTTTCCCATGCAATAGCACCGTCACCATCCAAGTGACTTCAGAGAGCTGAGCTGACAGCAAAACAACCCTCGTGAAAAGGGTTGAGTACACAGAACTACACTTGAAATCTCCTAGATCCTTATCCTGAGGCAACTGTAGATATTAAAACAAAGTCAAAATTAAATATAGCTACTGTTTAGCACATTGTGTATTTAGCACAGGCATTGCCCTTGTCCCTCTATAACTGGGAAATGTGACCGCAGTGACAGAACTGCATTTTAATTACCAGGAGGGAAAAAAAAGCCCCAAAACCCACAACAGAGAGTACTGCCAAAGCAGAAGAGACTTGGGCCGTGATCCTACAAAGACTTACGTGCACATACACACTAAACTTTACACTGTTACAGGGCAATAATTAGTGTTGTTCCTCCAGTTACAGTGTATTTGGAAAATAAATATATACCAGTAATGGACTGCTTTGGGATTTGGCCTTTTAGGTTACATCTGACTGAATGGCCTATGGAGCAATGTAGTCCTGAAGAAATCTTACCTGCACATGCCATTAAAATAAATTACATTAATTTATATAGGCCCATATTTTATTTCTGCCATTACATTTCACATTACTTCAGTTTACATCTGCTTATACAAATCAATTCATTTGCAATTTAAAAAATCCCACGATTTAAAAGTCATTTTTATTTACATAGTGATGAGGAAGAAGTTATAAGTGAACAGTATATAGAAATACGGCAACTGAAACACTGAAATATTTAAAAACACAATACTAAATGTTAACATCAGAGGGTTTTTTAGTATTTAACACAAAGAAAAAGTGAGCTACACTAGATAACACTTCAAAGAAGGTGAAAAGGATTTGGGCGTTACAAAATCCTAAACGCATAAGAAGAAATAAAATATCTGGTTAACTCCTTTCCACTCAATTTCTGAGCAACACTTTTAAATTAAAAGAATATAGTTGGCCTAAATATTTCCCCCAAAAGGGGGCAAGTTCTTGTATTGCACACACCAAACAATTTGCTTTTGATTCTATCATTAAGAAAATTAAATCATCAGAATCAACCTTGAAAATAAGCAGAAGAAAACTTCAATTATTCTCACAATCTAAACAGTGAAAAATAAAAATGTAAGTAGAGTAAGATATCCGTTGGTGATTTCATAATTATGTTACCATGGGAGAAACAAATTTGTATATCTGTTTGTATATCAATTAGTACTTGGTCCTATTCTTTCCACCAAGCAGCACCTGCTTTGGATAGTATCTAAACTACAAGAGGAGACAATCAGACTGTTTCAATACAAACCAGTACTGAACCACTGAAGCCCATGAAATGACATAACTATACACCAGATGAGGATATATATATTTAATCCATTCTATTCTGACCCTAGCTCTGCAACAAATGCCATGCTCAATGCATGACTGAAATACCTGCTCAATAATGTGCCCAAGAATAGTCATTTAGAACCACAAGCACTGGAGATTTTTCAGTGAGATTTTAGTAATTTCTAAACACAGGTGACTAAACCACTTGGAGATTTTTGAAAATGTCCCTACCCTCATCATTCATGCACGATAGGTTCCATAGGAAAGTCAGGAACCAACAATAGAAAGCAAAGCCCTTTACCTCTTCCTCAATACCCTGCATCTAATTCAAGGGAAAGGTTCCTTCTCCTAATGTAAGAGTAAACTGAGCTTCCAGGAGAGAGTTCACACAAAGCTTAAAGTAACACCTACGTACAAACCCCTCATGCTTTAGAAGTGTAGTGGGAAAGCAGTGGCAATGGGGAGAGGGGAGATGCCTGGAGGGTTTGCCGAGGGGGGCTGCCGTGCAGGAGCGGCTCTTTCTCTGTCACTGCACCACAGACCCCAGCTGGTGACATGCAGGCACCGATCGCAGAGCAAGAGGCAAAACAGGAGGTGCTCCTGCCAGGCCCTCGAGTGGACTTCCCAGACAATGCCGGATGAGCCACAACTTTCCCCAGGGCCAGAGAGCAGCCACCATATTTCTGCAGTGTCTCCAGCAGGAGGTCTGGGACTGAAGGGTGAGAGAGCAACACCGAGCTGGAAGTCAAAAATGTGACAGCAAACATTTCCACGAAGGGAAATAAGCTTTGATCAGGGTGTTGATCAATCATAAAATACATATTTTAGCTTGCATTTATGATTTCAGTTTAATTCTTAGTGGGTGGGTGGGTGTCTTCATCTAAACTAGGACACCTTTCAGCAGCATAAAATTTCTCTCAGCTCAAAATATCAATGTTGCTCTTTCACCCTTCAGTCCCAGACCACTATCTGCTTTCTGGATAAACAAAAGCAGCCAATATGTAACCAAATATGGTTAAAGAAAGAAGCTTACTTACAAAACCGAATTCCATAGCATGGCCCACAGAAATTGACATGACTTTTAGAAAGTTTAATTTATGTGCCAGTGCCATCAGTTTAAAAAAAAAATTACTCAAACAAGCCAAAAAAATTATATTTCAAATGACTGAAGTGGGAGCTTGGATGATGTGCTTTGGTAACTCATCAATGTTTCTACTATAATAAAAAAAAACCAAATTATTAAGTGTATCCTAAATCAGTCAGTCACTTCAAGGTACACGACTATCACAATTATTGAAAAAGGCCTTGATCCTGAAAACATTTATGTCTGTGAATTTTTAGACAAGTGAATAGTCTTTGTAGGACTGACCTCTTACTTTACGTTGTTCACACATATGAACTTGTACGCACGATCAGAGACTAAGGCAGAAATACACATTTACAAGCTATCAACATTTTACCTAAAATGTCTCTTAAAACAGATTCAAAGTCATTACCAGCTGTTTCTTATTTAAAGCTTAATATCTGTGTAATAGTATAGACAGTTTTACACAGAAATATCTGAAGTTTTTCATCCTGTTTGCCTTTGCCTTTCAAAAAAAAAAAAAAAAATTGGCCTAAAAAGTCATCTTAAGACCAAGAAGATCATTCATACTCATATCAACCCCTTAGAATTAGAAACACTCCAACTATCAAAAATCACAGTGATAGCATGAATAAAGCATCGCTGGTTTTATTGTGTAATATATTTTATAAGGTCAAAAGTTACATCTAGTCAGCAATGGCAGCCTTGGATTCTAATGGATTCATAATTATCCTACATCCAAAAAGTAAAATATTACATATGTTCAAACATTTTAGAGTTAAATATATATATTTCAAACAATATCTGTCTTTTTCAGACATTAATATTTGAACGAATGGGCTTCCAGGGACCATGCTCTGAAATAAGCGATGCTTTTGTTTGCATTTCCAGATTAATATGCATTCGGATAAAAGCATGAAACGTTACCAGTGAGCTGTGTGCCTCTCCAGACCTACCACAAATATATTATCTGCAAAGAGCTGGGTACTGAATGCAAACAGTCTGCTGCCTTCCCTCTACTTATCACTCTGCTGTTTCAATATTTCTTCTTTGACTTTGCCCCCGTATCTTAGCAAGTGACACATTCCCTACTGAAAACCACATTTATGACAAGTTTTAATACTTGGAATGAAAACTTGTGTCCATTCTGCACAGAATGTACCTGGAAAGTGTACTTTCATGCAAAATCCTTTCTTTCTGCTTTTCCCAATACACACACGTTCTTTTTTTTGTATCACGGAGATTTTAAAATTGTCTTATGCAATTTAAATAAGATTTCCAAAAACAGTAACCTTTTTACAGGGAAAAATCAGAGCATTTCCAGTTGACAAAGTAATTTGTGAGGGCCATGCAAAGCACCTGAAAAAACAGACTGCAGTGAAAACCATTTTAACTATAGCAACAGCACTCACTGCATAATGTTAAAAGGAAAATTATGCAATTAGGTCTCTTATCAGACTTACTGAAATTCAGATTATACCATTTGGGGAAAAAAAAAAATAAATCATTGTTCACCACATCTCCCTTGAGCACTACCTAGAGGAGGGAAGTGATGACCACACAGTGAAAATTAAGAAGAACGTGTCCCACCTTATGCCTATTCTGCCAATCTGTCTCAGTTGTTCTTCTAGCTCAATAGGTTTACATGATTTTTTTTCCCCTAATTTTTTCTTTTTTTTTCTTTTTTTTCTTTTTTTTTTTTTTTTATGCTGACAAGTAATACAAGACAGATTCTTGCCTTCTTAGGATCTTGCAATCTAGTTTAGACATAGCACGTCAAGTGGTGATGAAAGAAGGTTAGGGTGGGTTTGAAAAGATGAGGATTCCAACAGTAAACGATGCAGAGACATCAGTTTGGTAATGTACACATGTTTTGCATGATTCATTGGACCAAAATGGCCAAAGGAACTTAAAAAGCTGTCAAAGGCATCTTTACCTCTGACCTACCTAGTCATCCATCTGCTTCCTCATACTGTCAATCAAAACCCTCCCATCCTTATCACTATTCTATTACACACATTTTCCACAACCATTTCTCCTCCAGCTCTTAAAAAATATCTTAGCAAACATTTCAATCAGTCATTAAAAACCTTGTTAAAATATGCAATGTGTCATCAAATATGCATAGCGTACTCGTGCAAAATCTGTACAGCGCAAATCACTGTATTACATTTGATATAGTATTAATGTGAAACATCATAGAAAGTATTACCAATAGGAACTTTGAATTACTTTCCACCGATTGAAGCTTGATTTTGTTTTATATTAAATAAAGGGCAATTAAATATATTATTTTACACAATAATTAAATTAAAACCCCTTCAGCATGCCTAGAATAATAATACAAACTACACATAAAATTCGTGCAATTAATTGCTGTTGTAACAAATTCATACACGGGGCTTTGCTTCAACTAAACTGCACACGCTTCAATTTAAACATGCCGGGTCAAAACCCGCGCATTCGCTTCTCAGTGAACGCAAACAATTTAACGGGTTGGTAAACATATGTTTAGCAGATATACAGGTGCACCTCTAAAAATGTTATTCCAAAAAATTATAATAGTAATAAAGTGACCTACCGACAGGAAATAGCCTGTTTAACTTCTGCAGCCCTTATCTCTTCCAGTCTCTTGCACAAATAGTTATGGACTTATCCTGTCGAAATAGTTATGGAATAACATCAGCCACTCACGGACAGGAAAGAATTTTGTTCAGACCTGTCACACGTTACGTATTTATTCCAGGCCCGCTGGATAACCCCCGCTAAATAAAACCTGGCGGAACCTCCCCGAAGAGCGGTCTGCCCGGGGTGAGTGCCCGGCGGGCAGCAGCCCCGGCACGGCGGCGGAGGGGAACGCCGCGGTGCCTCGGGCCGCTCTCTCTGCCCTCATGGGGGACAGCGCAGCGGGACTGGCAGCGGCCGGGGAAGGGGCGGCTTTTGCTGGCCGAGAGAGGGGAAGGAGGGTCGGGAACATGCCATGGGTTATTTAGGGTGCGGGAAGCCCCGGGGAGGGCGCCGGGACAGCCCCTCACGGCGGCGCTGAGGGGGCAGCTGGGGCCCGCCGGAGGCGGAGAGGTGCGGGCGCTGCGCGGGGACAGCGTGCGGCGCCCCGGCCCCCGCCGCTTGGGAAGAGGCGGCTGGGGAAAGGCGCCCACCGCCCGCGCTTCTCCGAGAGGCGGTTCTGGGGGCACTGCCCCGCGGCTCCTCTCCGGGTGCGATCCCGGGGGCCTTGAGCCCGACGGCACCGCGGAGCGGGCACCGCTCCCCGCAGCTGGCACAGGTCGGCGGCCGCCCGGCCCCTCGAGGGCGGCCGAGGCGCTGAGGGCGCAGGCCCCCGCTCGGGACTCGCACCTTGGAGTGGAGGGGACGGAAAGCAATTGGGGTGCTCAGGTGCCCCCGTCAATACCGCGACAGGACAGAATACTCTGACAGCTCCACACCGCGCTTACCCCACCGCGGAACCAAGAGTAAGCCCGGCCTGTTGCCCCCCAGCCCCCGCGGACTGGGCCCGCGCCGGGCCGGCGCCTGTCCTAAAGCCCACAGGTGGCTGTCTCTAAAGGGGACGGAGACCCGGGAAGGTCGCAGAGGCTGAGGTAGTGCTGCAGGAGTGGGGGCTCCGCTCCCGCGCATAGGGGAAGCGGCTCCCCAGAAAGGGGGCCCGCCTTGGGGGCACTGTGGGGCTCCGCCAGGGCAGCCCCCGCCCTGGGATGGCGAGGGGAGGCTGCAGGCGGGCAGCGTTGCCTCCCTCGCCTCTGCTCCGCCAGCGATGGCACCCCCCGCCCCGCGCCAGGCGCCTCTCCCGCCTGCAAAATGCTGTCAGGGTTTTTAAGCGTCAAACACAGGGATAATTATAAACCTCTGAAAACCGACGGGGTTACATCTCCCTCTTTCACCCACTGCAAACCTCCACGCTTGGCCACGCGGTATAAGCACTGTCCCCTACGCTCTTCCACCCCCCCAAAAAAAGGACAAACGCGGGGCAAGCGGACCAGCTCCGTCAGGGAGAGCCGGGCGGGACTCTCGCTCCAGAGCCTCGCGGTGGGCCCAGAGCGAGCGAGCCCGCCGGCCTCTTCCCCGCGGTCCCACCCGATCCCTTACTTGCAAATCGGCGAAGTGCTTTTTCCAACACGACGTTAACGTTTTGCCAGGTTTATTTTACTTGTTATACACAGACGATACAAACGGGCAAAAACCGAAACATTTCTCAATGGAGCATGTACTGGTATAAATTATTCAGTTCCACAGACGTAACAGAACAAATATAAAAATCACAACATTCGATTTACAGAAGAGTCAAAAATATACACACGTTTATGACCCTGAATTTCTATTAGGAAATTTCCCCGTCGAGTGTTATCTAGACTGAATATTTAGCCCGATGCATATTTCAGTTCGTAATTGGTTTCTTTTTTTTTTTCTTCCATATAAAAATGCGTTAATTGTATAGATTTGCTACTCAAAATTCGAAGACTTATTATTCTGCTTCGCCGGGGAGGGAGTCCTGGAGGGATATTACTTCTCCTTCAATAGTATAATAAGAGGTTTACAAGAATGATCACTCTTACTTTCGATGTGCATTTGATTCCCCAGGAAGTCAGATCTTGGTTAGCTACTTTATGAAAAAGTCAATTCCAAAACTAAATGCAGTAAAATATACAACTCACAACTCATCTTCACTGGACTACACTATGGTTACCAACAATTCAGTCGTCTATATCTTTTTTTTTTTTTTTTTTTTTTAGATTATTCATTACAAAGATTTACAGCAATATAAAGAAAGACGGGGGAGCTGCAAAGAAATTTGAAAATAGTTTGTTAGCATATTTGGCACCTGCAGGGACCAGTAATGGATTTGGCACTTGGGGGCAGGGGAAGGGGGATTCCACAAAAATAATAATATTGCTGATCTCGAGCTATTCCTTTCAAAGAAAAAATAAGAGGCAGTTAATTTTGGTTCCGAAAGGCGTTATGCTCCTTTAATCGACTTTCCTATGAGACGTATTTCTGTTCTTTTGAAGGGAAAGCTGAGCTATTCCTTAGCTGTGTTAGCCCAGGGCACCACGTAATTATTTCATGCGAGGAATTGGAGAGAAAGTGAGAAACCCATTACCCGCTGCTACAGCTATGGACCACTGACATTTCCAGAGGCATTTAGGAAGTGTTTACCTGGGGAGGGGCACGAGGAAGAGGAAGCAAAGAGCGGGGTAAAGAAATTTAAACAGGATCTAAGTTTTGTGACTTAACAATGAAAACAAAACAAAAAAATCCAAACAAATAAATAAACCGAACCAAAGGAAAGTAATCTGTTACAATCAAATAAATACTATGTACAGGCATTTCACAGGCTGTTTTCCCCACTATTACTGTTTCCCCTAGAATCCATCCGTGGTAAAAGGAAGGAAGCGCTGTACGGTTTGAGAGTCTAAGCATCCTACTGATCAGTGGGTTTCGGTGCGGCAGTGCCCCCCGCGCCCCCGGGGCGCCGCCGGACCGGGCCGGGCCGGGCGGGGAGCGGGGCGGGGAGGCGGCGGCGGCCGCGGCCGCGGCTCAGCTTGCCTGCCTGCCTCCCTGCCGGGCCGGGGCACGGATGGGGCAGCTAGGGGCGGGGGTCAGTGCGCTAACGCGGAGGAGTTATTGTGCAAAAGGACGGCGGGCCGGCGGCCGCGCCTAGCTGTGCGAGTAGAAGCCGTAATAGCCGATGTCCTTGGCGCAGGTCTTTTCGCAGTCCCGCTGGGTGAGCACCTCGCTTTTGAGGGGCGAGGAGCTCTCGGACACCGGGGTGTCCGAGGGGGAGATCCGCCTCCTTTTGGCCTGCTCGTAAATCCCAGAATCGGAGGAGTCGATGGACTTAATAGACGACGGCGTCTCGATCCAGCTGGAGTCGGACAAATCTTTGGGCTTGGAGTCCTCGGCGCCCGGCAAGGGGGACCGCTCGGGGGCCAGGCTCTCCGCCTCCTCCCCCAGGTAGGGGTTGCCGGCGGCCATGCGCGCCGCCGCCGCGCTGTTGGGCCAGCAGGAGAGCACGGAGCCCGACTTGCTGCAGTACTGCGGGGGGCTGCGGGCCCCCCAGCCCGAGGGGTCGGCGTAGTAGCCCAGCGGCCGCCCGGCGCAGCCGGCCGCCTGCAGCGGCAGCGCCTTGACGCCTGCGGCCGCGTAGGACAGCAGCGTGGCCGCGTTGCCGGCGAAGTCGGTGGCCGTGTCGTAGGCGGAGGCGGCGAAGTCGAGGCGGTTGTTGGCGGGGGCGACGAACCAGCGCTGCGGCGAGGGGGCCCCCGGGTCCTCGGCTTGCTGTGGGGAGAGCAGCCCGTTGGTGTGGGGCACGCTGCGGTCGGCGCCGGGCCCGGGGCCGGCTCCTGCCCCGGGATGGAAGCGGGACTTGGCGTAGTTACTCACGAACTGGTCCTGGAGGAAGGAGCCGGCCATGGCGTAGCGGGCCCCGGGCACGATCTGCGAGCGGGGCGAATCGTTGGGGGAAGGCGTCAGCCGGTCCATGTCGCAGCCCGTGTAGATCCTGCCCAAGAGAAGGGGAGAGAGCTGGGTGTCCGCCGCAGCCCGGCGCCCTCCTCGGCGCGGCACCCGGCCGAACGCGGCCCTCGGGGGACGAACGGGACGGCGCCGTCCCAGCGCGCTCCGGCCGTGCCCGGGAGCCTGGGCTCCTCTCCGGGCTTGGCCTCTGGCATCAGCAGCGCCGAGGGCCTTTAACGGGCAAGAGGAAAGACGGGGACAAGCATGGAGGACAAATATTTCGGAACCGGTTGGCCATTCCTTGACGGGGCTGAGATCCCTCTCTCCGGTCCGAACCCGCAACCCAAAAACGTGGAATCCCGCGCGGTGACACATTGACCGATCCCACGACACGTGCAACAGGCAGCCAGCCCGGTCATTTGCCGCGAGCAGCATGACTGGCAGACTACGGAATTCTATCGGCTGTTTAACACTTATTATTGGGAGTCACAGACGAACCATCAACATTTTACTGAGTTTAAATTAAGCTAATCTTTAAACACCTACTGTAGGAAATGTAAAGCCAGACACTTCCAGTGTTCCCTGCTTGGCCTATATATAATTCTCCCATGCTGGGCTGCAATTTGCGATTATAAAAACTTTAATGGATGAATAACTACTATCTGTATTTAATTCAGGCTAAAACTGTGCTTTAATTAACCCTCCACGCCTCCTGGAATTTCTTATCCAAAATAAACTTGGCCCTTAAACAAATTCAACGTGCTAGACAACATTGAAGCTTCCCCCTCCCCCCCCCCCCCCCCCCCCCCCGTCTCCTTTCAAGTGACGCCCTATAAAGTTTTTTTTCCTATCAATAAGAGAAAAGCACTTTTGGCTGGGGCCGGAGGCCTTTCCCAAGGCCGCGCATACTCTCGCAGAGCTCCCGGAGAGCAGCCATGCTCGGCTGCCGCCCTCTGTGGCACCAGGGCCCTCCGCTGCCCTCCCGGCGGCGGACCTGCTCCCCGCCACAGCCTCGGCGACCCCCGCCCCTTGGGGAAAGCGACCGTGCCACAAGCTGCTCCCTGAGGAGAGCTGGAGCTCGGCCCCGGGCCCATCTCGCTCTAGTTCAGCTCTGGGCGTCGTTTCCACCCTTGCCCTGCAAGCCTGCTGCTGGTGGCTGCCGGACCGCGGTCCAGCGGAGCGGCTGAAGCAGGCGCTCAGGATACGCTCGGGGCGAGGCGCTCGAGGCCAAGTGAGGCCGCTCCCGGCCACAGTTTAGAGAGGAAAAAGGTTTTCCTCCTCAAAGCCGGGGGCCCGTCCCACAGACCAGAGCTTACAGCGGGACAGGCGAAATCCCTGCCGTCTGCTCCTGCGGGTGTACGGGCAGCCCTGCGGCCGCCACCTCCCGCTGCCCCAAGCTGGGCAGGGGGATGCCGGGCGGGTCTCACCCCGGGCCAGGGGAAGCCTGCCTGCAGGGCCTGCAGGCCGGGATACCCCCATTTTTTTCCCGAGGGCCGCAAAAGGCGGCGGCGGGGGCCGAGTGTTGATGCCGCCCCGGAGCCGCGGTCCGAGGGGCGCCAGCCGCCTGCGGCGCGGGCGTCAGGGCCGGGGGTCAGACCGCTGGGAACGCCTCGGAGGCGGACGGGCAGAGGCAGAACAGGGACAAACCGCGATTAAAACTTCCGAGGCTCTAGCTCCACCCAGAAGGGAGAAGGGAAAAAAAATTCAACCCAGGCGAAGAATAAAACGAGACGGAGACATTTCCCTCCAGACCCCGGCTCTGCGGAGCTCGGAATGATGCAGACCCGGCGGGTTGCCGGGGACCGAGCCCCTGCTGCTCCGGTGCTTCTTTCGAAGCCCTTAAGCGCAAGTGAAACGGAAGCTTGGAAAGAGGCGCCAAGATACGTGCCAGGAAAAACCAACAACAAAACCGCCGCAAGTGCCAAAGCGAGATGCGGACTCAGGTGCGGGCAGCGCGGCCCCAGGGCTGCGCAGGGCCTCGCCGCAGGGACAGCCCCTGTGCGGGAGCGGGCGTGTGCTTCCCTCCCGGAGGGCTCTAGAAAAGCCTGACATTACACATCTCGGTGTGAAACGAGCCAGCCCTCATCCTAAATCTCCCCCCTTTGACATGTGTGTGCAGCCGGCAGAAGGGTAGTAAAAATCCGGTTTACTTACGTGTCATAATTGTCTCGGAATCCTTTTGCGAAAGGGTTGTGATCTATTTTCAGTTGTGTGATCTAGGGAAAGAGAGGAGCAGAGCACACGTTGTAAAAGCCTGAAAAATATACCCCACTGCAGTCAACATGTTTTTAAAGGACCAGGCTTTACTCTAGTCAATCATACTGCCTTTAAACCGTGAAAAATCAGCTCTGGCATGCTTATAGACATCACAGTCTAATTTTAAGATTTACGTTGTTGTAAAAAGTACGAAAAAAAAAATCAATATTTAACCCCATATTTTGAGGCGTGTTCAGCATTCCTAGTGCATAGGTATGACTATACTGAAATCCAGAAATTAGGCAAAACGTACCGCAGAACGGTAACTAGGAGTTTGCATTTGCATCGAGCAAAATAATTAAAGCGAGAATGTGGACTGAACATATGTCATTTGAAAAGGGGGCACCAGTCTGTAGCAAAGCCAGACCACTCCGAAACGCATCCAGGCATTAACGAGCTTTTAATTTGAGGAACTTGCTCCGTCACCCCCGGCGCAATCAATGAGGATGTTAATTGATCTTTGCAGACTTAAAGCTTAAGCTAACAGCTTAACAGCTAACTAAGCTGTTTCCGACTGGGAGATAAACGCTGCGGGCCAGCGCCCAGCCCGGGCGGAGGGGCAGGATCGCGCCCATCCTGGCCGGGAGGGCGATGCCCCTGCGGGCACCCGGAGGGGGCTCCTGAGGCGAAGACGGCCCGAGAGGCTACGGCCGCCCTCGGGATGGCCAGGAAGGGCTGGCACAACGTGGGGAACAGGGAGCCCCATCTCCCGGCGCCGGAGACCCGGGGCAGGATGGGCAGCAGCCGGGCCATCCCTGGTGGGCTGCCTTACGGGAGCGGGGGGACCGCGAGGGGAATAAACCAGGGAGATCTTTACATCGGTGTTCTGGTAGGCGGTGACGGCGATGAACTGCGTCTCGGGGAACGTGAATGTCTGCACTCTGCCCGGCTGGTTGGTATCCTCCGTCCCGTCTTCGTTCACCTCCACCACATGCAAGCGAGGTTGGTACTTGTGAAGGGACTGCAAAACCACCATCTGTCAGGCATGGCAAAAGGAAGGAGGGGGACCCGGGAGAAAAGAAGAAATTAGAGCGAGAAGGACGAGGAGAGCGATGCCCGCTGGCCGCCGCCTCCCCGGGACGGTTTCGGACTTTCCCGGCCGCAGCGGACAGCGGTGTCAGCTTGGGCAGCACGCTCAGGGCCGACAAGGCCCGTGGCAAAATGAAATGGGAGGACCTTCTCACCACCACCCCCCTTTTCACCTAACGACACGATCTAAAAAATAAATACACGTCCTTTTGGTAGGATTTTAACTGAAGAAATAGAAATAATTCTGGCAGCGTCTGCGTTCCCCCACTGACCTGCCCGTTGTTGTTTGATGCTCCTTTATTGTTTGTGAGTTTTAGTTTCCCAAAGGAGATTTCCTGACGCATCCAGTGGGCTCCCGTGTTGGGGGAGTCGGGATGCATATACACCCGGTTTCCTAAGCAAAACAACAAAAAACACAACCACATCACAGTTCTCGCCTGTACCCCGGTTCTGCTGCTACATCCGCACACAAGGGTGAAGAACCCCGTTAAGTGGACACTATTTTACTGCTAAAACTCCCTTAATTTTAAACGAAAATGATTAAACCAGCTTTTTCCGAACACCTTTTACTTTCTCCTCCACCCTCCTTTTTTTCTATTAAAAAAAAAAAAAATCGTTGGCCCATTTGCGTTTAAGAAGTCGCCAGAGCCAGTCCGCAAAGGCATTAATTAATCATTCTCACCTACATATGTGTCGGAAAAAGTGTTAATTGGAGGAACTTGCCTTGTACATTGGTGTCCGCCTTGCCGCAAGGAACCCATTTGCCTCCCTGAAATCTCCAGTGATTGGGGTCCGCCAAAATTACATCCACAAAAATATTGTAGTGAGCCGTAGGGTCGAGACCAGAAATATTAAAGCTTAGGTTAGGGAACATGCGCCTATAAAAAAAAAAAAGAAAAAAAGGAAAAAAAAAGAAAAGGGGAAAAAAAGGAAAAAGAAAGGGAAGAAGGAAAGCAAGCTATCGGCAGCGACAGGCACACGCGGAGCACCCAGCCGTTATGCTTTATCCTCACGGCTCCCGATAGCGACTGGGAAATAAAAATCAAAAGAAGCCCCCTCCCCGGAGTGCCGAGCTTTCCGCGGGGAAGGGCTGAGTGCAGCGGGCGCGGGAACTTGCGGGGAGGCAGAGAGGGCTGCCCCGGCGGGGACCGGCTCCGGCGGGGACCGGCTCCGGCGGGATCCCGCACCGGAGCTCCCGGCGACCGGGGCTGTGGCCCCGGTGATGGGGGGACGGCTCCGCCGGGGCTGCGGAGGCTCCGGGCGGCTCCCCCGGCGAAGTCCGCGGCTCAGCCCCGACACCCAGAAAGGTCCGCGCGGTGGCTTACCTTCCCTGCTTCGTGATGATCATCTCCGTCTGGTGCCGGTGAAATTTCAGCCAGAGTGGCCTGTTGCACAGGTAGACCTGAGCCTTGCCGGGAACCAGCCCCGGCTGGGTGGAGGAGAACTGGTAGAAAGGTGCCCCTTGGTAGGAATGGCCATACTGCTGGGGGTACGGGTAGCCCGCCGTGGGGTAGCCTTGCGGAGAAGAGTTGGACAGGAGGCTGTTATAAGCTCCGTTGGTGATCACAGGATGATGAGCCATGTAGCGGCTGGGGCTGGCGATGGAGAAGGCTGGGTGAGCAGGTCCATGCTGGCTGGGATAAGGGAACATGGTACTAGGAGCAGAGGCAGCAGACTGGGGCTGGCTGGACTGAGAGAGCAGATAGCGATCTGCAGCAGATCCATCGAAACTGTGACGAAGCTCAGAGACCCCGTCCAAGACGGGAGAGAGTTTATTTCTCTGGACGTCCCCTGGTGTGTCCTTGGAGTCAGGAAAATTGTCTGTATCTGACTGATTCGTCATCCCCCTGGTAATTTTTTTCAAAGGTGAACTTCTCTCCAGGTTGTCAGTGGTCGAGATAATGGGATGATCATGCAAGGCAAGCTCAGATCCGCCTGCATGTGGGTAACTGCTGCTCACATTGAGAAATTTCTTGGAGAGCATGATAGAGGGAGAAAGACAATGCTCCAGCTGCATAGCTCTAGCACCACAGTAATAACCCTTCAGTCCCTGGATCTGAAAGGGCTTCCTAGTATCAGAAGCTAGACATCCTGGGACCCACACTAGGCAGAAAGCACTTCATCTACCAAATGCTTCCCAAACGTTTGATTTACTTTTTTTTTTTTTTTTTTTTTTTTTTTTTTTTTTTTTTTTTTTTTTTTCCTCCCTTCCCAGGGAGAAGAGATTGGCCAATTGACACTATGCAGCAATCAGGAAAGACTCACTTTTGATCTTGCTGCTTGTGGAGAGGATGAAACGGCTTCTGCCATTGGTTAACCGCTGACAGTAATTTAATTAGATAGACATTAATTAGGATAATCACCTGGCTCCTGGTCGCGACGATCATGGCAAATTGAAGGAGATGATTTTATTGTGAGATAGAAGGAAGGGAAAGGGGGAAGGGAAGAGTGTGTTTGCTGTGAGAGCTCATTATTATGTGACCTTTCTAGCTTTTTTTTTTTTTTTTTTTTTTTTTTTTTTTGACTACGGCTGGAAAATAAATCCGAACCCTGCTATTCCCCAAATATTGCCCCACCTTTGTGCGTCAGGGAGAAGAGCGGGTCCTGGGCGCTTTGGGGAGCGATGGCGAGGGGAGCGCGGGGCTGGGCGGCCGCTGCCCTCAGCTCACCCCCGCGGTTTGTCCCCAGCGGGGCGCAGTCCCCTCTCCCCCAGCTCTTCTGAGCGATCCCCGTGCATCGCCCCCACCCTTCCCACCCGTGCCTGTTTCGCGGGGAAAATACACCCTCCGTCCCCGCTGGCAGTGGCCGCGTATCATCTCTTTTAACTTCTGAAATAATCATAAGCCCGGCAGCCGAAGTGCCCTAATGTATTTGCCGCGATGTTTACGGGTTCTTTAGTAAATAAATATTTTATCTGGGAGCCGTAATGCCGGAGATTATCAGCAAAACAGGGTGGAAGGCGTCCACCTCCCCATCCGTCTCCGGATTTCTTTGCTCTCGGTGCCTGCTTTCCCTCAGTGACTGAGTCCCGCGGGCAGCTCTCGGGAGGGGCAGATTTCTGGCAGCACCCTTGCCAGGGGTCGTGGCCCGCCCCGGCCGCGGGGTCGATCGGAGCTGGGAAACCCAAACCTTGATGGTTCTGCGGCAGGAGCCGCCGGCACCCTCTGCCCAGGGGGGTCTCCGCGGGAGCCGCGGCCCGGGCTGCGCTCCAGGCGGGCGGGGGCCGCGGGGACTCCCAGGGACCGGAGGGAGCGGCCGGCGGCCCCGCGCTGCGCGGCCGAGCCTCCGGCTATGGAAAGCGGGACCCTCCAAGCCGCAAAGACGCGCCTGAAGAGTCCAAGGGGCCCGCTCGCCACCCCGCCTGTGCCAAGCACCCAAGCACCAGTCTCAATTTCTCTTCCCAGGGAAGCCTGCCTGAGAGTTTAAAAGCACAGGGTTTGTTTTTTGTGGGCTTGGGGTTTTTTTGGCAGGGCAGGAGCTCTCCTGTTCCAATTTTCTTAATGTTGTCTCCTTAGTGGTTTGGACTTCAGGTATTTTACAGACCGCATCTCGTCCCAGGTGACATCAGCAGCCGGCTTCAAATTTCACTGACAGATAATGCAGCCTGAACCACCACATAATAAAACCGAACCACCGCACTGCCTGAAGCCAGACTGAAACTTTGCAAACTCAAATCCGGAGAAGACTAGAACCAGGATGACTTGACAGAATGTGTATTTCAATGCTCTCAAATCCCGTGGCCATTTATTTTTCTGTTGCTTAACCCTGAGCTACTTTGGTTATTTGGTGTTTCATAGATGCCGAAATACACACGCTCTCTGCAAGGAAATTATTCTAATAAGACAATTTTTGAAGCAAAACCCAAGCAGTTCACTGTTCTACTCGAGTGGTTCAGCGCATGCAACTTTCATACACCACCTTTTTTCAGTGTTAAGCAAACGGTTTAATTATTATCAGTTCTAACTAATGTTTCCAACAGTTGTTTCACCAGTGCTCACCCTTCCCTTTCCCTGTTTGCAACAACAGAACAGTAATGGACTGATACAAGCAGGAGATGGACCGAAATGCAGATAAACCCTCGGAAACGCTGCCCTGAATTACAGAGCTACAGCCGTATAGATGCAGAGCTGCAATGAATTCAGTGGTACACTGCCAATCACACGGAAGTGTTAATATATGCCAAAAATCTTCAGTGCACAACTCCTAAACTGGTATAATAGGGGGGATATGCAATGGCAGGTGGTGTTACAGAATCGTCATAGAATGGAGTGAGGTTTGCTAATACAATATGCCCGTCCTTCACGCTGACAGGTGACAAGGGGTCATGCTGCTAATGAAGGTCTGCTCCATTGCGGCTGGAGGCTCAGAAGGTGGCTGCTTGAAAATCTCTTTCTTCCTCCAACATCATACACGGCCTGCTGCTTTTCAGGTTACGGCATACACGCAATTCTTCCAAATCCTCTGTGTAGCTCCTAAAGCACTGGACAAAAATAAGGAAGGATGCCCCAAAAACCTGCCTTTTTATTGTTCATGTAACGTCTTGGAAAATGGAAAATTGTGTCTCCAAGTTAAACTGAGGAGTGAATAGAATGCAGGGTACCACAGCACAAGCTTATACTACGGGAGATCTGCGTCTCCAACAGACTCCCTTCAGCTACCCTCTGCAAGATGTACATTTGTCAAAATTAATTTAGAATATGTAAGACTCACTGGTTTGTCTCCCTGCTTACACCAGCCTCTCACGCATGTATACACTGCAGCACTGCGCTAGCTCCTCTCCTGTTCTGCAGTGCCATGTTACCCACGACCTGCCAAACTCTGTCTCCCTCGTGGTGTTACACGTGTGTGTGGGAGTAGAGAGCGGCAGGGATGCAGAGCCCCCCTGGCAGACGAGCCCCAGGGCAGGTCCCTGGATCAGCTCCTGCCCCATCTCACCCCGGGCGTGCGCAGCCGGCAATGCGAGGCCTGAATGCAGTCCTCCTCAACCACCCGCAGGTTTGCAGTGGGAATCTCCAGAAAGAACTTCCATTTAACTACACGCAGGCAAATGTGGTTTGGTATGTCTCCATTTTCCCAGTCTGATATTCCACTGCCTACTGTGGGGGCAGAGGGAAGGCCATAAGGAGGGCAGCTGCAAAAATCTGCATGTTTCCCTCTGAAGTAAGTGCATGCTAAATATACTTTGAGAGAGAGTTAGTCTAAAATAGTAAATTAAAAGGCCTCAATAAGAAATTTCAAACAAAAGAAAAATCTTTGAATGGCAAAGTGTAAGTAAATATGGGCATAAGCCAGAAAATAAGAAAATTTAAGGACTATTTCCTTAGTGTGCAAATAAGAAGTCAATTTTTAAAAAATTATCTTCAACAAGAGATGCAGATAGTTTTGAAATATTTGCCTGCCACTACTGTTGCTCTTTATTAATAAAACCCCCAAACCAACAGTAAAGAGAAAACTTCTGCCCAGACAAAAGAATCAAATCAGCCTAAGCAACATCCAACACTTGAAAAAAAGAACCCTAATGAAAAATTCCAATCAGTCCCTGCCCAAAACCCAGAGTCACTCCCCAAACTCTGATATTTGGCTTTGCCTGCTTCAAACCAAGCAAACCACCTGCCTTCCTGCAAGTGTTTCCCTCTCCAGTCAGCAGAAATGGTTTTACATGTCATATTCTAGCTGGGACTCTTTCCACATATTTATATATATGGACATCTCATGTATGTTCTCTCACAGGAGGGTGGATTCATGTAACCTAGAACAGCCTCTGTCACTTTAATGTTTATTCTCAGAATACTGCTATTTATGACACCACTTGTGAGAGTTTTGTGATTCAGTTATCAGCAACTGAATTAATTTCCTTTAGGTCAGTTGTCTTGTGTAGATATTAGGATTTGAATAATACTCAAAGGGAGCTGACAGAGGAATTTTCAGCATTTTTGGTTTTGTACATCCTCAGAATTCAGCACTATGATTTTTTTAGTTTTAATCTCCGTGAGAGTAACTGGTAATCAATGGGAGCCAAATTCCAGTAGAGAATTTTTGCTTTCCTAGCAATTAGTATCTCAGTAGTTTTAAGTGGGGGGAAACAAATGTTTACTAACACTTTTTCTAGTTTGTTAATTCCCGCTGTCCTTTCTCAAAAAACACTGTCCAGAACTTAAAACAGATTTGTAAATGTATTTTTATTATGTTGCAACAATCAAAATATATATGTACTACTGATTTTCCCCCCTCCCCCAAATATTAAATGAAAACATACTCCATTTTTTCCCACATTGTATTCTTGAATGCTTTGGAATCTGTGAGGACCCTGACATAAAGAAACTGAAGCAAATGCACAGTTAGAGACTGAGAGGTGTTACAGTGCTGCACTTACATTGCAAATGAAGTCAGATGTCTCCGTTTAATCAAATAGAGCCTCAACAGTCTCTGTTTTGTATTAGAAACAATAAACAAATATACACAGAAAGTATCACCAATGGTAAATCAGTTATTTAAATACAACTGTATCCAACATAGCAGCTAAACACTGGACAATGTTTGAGGTCATCAGCACATCCACATGCTCTTCTAAATGACGTTTAGGGTCCTGAAATACAAAGGATGCCATGAGAGGAATGACTGAAACATGTCTCTGAAAGATTTCATTTACTTCAAGTCTATTTAAGATGTCTGTGAGTTAATGAACACAGGCCAGTAATGCTCCTAAATTTTCCATTCTAGGAAGACTGAGCAAGTGGCTGAATTTCCATGAACAAAATTTTATTACTTCATGCTAACAGTTATGTTGAGGATAGGCTTAGGAAGTAAATTTCTATCCAGCATATCAAGAGTAATCGTGGCAGCTGTGAGTCAATTTTAAGGACAACACACAACATGTGTATTTTACTATACATCTCACTAAGGCAAATATTTTAATCTTAATTCTGGTACATTGCAATTTGTTTCAGATCTTTGCAAATGTGTGTTCTAATCCTGCGAAGATTCAAGCATCATCTAACACAGTCTTTGAATAGTTGCATTGACTGCAAAACAATTAGTGTATCCATACCCACAGAAACATGAACAATGCCCTGTCAAATGCTCTTAGGAATTGAATGTTAAGCCTGAGTAGTTTTCAGAAAATACATATTTTTACACACTATTACTCAACTGATGTAGGCATTTGTGGGCATCTGCATGCAACAATAAGATTATTTCTGGTTGAAAATCATACCCATGCACTTCAGTCTCACCACTGATATGAAATATTTAATCTCTAAATACTGCAAAAATATCAGGAAAACCTCAAAAAGACGTCTAAACTTTATTTTAGCATTATTGTAGTAATTCTTGTGTGCAAAGAAATTAAAATATGGAAGACAATCATGCATGGGAGTTGTAACCTCTTTAAAGATGGAATTAAGTCAAAATGTAATGAACTCATCTCAATTTATATAGAAGAGTGCTACTGAATCTATGTATGCTGCCCTTCTTAAATAACTCCTTTTCAAAGATCAGACAGGTCTCCAATATTCTTTCGGTTCCTAACAAATTATGCACCTAATAACATAATATCCCTACTGTGTGGCTGAGTGGCTGCTTGTTTACAAAGCTTTTTATCTAAGTTGCATAAAAAACCCCACTTCAAATTACTTCACTGAACCATTTCTCAATTTAAAGGGAACTTAAAAATTTTATCAGGAAAAAATTCTTTTCTTTTTGAAGAACCGTATCAAAATAGAGTTTTTTTCACATATGCGTAACAACTAGTGAAGCTCAAGTTCTGTTTGAGATGACATCATAACCCTTAAAATACAACCCTTCTTACATATTTTATATGTATATATTTATGTATGTGTAGGTGTGCATAAACTCCATTGTTCTGAATGCTACAGAAATACATGAGTGACTGAACAATAGTGCAGATGTGTTATGACATTGCTGCTAGAAGCTGACACATAAGAGCAATCCAGAATCTTTTAAATTCTTCTACTGCTACTAGCAATACAATAAGTACTGGTTCTTTAAGGACACACTAGGTATTTTAAAAGCTATTCCTTGTTTTCATTGCCCTTCTTAAACACAAGCTCTTACAAATTTCCTTTGCTCTCCTCTTGCTCACAAGAGCACATTTCCTCAACCTTTATGTTGAAATCAAATGTAGAAATAGCTTTTTGTTGAGTCTTTAAAAAGACATTCCATCCTAACATTGCAAAGGGATAGAATGAATTGACTGGGTGTTTTCGGTTTCAGCCATGGTCCTAAACAGTTTTCCTCAAACACCAATACAAAGGAACTCAGCCTACCTGCCAAGTGTGCCTGAGAGCTAAGCACTGACTGTGTTCATGAACTGAAGACAGGGGAGAGCTGGCTCTTTACATGATAATGTACATAATAATGTACAAACACACCACCCTCACCTCTGTTTCCATGATCACCATTTTTTAACTATCTCCACAGTCTGGGTCTCTCTGACACAGACTTGGATATCTTTATGTCTCTCAGAAGAAGTTAAAACAAATGAAGAAGGAAAAGGGAAAACTACTAAATTTCAACACTGTTCCTCAGCATATAATAAAAACACATATAGAACACGGCTTGCAGATATTCTGCCAATTACCCACAGTCAAAGGCCCTGTTCCTTGCATGACCTCCAATAAAAATTAATTTATTATTTGAAGCATTGAGAATATCATGCATGTAGAACTAAAATCACCTCCGCACACGTAAAAAATTAGTATTTAGAATGAACGAAGCATATCATTCCACCTCACTCTAATTCATCACACCTCACCTGCTTGCCAACATTTTTTATTGCCAGCTGTTCAGGTGTCATCTTATCTTCTTCTTCAACAGCCTGTGAAAGAAACACAGAAAAGGTCAGTGTTTCAGATTTCATTTACTTTTCCCCCAAGCCACAGATTCTCAAAATACAATTCTGTTCCTTAAAAAAAAAAAAAAAAAAAAAGAAAAAAAAAAAAAAAAAAAAAGAAAAAGGAAAAAAAAATCAAACAGCAACACATTTCAGAAAGTCAAAAGGAAAGGTACTTCAGCTTTTCAGCAGACGTTTTAATTACTGAGTGTTAGTGCAAAAGATCAAGGCAAATACTTATGAATGGTTTTATTGTCACATATTTACCAAAATGTTAGTAAGCAAAAATCTTAAATGAGCAGTATCAATAGTTAAAGATAGTTGAAAACAGTTAAAATAATAAAACAGAACCAAACCCAGCATTTCTATACTGTTTCAACTACTGGAGATTTGATCTCAATAAACTATTGTTCTGTTTAAAGTCACTTATTTTAATATATTTTGATACTGTTATGTTGCCTTCAAATACAGTGTCTTCATAAAGTTCATCCACTAACTTAACTAGTGAATGTAATATTGAATTTTGGTTGTAAGGACTTCTAAGGAGTTAAAAAAACCCACTTGTTAAGAAATACTAACATGATTAATACTCATAGAATGCTTGTTGAGATCTAGTATTTGTAAGAAATATTTCTAAGTGTGTCAGTATTAAAACAGTATAAGCAGGTGTGATTCCTCTTACTTAAAACACCAATAACAAATTTCTTATCTACACAGAACATTGAATTGGGCTCTGGAATGCATTCTAAATACTTATAGCCTATCTACTAGACTGATACAGATAAATAACCCTTACTCTGCCACAGTGATCAAACAGTCCTTGACTGAAGGATTGGAACATTTGACTAACTGCTCATTTTGATCTACAGAAATCTTATATTCTTGTCACAAAGTAAAAACACAAAATCACTATGATCACTCACATTTAAAAGCAAAGCATGTAACTAAACACTTTGACAAAAGTTTAGGGCAAAAAGTCTGGTGGCAGTGCCTGAGGAGCTAATCTGGCAACCTCCCACAGAAACCATACATAGCTGATTAGTACGAACCACAGTCATTCCGAACCAAGCTTGTAATAATCAATTCCTTCTGAAATTAGACAATTAATTCCTTCATTTCATAAACACAGCTACACTTATACTATCATTATGGGATATGAATACCTTGTTATAATTCTTAGCTAATTCTAACATCTCCTTCACTACTGTTTCATTGAGTTTGCAATGTTCACTGTAGTCCTGAAGTGTCAAACCTTCCATCCAACTCTTCTTATGCAAATTTAGCAGCATCTGCAAGACAAAATCTCTTTAGAGCATTCACCACAAAATACTTCCAGAATCCTACGAAGATCTCTTTGACAGGTAACCGATTTATAGTAAGAAGAATATAAAAAAAAAAAATTGATCTTACAATGTCAGTGCTTAAATAGAGGAAATACAATGATAAACTACTCTCCTAAAGTAGAAGATAGATTTGCATACTTTTTAAAGATTGAACTTCTTGAATGCTAAATATGAAAATAAGGCATGAAAACATGGGTCACATTTACTTTGACAGGAATATGTAGATTTGTTTTCTGTAATTTGTTACTTTTGCTGCAGGTTAAGAATGCACAATGCCTTGTAGCAGGCTAAGAGAAAATTGAATACTTTAGCTGCCATATAGCTGAATAGTTGAAGTTTTTGGCCTCTGAAGAAGTTGAAAAATATTTCAATGTTTGGATTAAATTCATAGAGTAGTTACACAGGCTTCACTGATTATCTGATCTGTATGCAAGCAACTGACAGTTATGACAAAAGAGACTTTGAAAGTGACCAAAGCATGACTTGTGTGTCTTTGCCTCATACAGAATAAGCAAGCATAAAAACCATAGGAAAAAATGTGCAGAGATTTGATGGTGATAAATACAGACACTATTACATGTATTTGAAAGGTTATTTGACACTTTCATGTCATCTTGAAAGAGCAAAGGAACAGCTACAATAGTAATTTCTTTATTTTTGAGAATAAAGGAAGTGTATTTTTTGGATCTCCTGCACACTTGATGACTATAGGGAGGACCCCCTTCAGCACACAGTTTCAGCTTGCCTTCAATTTGTGAACATTTACTAGACATTTCTGAGAACTGCTAATCCCTGTAATTGCTATCACCTGCATAAAAGTACCTGTTTCATCCTCTGTAGAGCTTCCAAGGCAACCTGGCTTTAGAACATGTGAACTGAGTAGAAACTTTGTGTCATAATTTGTGTTAGCAAGATCTTAGCTGCTGACAGAAGGAGTCGTAGGCAAACTGCATATGGACAGTTTAGCTAGGCTATCTTGATTTTAAAATTAAGGTTTGGTGTGATGAGCTCCTAATCTAATACATGAAGCATGTACTTTTCTTACTACAGATGGAGATAACAGATCACCACCATCCTGAGGGGGGTTTGAGATATGTATGAAGCTGCTTTATGAAAGATGTGAGAGAGAGTTGTTACCTCACAGATTAAAGTCTTCCTAACTTGGTCAAGATTATTCTCCTACTTGCAAAGGTAGTAACTCACTTATATAAAGCCATTGATTAAAATACACACTTGGAAGTTCAGACAAGACTGGATTTGGCCAATTGTTACCTTTGACTGGAAACAAATGCAAAAAATGAGCCCCTGGAAGCCTCATGGACATTTCCTGAGAGAGCTGGTTTTGTTCAATCAGTTACTCTTTTCAGTAACGTGAGGTCTTGGAAGTTTGATACTGCACTAAAAATGGTTGTGCATTTCACACATTCTTTCCAACTCCTTAATTTGCACACATATTCTTCCACTATTTGAAACTGGGGTTTTTCTTGTTACAAGTAACTCAGTCTGAATTCTGTGATAAAACTATTCTGACCATTTAATCATAAGCTTTGAGATCAATTTACAACCCTAACAAGGCCATGAAAATGCACAGACATATCAGAGAACATACATAGAGGATAGAATCTGGCTTTTCAAGAATTAGCTTCTGTAGATGAATGTAAGCTTTTCTTCTTCCTTTTTGTTTTCCTGGTTGAGACTCTCAAGCTAGATTTTGCATGTAACCTGAAGAAGTTTGATGCAAAAATAGCAAAAAACATTTGTTGTCAGCAACTCCACAATATTTCTTCTTGTAAATGCAGGATATCTACTGTATTTAATGCAGGACATCTACTGCATCTAATGCACTACTTCCTGATAGTCAGTGACGTCTTGGAGAGTTGCAATCATACCAACTGGAAGTACCTTCTGTCAAAGTGATTACAGCAAATAAAACCCCAACATCCCTTGGTTATATATTCCATTTTGGAAAACACAGTGAAAAATTCTCCCAGCTTCAGGAATTACAGCCTGTGAAAACTGTAGGCAGCTAGTATGTCTTTCAGCTTCATCACTGAAAACTTGAAACTTTGTACAAACTTAGGTACAGAGAACAGCACAACAACTTTCCATAAGGTGGACAAAAATGTTGTCAAACTATTTGTATGGTCATTAGAAGAATGTGATGTTGGAAAGTTTCATCACAGTGACTGTTCATTCAAGTGCTTTCTTGAAGAGAAGCCACCTATTGCAGGAGAGTTAAAACAATTACTGAAAGTAACAGCTGCTGAAATCAGAATATCAAATTGCCAAAAAATTTAAATAGTTTGTATAATGCTTGTGGTACTCTGAATTAGAGCTGAAACAATTACCTTCTGTTCTAGCTCATTCTTCCTGTAGTTGATGGTGATGGAATAGTAATGTCTGTTTAGTCCATGGATTAGTGCCTGCAAAATTTATGGGAGAAACTGAATTAAAATCACCCACTGCTGAAATGAAGAAATATCCGAAGGAGAAAGCTCATTTCAATATTAACATCTTTAAACACCACTCAAATAAAAGAAAAAACACCAAGAAAAAAATGCAGAGATTACAAGGAGATATGAAGTAAATATACCTGGTTCTATTTCTCTTTTTGTGTTCATTAACTGTTCATTAAGTTATGTTTTCTATTTCTAAACCACAGATTTTTTTTTCACACAATAGCAACTATAATAAGAAAAAATGGTTAACTGCCTTCAAACATTTGACCGATACATATGCACAAACATATTTCTCTCAAATCCTTCCTCTCTCAATAAATTTGGTTATCACTCCTATTAAAATATTCTGCTACAAACAAAAGACTATTTGCTATCTATTTATTTATAACCACTGTCAACATTCCCAAGTTCATTCTCCAGGGTACAACATGAAGAAGGATTAACTGAAGCAAGCAAAAATCTCAGTTAGACAATGTGTATCAAATTAACCTTAGATATTGAAACTAGTTTTATTTTTTAACTGTAAATGAAGGGAAAAACCCCCACCTTTTTCACTACAATTATGCCCTCTGCAAACACAATCTGATCAACTGAGATTAGTTTTAGTGATAGCTGTATGCATGTATTTTCTATTTTGCTCACTCGTATTAGATATTTCCTTTTACTTAAGGGTGAGTTGTATTAATATTTGGGAAGGTAAAATTCTATGATCAATCCTCATCACAACTAACAGAGTCTATTTTTAAACAGAATTTTACATATGAAGTTTACATTTACAAACAAGGTACTATAAATCATACATAAAGTATGCTGAACTAGTGAGAAATCTTCTGTTTCACGCATTCCACCTATTAAAGTTTAAAAATATATTTAGAGGTATACAAAATAAATGTGTATTTGCATCCTACGCAACTTAATATTTCAGCATTACAAAATTATCTGTATGAAAGCTGAAAATGTTTTAATACATACATTTTTAACAGATTTCTATTGCAAACACATACAAGGACAAAAAACTACTCAAAAAGTTACCAGAATTAGCACTTATATAAAAGCATTACTTGTGCAACTTACTTTAATTAAGCTTGTAAAATACAGGTTTTATTATCAATAACAAAATTTATAGTTTAAGCTATTAACACTAAGTAATTTCCACTGCCATTTTCTTATCCCACTCAAAGTGACTGCATATGAAGTTTTGGTGTTTGTGTATAAACTCATGTGTAGATATTTAGGAAATTTTCTCAAGTTCTTAAAGTTTGACAAATAGGTTTGCCTTCTCCCACTATCCTCTCCATTTCCTCCCCCCTTCCAAAAACTAGCCTTTAAAAGAATGGGCAAATGTAAAAGGTAAACAACTGTAAAAAAAGCTGTTGATAAGGGAACTCAAGAAAAAAACACACACACAAAAAGGGAGTGAAGCCAAGGCATGTACTACTCTATTATTCTTCTTCTTGAGATTTTAAGTAATGTCTTGTAATTCCAGTTTCTAGCCCAGCTAAAATCAGTATTTAGTTTGCTTCTGTCCTCAGCTGGGTCAGAATTTTATTTAAGGCTTAAAATAAAAGTAAAACAACACTGCAAGAGCTCTTGCAGCTTTAGGAACAGAGTACCATTTAAAATTACGATTTTTATCATAACAGTGACATTTGCAACAGCTCACTGCCAGCTTGCAAAAAATCAACACAAACAAAAACTATCCATTTTAATAACAGAAACCCAAAATCCCATGGCCAAAATACGCCATGCTGTAGTTACAGTGATCTTAAAATAATGAAGCTGAACAATACTGCAGGGGTTTCCAAGGGAAAGCATTACACATGGTCTAGAAAAGCTCAGTTAGAAAAACCTTGAAACACGCAAGCATGGGCTTGCCTACATCCAATCAAGAGTATTAACTGCTTATTTCATACCCATTATTGTTCGCAGTTTTGACCAATTCAAAATTCAAAAGTAAAACACAGCCTCCTGAAGCAGACACACTTTAATTTTAAGATGCCTTTTTGCTAGCATTTTTATTAAGAGCAAAGAGTTTCAATGTAGTAGCAATAAAAAAAACCAACTTATCTTTCGCCAGATAAGGGTATGGTGGTCTAGGACCTCTCAAAGGATGGCTCTCTCAGAGCACAAATTCAGCCATTATTTCAGTTCTGCTCTGACTAGTGGATGTTTTTTTTCTTGGATGTTTACCTAGCAAAATATTACTTCTATTGTTTAAGTAATGGAAACAAAAGCAGGAACTGGGCTTCATGGTTTCAAGGACACATGCCTTTAGAATACATTCTAAGGGAGAAAAGTTTTTTAAAGGAAAAAACAGTGAGGCAGAAGAACGACAGGGATAAAAGCATTAATCACTCCAGAGGGTACTTGTTTCCCGATAGAAGCTATTTCTCGAAATAAAGGCTTGCTTCAGGCTTGAAACTTTTGTTTTTTTTAGTGAAAGTCAACTTCAGAAATCAAACTTTAAATATTTAAGTTTCACAAATGTGTATTCAAAAGAAACATTACAGCAGCAGCCAATCAAGCACCCATTTCATCCATTGAATATCCTCCTCCACCATTTTTTCAGTAAATTACTGCATTACATAAAAATCAGGGATTAATTATGTAAGACACAAGATTTAATCTAGATTACATAATAAGCAAGAACCTCTATAAACTTAAAGTAAAAAGAAAAGAGAGAACTTTTTCCATAATTTATTTGTGAGTAACTTGAAGAAAGATGAGATATTGATAAGCAGCAGTTTTTCAGCAGGACTGAAAAGAGCACTTGTCTTGCATCACATGTTATGCCATCTATCATCACTTTAAAGAGTTTGCATTTCCATAAATTTATACTTCGGTCATTGCTGTACAAAATAAATACATGCATTCACACCTAGGTAGCTAATTTAGGGCTCAGTTTTAAACCCCTCACAGACACATGTCCATTGATGAATCACATCAATTATAAATGCATGTGGAAAAATGCAACAGAGAGAACAATAAATAATTTGTAACCTACTGTTTTAAGTACCTTTCCCAAAAATTGATAAATAAGTCTTGCAATTTACAGGACTAGCAGCACTAGGTTTACCTGGATAGATGGCTTGTTTAGGTGACCCAGATTTGAAGTTGTTTGTCGTGGTTCATGTCCTAAGACCATCATATTAGCATTGATCAATCTGAAGGCATCAATAACAACCTGTAAAAACAAGATGTCAAGTCAATTCTTTTTAGAAAATGCAACTAATAGAGCCAAGCAACAGTGGACAAGGCACAATCAACTCTCATCTGTTTTTGGCCTTTATCCAGAAAATCATTTAATTATAATATTAATAAAAAAGAACCTCCTGCTGGCTATGTGATCAGCACACTACCCTGCCTTGTATTGTAAGGTGACACCAATTATTACCTTTTCCATGGAACTGTAAGTTTTATATACATTATATCACCATATAATATTGAATTTTATGTACACTTACTCTAAGCCTCAAAACTATGCATATGTTTGTCACCTAAATCTTATCCAATCAAAATGAATGACAGAGAGAGACTAAAACTGAAAGTGAGCACAAGCTAAGGGACCAAGTCTAAAGCCCAGTCCTGTCACATCAATTATACTACCACAATACTTGAAATGACAACAAAATTATAGCCAGCAAGGAACTTGCCCCATGTATTCCCTTCTAGTCAGATGCTTTTTGCTTCTTGTGACTACGAAAGGGTCTACAAACTGTCTGATGGATTAAAAAGTCCTTGTCAGTGTCATGCTCAGGAGTAAAAAATAGAGTAAAAGAAAACCAAGGTCATTTATGATTTAAAGGTACATGGTAGGCAGTATTCAGTGCTATTTTACTGCAAATAATGTAAACCCCATCACTGATTCTTCCTCTGTCCTGCGCTAAATTTGTCTATGAAAATTTTTGCAAAGAGAAATTCATGGTCCCATGCAATAAAACTCCCACCCTTGTCCAGAACCTATAGGAGCTGGAACAGACCTAAGAACGTACCAACAATACACTCAAACCCACTCCTACTGTCCTGACCAGCACAGGTTTGTAACTGCAAGAATAATTCTTGTTTAGGTTCCAGTCTTTTAACTGGACCAGTGCCTTGCACATCCACTGAAGCAGTACTGAGCAGACTGCAGTCACCTTGTCTGCATATGTTTGGAGAGTTATTAACTTAAATCTCTTTTTAACAGCTTTACTATAATAATGTTTATTGTTTTCTTCTCTGTACTATGAGCTGGACAACAGATGCATTTACATGGCTGGTTTGATATTTTGAGGAATTAGACTTGAACCTTGTTTACACTGAACAAACAAGAAATCAACCACTGTCACTGAAAGTCTGTACAGAAAGTGACAGTCTCCCACCTTGTTCCAGTAATTTCCTCTCCATTTATACAAATATTAATAACTAAATAATGTGTAGTTTTTAGGATTAGAAGAAAACACATTGAGGTCTTTCATGTGGAAATTAAATTAACTGGCAAGTATTTATAATAAAGAAAAATCATCAGGTGCAAACAGAAGAACCCCACAAACTTGTCACCAGTTGTGATTTACTTCTGAGACCCAAGTGAGACAGTGGTGTTGACTGAGTGCCACTAAGGGCTATTGCTTGGTCTCTCAGCTGCTGGCTAGATCCACCTGCATATGCCATGTTTTCAAATTGCTTGCAGAAAACCTTCCAAAAAAGATCTTCTTTATTAACAATGTTCAGTTGTGACCCAATTAAAGTGAGTTACCAGTGATTTTTTTTTTCTTGACAACAAAAAAACCACAATTCAGATTAAGACTGCAGCAGAAGTGTGCTATCTGATACCGATGCTACAAAAAAAGGAATTACATTTAGAATAATTCTCAAAAATATCTAAACCAGTTACTATACATCTATACATTCCTTCTCATAACATAAGAAGTAATAGGGTTTTTTTCATTTTCTACAAATTTTCTCTATCTTAGAACACTTCTGACAAGCTTTTTTATGTATCTTTGTAGTCCATTTTAACCAGATGCTCCAATTTATCAGCATCTGGAAATGTCCAACCATAACAAACAGGCAGTATAAATAAAAAGGTCAAGCAAAGCAAGGCAAAAAAAAAAAACAACCAAAAACAAGCACACCAGCAGCTCTCCAGAGACTAGCTAGATAATGGAAAAAAACCTAAGCAAGCAAAAATTTACCCTGAGGAGGAAGAAATGTGAACTTGGCAGTATACTAGAATGACAAGGAGTTGCTTTATAGCTTACTAACAGCCCCACCTCTAGACCTGAATTTAACTGAGAACTTCACTAGACAACACTGAGCTTATCCAGAAAGAATGGCATTGTCCAGCATGGATTTGTTTTGGGGCTTGAACCATGTAAAATTAAAAAAAAATATTAAACTTTTTTTTACAAGAAAATTCAGTATTTTGGTTAGCATTTTCAATTTAGCTAAATTTCACATTAAAATATGAGAACAAGTTCCTGAATTATTTATGAGCGATACTGAATATTGCTCAAACGTCTCAATTCTGACCAGAAGTAACTTTCACTATGTTTAGGGTATAAGCTGCATGGGAATACACTGCACTCTCTATCTGTCCTCCTGAAGGAATGACATGCAAGTATTTCCTAAGTAGAATAAATACAAATCTAACAGAAAGCAGTATGAAAAACTGAAATCACAAATACCAAATATTATGCTTTTAAAAGGGATAAAATTACAATTCCTACAGTCTCGGAGGGGTACAAAAAGTAGATGTGCAAATGCTATTTTTTGTCTTAGTTGCACTCTGATGACCAATGGCAACTAAATACTTTAACTACACTAAGATTAAAGGAATTTGCTGCTATCACTATAGCAACCATCTTAAAGAAACTAACATGCTCAGCAACCTGGAGGCTAAATTTAGACCTAATACACAATAAAAACATAAATACAACAATAAATTCTACATATTAATTTCTATGAAATGTAGTTGCTTTTTTCATAGTGAGCATAAATCAGTCCCGCCTTTGGAGGATTACATAAAAATAAATAAACTCATTAATGTCCAGTGTACTAATGAGCAATGGGTGAAGTAGGTGTTAATTATGCCACAGTAAGATCCACGAAAAAAGCCCCAGTGAGCACTTGGAGGTGTGCACAAGCTGAAGTATCCTCTCTATATTTGTGTATTTCGAAGTACAGAATGATGCAGACTGATGACAGAAACACGGTCACCCCCTATTCTATGATGGAAACTTCAGACACGGTATTTTGAACAAAGAACTTCTAAGGATTAATTAAACCCAGCACGAACCACCGCTCTGTTGCTTAGATTTTTGTTGTAAAAAGTCAGTATTTCCCAATCAAAAAATTTAAGCTTTCATTGTACTTAAAATTACCTATAATACAATACAATATAATACAGCTTGTACTTTTCTAGTAAAAATTTGTTTCCAAGCTTCATGCTAAATTCCTTTCCTAAAAAGACATTAAAAAGTTAATCAGAAGTCTATGTTATTGGGATGTTTTCCAGAAATTCCAGGGGAATTTTTTTTAAATGCACTTCCATAGTGCAACTCTTTCACCACTCTGACCATTTAATTTTTCCTTGTGTAAGTGTCTCCAGACTTTTCAGAGGTCATTTCAACAGCAGACAGCTTATAACAAAACCATTAGCAGTTTGGCTAGCTTAAGGAAACCTCTTACTTTCCTTTTTTGTTTATTATCACTGCATGAATCTGCAGCATATGAGAGTTTATAATTTCTCAGGCTTGTTAAATTCATGTTAAAGGTCTGTTTTCTTGTTGAATAAATTTTGTTCATATAATGCTGCCTATTTCATATACTGAGTCTTTAATAGCACCTTTGGTCTATGCGCAACTCACAGATCAAAACAGAGGACTAAAATAGGGGTTGATGATGCTATTTACATGTGTGATTCCTGCTGTCTTCTTGTTAGTAGCTTTAATATAATAGAAGACCTTGTCTGTTTTGTAATTAACACATCTTTACTGGAGAGATATTTGGAAGTGATTGCTGTGAATATACTGGTTAGTAAAATAAACACAATCACACACCACTTTCTGTTATCAGACAAATTTGTGAATTGTACACATTATACTCCAGATCAACAAACTGTGATATAACAGCCAAGTAGAAGACACATTTATATAACCCTTTATTTTTCTGAAAATATGTATTCAATCTGACCTTGCAAATATAATTAGCTTGTGGGATGTGTGGATTTCAGTACCATGGATGCTTTACTAATTGCAGTTCTTGGAAATAGATACTAAATATTTGGAAGCTGCCAATACAAAATAAAAACTGCATCTTTTTGTACATCTGTCTTAGCTTCAAAATGCATAATAATCTAAAAAACAATAACTATACAGTATTTTTTTAGCATTTGTCTGGGGTCAACAGCCCACACTAGAGTCCACAGAATGTATTTTTAGGAAGAAAATTTGCAATTATGCCCTGTGTAAATTTCAGAACAACTATAATTAATATGATTAAAATTTACTCACAATCTAAAATGAGCACTGGACACCTCAACTGCTAGATAGACAAAAATCTGGCCTCTTATAGTCTTCACACAGTTATTAAAAATAATGGCTTAATGAAAATTTAGGGTATTTAGTAGCCAGACTTTTTTAGCTTCTCCTCAAAGTGTGAATGCCATCACTCTTTAGTTTCTTACTATCAGATACTGATGATACTTGAATAATATCAGTTACTCTAAAACAGTCATCATAACTTTGTGGGGTATTTAAAAAAATTAATTCAAGAGTACTTTACACACTTGATTCTTAAATCCCTTTAATATTAAATATCCAAACAATACTGAATTAAATAGCTTCCTTTTTCAAGGCCCACTATATTTTAGTGGTAAACTTCAGTTAGGCATAAGTCAGCCTTTATTGTTTAAATTTTTTAAAAGATCTAACATCAATATTTTTCCAGTGAAGAATCTATGGCATATGGTGACTATCTTTAAAAATGCATTGTATCCTTGGAATTCAAATAGCAATGTATTGTTTATGCCATATGTTTATGAACAAACACACCAGTGCTTAAAGACAACTGCAAAGGGTAGAGTGAGGTTCTGCCAGGTGTGGAAAAAGAAGTAATGTCCCATCTAAAATCTCTTTTATCACCTGCAACTGACCTGTTATCAACTGCTTAGTTTGTTTCTAGATTCTTTAAAAATGAAATGGAACACGTGACCAGAGAAGTGCAGCTCAGGTTTATGACCATTTCGTTATTTATGCTGCCATGCACTGTTAGACAACTACAAGTGAAGAACATCTTCTGTCCCCTGCAAGCCCACAACATAAAAAATTCAAAGAAATCGTACTTTTTATGCCATTTCCAATGAAAAGCACTAAGAACTGAAACTGACTCATGCCAAATGCATATCACTGAATTGCTGTGATTGTGAGTTTGAAGTTTGCAACATGGAAATTATTTATAAAATGTCAATTTTAGCTCTGGAAAACATATTCCTAGGAGTATGTGCATTTTCCTTCTCTGTCCTTGGAGAATTATTTACTTGTGGTCAAATCTGCAGTACAACTTCAATATCCATACTGGAAGGGGAAGAGAACTACAGCATAATACATTTATCTTGACAAGTGAGGGCATGCATCCATAACTCCCATGTAGCGGAGCCACAAGTTTTAAAGCTATAAGCTTTAATGAAGATAAATGGACTATTCTACATCCACCACAGCAAAAGGAAATTAAACATTTAATACTTTTCAATTAAGTCTTAGAACTTTCTGTTTTAGTGAAGGGCATGAACTCAAGTAACCTATGTAAATGGTTTAGTAGGTAAACATACAGGACTTAATTAAATCATAAGCCCAAAGAACATTACAGAACAAATTTTGGAACATTAGGATTGGTACGAACAATTTCAGCACTCCATTGAAAAAATAGGAGGTGAAATATGCAAAACGTGTTAATCTGGATATGTATAACCACTCTAGAAAACGTAACAAAACAGTGGTGCACTGACAGTAATAAAATTATGTAGTTTATGTCTAGGTTTACACAGCCTGAACTGAAAACGCCAAGTGACCCACACTGTGACGCAGACACAACTCCTCTCCCACAAATATGATTCTCCAAGCAAAAGAACATCAATCTTTACTGAATCAACAGTGATCAAACCCAGCACAAACATACAACTTCCTTACTCTCCAAATCAGGCTCCTGTTGAAACCACAATGTTTCTGTCCAGTCAATGGCAAGAAACAGGACATTACTGTGAGAGTATCTAAATGTGCTACCCATTGTGCATAATATCCAGAAATGTACTCTTGACATGTCAATCACAACCACATACTGGAAAGTTATGGTATCCATTTTAGAATTTTTCATTTACAATAGCAAAGTATTAGCAAATCCAGTTCTAACAATGAAAGTTGTTCCAGGTATAAAAGATTCTGACAAAATCGTAGGTATCACATTTTGAAATACATTTTCTTCTAAATGCTATCTGTATAATGATTCACAATAAATAGACGTCTATAATGATTCACAATAAGCACATCTCCAAAGTAGTGACAATACAGTCAATTCACTGTTTTGTTCAGTTGTTTTTAACCACTTTCAACTGTGTTACTTATTTTTAACTGTACCCTAAAGACTGATGAATTCATGTGTGTCTAGGGAAGACTAAGTCAAACTAAAGATCAAGACAAATGCATGAAGTGGGGAGGAGGAGTTAAGTACATTAAAAAAGCCTTATTAGATGGCTCCAATCTGCCTACACTTATCACCAGCTTAATTCTTAATGGGCTATTTTAAATTTCAGACATTACACTAGTGTCTCCACACATCTCATTTCAAGGATTGCTCTTTTTCTACCTTTCTACCTAAAAACAAAGCCTCTTTAAATCCTGTGGTTAATTCAAACAAAGAAGGGAAAAAGACAAGTTCAAAGGAAAAATAATAGCACTTTGATAAAAGACTGGAGGTTTAAAACCATGCAATATTTCAAAAATCTGGTGTAAAACATGCTCAGCCGAATAAAGTCTTATGGCTAGATGGCAATTCCAATATTCAGGAAATTAATTGTTAAATTGCTGTCTGCTATTGGTTTCAGTGTTTTAGACTAACAAGTAATTACCAAATTATGAAACCATTCACACACAAATTTGTCTTGATAAACTGGGAAGACTTGCAGCACAAAAACGGAAGTCACCAATCTGAAACAGTGTAACACACAGGCAATTTAATCTAAACTGGAACATAAAAGTAGCAAAAGAGATCAAAACTACTTGCAAATCACTATTTTTATGGTCAGCATGGAGCAAAATGACTATCTATTACTCTGAAGAGTAAAAAAACTGAAACCAGGTATTAACAAACCTGTAATGCTCATATACATCACTAATTATGCAGAGGTTGTCACTTAGATTTACAAATACCAATGGACAAAAAAGGGGAAAGAGATTGCTAAAATAAGTCCTCCAGCTCTCCTCAGGGTTTTCATTTTCTATAAGGAGGATAAAACAAGCACGTATCTTTCTCTCCCTCCAGAACAGGAACTTTTTTCATACTTCAAAAATTACTAAAATAACAAATGATAAAGTTCAGCACATTTTTTTGTCCTTTTTGAATAAAACTCTGAAGATCTCATAAGCTGAACAAAAGAAAGCAATTTTCAACTACCAATAAAAAGAAACTGCATGCACAAAATGGTTTCAGACTACAGCCCACATTCTGACTCTGAAGTAAAAAGCCTTCCAATTCCAGAAGAGGTTGCTTGGACCACAGAACAAGGTTTTTCAATGATATATGTGGCAGGAGACAGTAGTAATCAACTGAAAAGAGCAGCTGCTGACAATATCCATAAAAAGGGAAAAAAAACAACTGCAAGAAAAATAAAATATTGGAACAGGAATTGGCATAAGGCTGTTGAATCTCAAGACTCAAGTGGAGAAAACACTAAGTGAGCTGACCTGAACTCAGTGCTGAAACTGTGCTCACCACTAAGTTGGGCTAGATGATCTACAGAGATCAAGTAGCATTACTTTGGTTTACCAGGCTACCCAAATGTACGTATTTATTTTCTTTTACCATCTGAATGAGTTTAAGATAAGGATAAAGTACCACAGCAAAATCCTCTTACAAATGTGGCAGGATCTGGTTTTAAGCACAAGATGAAGATGCATAGCGTATTTGTTTTTATCTGTCTGAGGTGACCGAAACAGAATTTATAAAGACAGAATTGCAAAGACAACTATTTTCCCCAGCAGACAATTAAAAAAAGAATTTTGCCATAAACCAACAGGTCTTCCTACAAATACTTCAGACAGTGCCCTGCTAGAAAAAAATATGGCTTAACAGAAATGAAAGTTTGCTGTAGGAGTAAGAGATTTTGCTACCAATCCTGCTAAATACCACAAGTGCCAACAAGTTTCTCAGATGTACAAAATGGACTTCTGACAATATTTTGGATATTTTATAGATCCTTATGCAAGCAATTATTAATCAAGGGAAACCAGTTAACTCTCTCAGAAGAACAAAACATTGTAAATGGTGACTTTGTTATAATAAAGATCCAAAGTTTAAAACAGGTCAAAAAAGAAAATACCACCTTTTTTTTTTTAATTTAACAATACAGTCAGTGAGTGCAATGCAGTAAGTTAATGCTTTTGGAGTTAAAGCTACTATGTTACAGTGGGTTTAGTATAGTTATATTTTCCTTAAGAGGTGATGAACAGCTGCTAAGTTAAGGTCCAAAAAAACACATTTATTTTTAACATTTGGCAAAGGTTTATGGTTCTCTGTACAGACATTTCAAAGTGTATGTTGGAAATAAATATGAAATGTCAATATTTAGCTTTATTCCAGATCTTTAATGAAATTACTGCTTCTGTGAAATATTCTAAATATGTATTACAGCTTCAATTGCACAGATTGGAAAACTGGAGGGGATAAAAGAAAAGTTTATTAGTAGGTATAAAATGAAACAACAGCTAGCCAGGTTGTCCCACTGGCCATATTTCAGCATGTTTACTTTTACTTCATTCAAAGAAATCAAGCTAAAAAAAAAAGGTCAAAACAAAGCTTTTCCTTTTTGCGTTCTGAGACCACTGATCTTCAGTTAAAACTCACTGCTCTGTTGTGAGTTTATTTTACAGACAACTAAAGCACTATTAGCCTAAATATTGCAAAATATGGTACACAGTCATGAAAAAACCTAATTTGTGTGCAAGAATATGTATGTAGAGTAGTAAGATCAGTATTTGGAATTACTTGTCCTTCATGTATCCTGCTATATTTATGCAAAAATATCCCAATCCTAAAATGTCATTAAAGTAGTTGGCATTTAATCCACAGATCTATACGAGGGGTTTATTTTTATATAAGGATTTTCTATGACTTTTTATTTTTGCTCATTGGCTTTAAGAAATAAAATTAATGGTTTGGTTTTTTTAACTGATGAGAATCACAGGTATATTTATTGTTAAACTGCAATCATACATCCCTGTGCTATGTAGAAAACGTGTATGGAGACAAGGCAGTTAACAAAGAAGTTAACAAGTTTTCATTTTCTACAGTAACAGACTGCTTTTTAATGTTTTAGCTAGTCAAGGTGAACCTGAAATTCCTCATCAGAATTCACTGCAACTTCCTGACACATGAAAATAACCTCTGCCCCAGCTATTCTTCACTAGCACAGCCGTGACTGCTTCACTGACCATAAACTATGGCAATTTATATGGGCATGGACTTGCCCTGAGGCAGCTTTAAAATTAGCTAATGTGCTATTTTGGGCTTTGCTTTTAAATACATCTCATTTCAGACAAAACATGCCATATTAAAATCTTCTCTACCACATGTTCACTATATTTTTTTTTGCCAAACAGTCCTGCTAGTATAAGGTATAATGAGTAATGATCTTGGACTCATGTAGCTAAAGCTGACCAGTATAATGGTTACTACACCAGCAAAATTACCTCTGCAAGTGGCTCTTCATGCTGGCAAATGCAGATACTTTCCTGAAATAGGCAGAGCTCAGGCTCTGTAGCACACAAAGAGGCTCTGCGTGCCATGGTAAGTTAGCCAGGCACACGAAGCACTGGAACCTCACCTAAGAAACCCCCTTGAACAATAACATATCTGTTCTTCTCTCAGTTCATCGACAATCCAAACACTTTTTAGTGTAAGTGATCTTGCCAACAGGGATCATAAAACTCGAACACATTCCACATCTTCCAAATCAAGAAGTTAATTACAAGTGGTATTCATAATTTGGGAGATTCTTTTTATTTCTAAGCTTTAAAGGATGCACATGCCAGAAACATGACAGATGTAAATTTTTTTTAACATGAAACCTGAGAGCGTAATTTAATCTGACTGTAGCAGCTAAAAATGTGTATGAAAAACAAACATTACAAGACTTCCAGTAATCTCAAGTACTGGCAGCAATGCCATAAGAGCAGCTGTAACTGAGAAATGCTTAGATGGACAAAAATTTATTCACATTCAAAATAAATATACAAAGATTACTTTATTGAAGATCTCAAAGACAGACATCTATGTCAAACAACAGCGGCAATAAAATTATTATAAAAAGAAACACTTAGTGAGCAAGTGTGTGGTATGGCTTATTGGGAGGCTTTTCTTCTTCACAGATTTAATAGCTACTGAGGTCTAAATTAATTACTAATAATAGCCTTGACAATTATATTTTGACAAAACAAAAAGAATCTTATTTCAACATTTCGACTGCAGTGGGAAAAGAAAAGTTCTAGGAAAAATAAGTTAGGAATAATTAAGTGTTCTACTGAATCTTACACTCCCCCCTACCCCAAGACTATCTGTTTTTTCTTTCTTCTCTTTACGAAATTTAAAAAAGAACAAAATTTATACAGATGTCTAATACCTTCCAAACAACCAGAAGCTAATAATTATTTATTGCCTGATACATAAATGTATTTGCTATAAAATTCAGAATTTTAAAAAAAAGAAAAAAAAAAACAACTGATAAAGCAACTGTAGCTTCAGAACATTCTGCTATGAAATTAACTCACAGTGAACTCATAGTGTTTGGTATCTTTAATAAGATCTGCCTCACAGGAAATATGATACTACAGTTTTATAGAAGATGAACACTTTTGAAATATTTATAAATTTACATTAATATCATCCATATATACCATGATGCATTTCAATAATTATTCTACAGTACAATGGGAGTGCATGCTCAAACAAAACACCTCAGCAGTATTTTAAAGCAGTAAACCACCTAACCAATTTCTGTACGTTCTGTAGTTTTTCTAATCCACTCTCCCTGTGGTTGAGCAAAATCGAATTGCCTCTCACATTTGCAGACAGCTCTGTGAAGGTGATAATAGAGCTGCTCCCTGCTGTCATGAGGCAGGAAATAGGAAAATGGCATATGGGGCTAGAAAGAAATAAAAAGAGAACTAAACAAGAACAAAAGAGATTTCAACAAAGGACAACTATAACCCAATATGCTTTGCAAGTTAAAATCTCTTTTCATAATAATTTAACGTACTTAATCATTTATCTGCACACTTCTCAACAATTCAAATGCTTGATATCAACTTCTCTGTAAAGTTTTATTGCCCAAAACATTTGGAATAGAAATTTTAATAAAAATCATCATATGCAATGCCTGCAAATCAACGCATTCTTAGTACCCACGTTAAGGGGCTGAACCTATTCCAATCTGTTAGTAATTGATCTCAGAATTTGTAGCTAAAATTTAATACATAAAACAACGTATACTTGGATTATTAGTTGTAAACCTGTTGAGTGATACCTGAATAGCAAAATATTAAGAGAGGATTATGATCGTTTATGTGTACTGATAGTATCAAAGCCTGTTTAAGGACTACTTATGTAAGCTGCAGAACAAACTGGAAGCGATCTTTTCATTTACAGTGGGATTTTGGTTTTAATTTTTTTTTTTTTGGATACAGTATGGGCCTCCAAAAATCAAGTACTTACACATATTTACAGCACTTCTGTATTAAATCTTACTGAAGTACCTTAAAAATAAAAAGCAAGCCTACTATACCTTTCCTTTTACACTCTGAATGGGATCCACCACCACAGCAACAGCTCTTTCTGATAAGGCTTCAAAGCTCTGCTGAGTATTGATATCTACACCAGACAACCAACAGCCAAAGCCAGGATGACTATGATACCAACCAACTACCATCTCAGGTCTGAAACAAAGAGGATATTGAGATTTTTAAAAATATAAACACTTGTCACAAGAAGAAATAGGAACATATCAGGGCATAAATTATGATGAGCCTGTGAAAAAAACACCATTAGTAATATTTAAATTACACACCATAGTATGGTGAAAACATGGACATGAATAAATGCGACAAAAGAGGGCAATCATTAAGGGATACATATTAGCAGTGGTAGATCATGCTTTCAGTTTTTCACCCTGTTAGCACACCTTCCCTGAACCAGTTTTTACCCTTTCAGCACTTGAGTAAATATCTACTCTTTAACTCCTTGGCGTCGAAGGTTGAATTTTTCACGGCAGAAAGTCCATTTCAGACATGGACAACAGGAACCAACGGTGGGAAAGGATTAAATATCAATTAAACCAGCAGCAGAACTAGGAACTCAGTCAAAAAGCAATTTGCACTGTTCTGTTCAGCTGCTGAGCCTTTTGCTAACATTAATTTTGAAGTTTTTCCCACAGTAAAAGAATTTGAGCAAGCAGACGACAACTGTTGAGAGGTAGGAGTGAAATAAAAATTTGTTTAAATACTAGGATCTTTTGCAAAATTATTTTCTGTTTCTTTTCACTAAAATTGCTCATGAGTAAGCTCCAGTTTCAAAAATTCAAAAAAATTTATTTAAAGGGTTAAATTAAAAAATCAATCTTTTAAGCAGGTGCTGTGTAGTAATCGCCAATGCTAAACTGAGCAGCACTCTAATCTTTCTGGGTGATAATCAAAGCTGTAGGTTTAACAGGAGTGACAATCTCCTGACAATTGAAATGCATGAGGGGGACTGAATTACATGCTATGCTACTCACCTAATTTTTGGGGCAATTATTTATTTTTAAACATTATTAATCCTTAGATCACAAGTTTTGCAGAAAGGCAGCCATTTCTTCTAAAAACCGTTGAGGGAGTACTTGTGACTGTCAGCCCTCTTTACAGTGCCTTACCTTCCCGTCTGTTTCAGCATATCCAACATTTTTGCTTGAAATACAGGATCAACTGCCTCCACACTGACACCCTGATTTAAAAGACAGACAAAAATTATAGTAGCTGTACATGAAGCAATATTATTAAAAGACAGACAAAAATCACAGTAGCTGTACATGAAGCAGTATTATCTTTTAACTTGTAACTTCACACAAACAAAAATATTCATAAGCATCTGTTTAAAAAGGCAACCTGAATACTTTAGTACTACATGACAGAACACCCTTAAATGCAAAATATAATTTTTAGAAATGTATTTCAATGTGATTTTTTAAATGCTGAAAGATTATTTTGAATTGCTATTTAAGTAATCTTTACTATGAGTAAACATGATTAAATTTGACACAGGAATTCACCTTTTTCTCCTCTGTTTGGTCTGCAAATTGTGGCCTGTTGTTTGTCCCAAGATCAGCTCTACACGTTTTATTCAAGATAAATATCACACAATGACTTTTTGCAGATTTTTGTATTATGCACATGAATATACTCAGGACAAAAGGATTTGAAAATTTCATTGAGTGCAGCTCTGAGTTACACAGGAATTATCCCATGCCTTTTTCAAGAACATTTCATTCCAGTTACACAAAACAAAGCACCATAAATTCCAATTATGCCCCTTGACTCTTCACCTCTTTAATCTGTTCATAAAATGGATATTCTTACTCAAAATTTAAACACTTTTTTTTTTCAAATCACAGAACTAACATTTAAGAGACATGCAACTAAGATCTGTTTAAGAGAGCAAGTCTGAAGTATATAGCACCATCACAATTAAGGGCATGATACACTTCCAATCAAACCTTTTACATTTTGAATATTTCTGCTGGCTCATAGTATATGAGTTTTGAAAGTTATAAATTGATATGTCTTACAAGTCATGTAATACACTACATTTATACACAAAAAAGGACTAATATCTGCATAGATTGCTATAAACACTTAAGTACTAGCTTTCGCTCAAAAAGAAGTTTTGACTACATTTCTTTTTACTGAAACCCTTTAACCATTAGACTTGTTTGCATTATAACTCATAGCTTATACCTTCAGATTGCTTCAATGAGGTAAAGCACAAAAACCTTTTAAAAAATAAATTTACCCTAAGGAAAAAAAAAACATACAAGCAAATAAAATTATCAGGGTCTAGATGTGAAGAACTCACCGTTCCAGACTGTGGCATTGCAAAAACATCAATCACTCTCACAGTATAATCATCAACAAATTCCCCAAGCATCAGACCCATAACTTCCATAGGGACACCAGCACGACCATGCTTCAACATCTGGAATTAAGACCAAATGACACCATATGTTTAACAGAAGGTTCAAATCTGATTTGAGGTAGTTTTTTCAGCCTTTGTTGATCTCTAGCTAATTTGCAACTTGTAGCACTTTTGGAAACTGTAACAAACTATAAAATAATAAAAACAAACCTAACAAAAGAGAACTAATTAAAATAAGTTTTTGAGGGCTCCAATCAGTATTAATTTATTTTTAAAATAAGTCTGGCCAGCACTTAGGCAACACAAGTCCATTAACTCTGGACTGCTGCCAGGTGCTCTAACTCCAGCATTATACTCAGATATAGTATGTACACACAACACTTACTTTCAGCAGTGCAAGTGAAGAGATATAAACCTGTTCCGCTGTATCGACTGCAGGAGCATCTGTTGGTGGCCCCTATAAAAAGAAGAAACAATTATTTTCTTGATCATTGTTATTCTGCAATTTCTAAATATTTTCTTTTGTTTTGCATATTGCAAAACTTATAGAAAAATGCATATGTAATTGTGACTTAATGAGTTAGAGGTAGTTGTTACAAACAAAAAAATTGCACACCCAATCCCCAAACCCTTCTTTACAGCACTTTCTGTCACTTACCTTATTTTGTAATAGGTCACCCAGCCATCATCCTGTCACCCCCCACCCCAAACAACAGTCTAAAGAGCAATCTTATCAGAGCCAGTCAAATATAAAGCAGGCAAGTGTTACACTGGATACAAACCTGTTACAAGCCACTCAGCTAAGAGTCAGATAAGTTTCCATTAGTCAGCCTTGCTGCAATGCTAACCTTCGTCAGCTGTAAAATATGGCCAGTTCTCCAATTAACTATGTGTTTCTTACAGTGGTGTGAATGTAAATGCTGCTGGGCTAGCATGATTAACTGGCACCAACACAAACAGCAATTTCCCTTTGCTTCATCAGCTTTCAGCTAAAGAGGACTTGCAGATAAAGGCTATGGGAGTACTTTGCAGATACACTGGTACAGTGAGAGAAAAAACGGACCTCTGATCCCTAGGTGGAAAAGCTGTGAACAAAATACTTTGCTCTTTGCCTTATGAGTAGTTATTCAAAAATTAGCACAACTGTCCCAGGTGTGAATGATTGGTTGAAACAGGTTCTGTGTACTGTTGAAATTGAAAAACACAGGAGGCAGCAGTTTAAATATCCCTTTCTTCAGGAACAAGAGAAATATTGCTGTTATATACAGAATTCCACATGAGCGTACCTCATTACAGCCAATTAACAGCAGATTCATTACTTTATTACCAAATTTCCACTGAAAAGACATAGCTTACTTCTGCATGAGGTGATGCAAGGGCAACAAAGCAACTATGGGAAAAAAAAAGATACTCCACATCAAGTAAAAAGAGGAAAAATGGTGCCTTTACCAAACACTTTACAGATTTAGGACTTTGATTCCATAGTTATGAGAAAAACTGGGAAAAAAAAACTTTTGAATAAATTCTTAATTTTTCACTTCAAGTGAAAAAATTCAACATAACATGCATCCACATGACATCAAACAAGATACAGTGATCAACACAACCCATTACTTCCTGAAGATAAAACTGAATACTTAAGTAATCAACACATTACATTTGTACAGGATTTATCCTTTCTGCATACTTTGATTTTCACACACACAGAAAAACATCAGTCTTCAGAATAAAGCCTTAAAGATAGTAAGAAAATTCAGCTGTGGGTTTTTTCCCCCTTAAAGTCAATGAATCTGTAAATTCTATATCCAATCTTTGTATTATGAATCCAATCTTTGTGTTTTGAAACTCACATATATGCATGGATCTGTCAACCATACCCACTTCCTAAAAGCTTCAAGCCTCTATTTCCAACTTTGATACTGCTGACCATCACCTCTATTTCCAACTTTGATACTGCTGACCATCATCTCCCAATATCTGCCTTTCCTCACTTCTCACTACTTGCTCTTAATTCTTCCGTCACTTTGGTCTTTTCATCAGCAATCTTCCAGCAGGTTTCTCTGCTTTTCACCTTCCACAGTATTCTCACCAAAGGCCCATTTTTCAGCATCCTCACCCCTTCATCAAGTATTTCCCTGGCCTAACCCCAGTTCAAAAGAGGATGCTCCAGTTGAGAAGTGCTCCTCTAGCACCCACACTGAAACACTTTAAAAGCAGTTCTTCAGAACATTTCCCAGAACCAGATGGACAGAGCACCTGCATCACTTATCCTGAATTTTCTGCAATTAAATTGACTGGCAAAGCTTCAAATGCCCAATCATTTTGCAATGCTGTTCCCATGTTTTTTTCTCCATAAACATGTCAGTTTACTTTTTAAACTCTATCTCTTCTACTTTAAGTCTATTCACTTAGAAGCTTTCACTTAAAATTTGGAAAGCACAAAGACTCATGTTTCCAATTAATCAATGCAAAGAAAAAAGACCAGGTAATCCGAGTTTTAATTTTAAAAGTAACTTTCTAGTTTGTTAACAAAACCCTTTTTCATACATAATGCTCTCCCAATCTTCCACCAGTTGTAGACCAGAGATGGTCTGAAGGGAAGATAAAAATAACTACTAACCTTGTGCTTTAGGAAGATCCCTAATATCCATGCTGTGATCGCTGAATAAAAGCTTATTATTCAAAACTTTTCTCATTTTAGAGATCAGTCAGTAGATTCACCACTTACAGGGAGGAAACAAATATGAATACATTTTGTTTTTGTAACAAGGCAAATTAATCACCTTTAGTTTAAATGAAGGTAGGAACTAAAGCAGGATGTTCCTTATATTTCCTTATGATTTCTATATTCCTTGGAGCATCCAAATGCTCATTTACCTTGATGATGGTGCAGAAGAGGGCATACCTAATATGATATTTCATCAAATCTTTAGGCATTCTATGAAACAAAATAGGAGTTCTTTTCAAAACTTACATTGAATTCCCATTGCCAGCACCCATAGTCAACAGTTTATTTTCAGCATAGGAAACTCTGCTAATTCATAAAGAAACTTGCCTAAATTTTGCTATTTTTTTTAAAGCCATAGTATCCACTGTGAAGGATTTTACATACTAAATGTCTTTAAATAGATATAAAAATTACTACATTAAGGATTAGGAGGGATCAATAGCATACTTCACTGCTTCATTTTAAGCACATGCAAGACAGAGTAAAAATATCAAACATGAGTTTCCACTCTTACCGTGCAGTTCAACCAATTTACCTGAACTTGTAAAAATTAGCTAATGGTAGTACACAAGGCAGGTTTGTTAACTCTCAGTCATCTTATAAATACACAGCACATACCAAGTATTTCCTTGGTCATTGATGCTTCTTTGTGTGACCTCACTATCTCCTTTCCATCTGCTCTGTTCTTCTTATAGATTTTAATTACCAGCTAGATTATGGGAAAATTTAAGTCCTCACCGCATCGTACCAATTATGTGTATTAATTTTCATGTTAATATTCCTTCTTTTGTTTTAAATACCAATTACAATGAACTTCTCAAAAGAGTACTGAAATTCAGGAATTCTGAGGAGGAAATAATCTGTAGGTCAAGTTTCACATTATTGTTCTACCAAAGATAAACTGCCACACATTTGTATTTCTACAGAAAATTCTAAATCAAAGTTCATCAAATTCTTAACATAAAACCTTCAAAGATTTAACAGATAAAGCCAAATGGAACTTGGGTCTTCCAAGTAGTTTACTTGACTTTAGATAATTTGAAAACAGAGATATTTGAAAACTGGAACCAATTTCTTTCATCTCTGATCACCTCCATTTCCACAAATGGCTGATAATGTAACACAGCCCTGGAGTGACAGCCCCAGCTTCCGTGTGTTAGTTACACAGTATGTGGGAGCCACCTATGAGTTACGTGTTTTGAGATCTCTTTGGCCTGTTTCTGGTAGTCTTTCACAAAAGTTTACGCATTTCTTTCATCAAGCAAAGAAGAAGAAAGATTTTATTAGCTAATCTCTACATGGAGGCAAATATTTTACACTGACCCTCCACAGCATGTGCTATTACCACTGTTCATAAACTTCACTGCCTGCCAACTTTAACAAAGAAGCACCAACCTTATGAAGCAGAGCACCAAATTAAATTAACTGGTATCAGGAACCTAGACAAGAAAGTGTTTTTGTCTGCCATGCAAAAGAGCTGCTGGTGTTCTTGGTTACATTATCATATTCAAAGGACAGCCATCTCATTGCATAGTTTTGGAAGACTGTCCATCTCACTGCAAAGCGAATATGGCATACCTACAGCTTTACTGGATTCTTTCTTGGATAACTGGAGAAAAATTACATTTGGAAACTGCAAGGAATACTGAACATTCTTTTTCCCAACTATGCATGTATAAGCTGGATACAGTAATTATTAAAGAACTGCTGTAAAAAATATTGTTGTGTGTTATTGAAAAATTGATGCTTCTTCTGAATCAACTCTACGCTTCCAGTCACTGAAATGAACTGCCTGATGGCCACCTCATAAAACCCAAGCATGCTTTAGGATTGTTTTTGTTTAGAATGGCAGAATTGCAAGCTCAATAATAATCGATAACATTAAGTTACCACTATTAAAATATATATATTTTTTTTTAGTAAGACTTGTAAGGGAAAAATAATTGCATGCAAGTTACACTGTAATATTAAATTATGCATGCTACTATTTTTGTTTCAAATAGTTAAAGAGATGATCCAATATAAAAAGCAGTCCTTTACTTGGGTAACCCTTGTTGACGAAGTGTTAAAGGCATTTGCCATTCTTACAGGATAAAAACTAATGCCTTGAAGTGTTACCTACTCAGGCCTTTTAGCAAATTTGTTAACACTTTTAGGTATATTACTTCACCTTTCTCTTAGTGTGAACTGATATAAATTATTTAGCCAATTTTATTATTAAATGTGAACTAAAGTGTCATTTTAGAGCACTGCTCTTTATTTGTACTATTTTACATTTATTCAAATAGTTACGGAAAGCAGACTTGATTAATTACACAAGGAATGGAGAAATATTCCACAAATGGATACACTTTCAATTGTTTAAATGGATCTTAAACACTGCCTTGGTTTCATGTTAATAGCACAAAAAATGATTTTGAAATACATCATACCTGTTTCTAAAAAACCCAGTTTTGCAGTAATAAAAATCCAAAGGCAGTGAACTTAAGTGCTGTAAAGCACATCTCAGCTTTAATGCACCAAACAACATATTACTGTGCAAAATAAAAGAATAATTACTACTTCCATTTATTTTTGTAACTGGAACAATTTAAGCACAAACACAGGACACACAAGCAAACAATGACTGCTATCATGTTTTATTCTTTCCCAGTAAGCTAAGAAAGAACCTTTTAATAGTTTAATTTTGTGAGTATTAAACAACTAGTGTGAAAAACAAGCTGCATGTAAACTATTTCTACTGCCTCTGCTTCAATGACTAGCTGAGGCAACCTGTTATAGGAGGTGTTAATTGGCAATAGGAGTACAAGTCAGAAGCATGTTCCCCATCGTCCTAACCCAGCAAGGCTAGGTCATTAAAGTGGAAATGAATTCTTTCATGCCGACTTAACCCTTTCACTACATATTTTCAGCTGTTATATCCAAAGACAATTGAGAAAGATCAGCTAAAAAAAAAAAGACTCCCCTTGGATTACTTTTGAATTTATTCATCCCACAATTTTTCTTCACTGCCCCTCTTTACCTCCTCCAGAACAAATGTTATAGGTAAAGACGACATTTTATTATGTAGGTAAGGGGGAGAAAGGCAACTGAGGTATAAATGCAATGACAATCATTATAAAATAATAATTTATTATATTAAAATATGCATGGAAGGATGAGGCACCTAAAGCTGCTGTTTTGTGGAGGTAAATTCAACTTTGTGTGTACAACTTGGTACAATGGAAAAAAACCATTACAAAATACTAGCTGTAGAGAGGACAAACATGAGCAAGTGTGCAAAGGAGGTAGAGGTGTTAATGATAGTAATGCCTTAAAAGTTCACCAGAGTACCACTGCTCTTCTCTATTTTTTGCCAGTAAGTGGTACAACCTGCTGATATATTGATATAAAGAATAAGAAATTTCTTAGATGAGCACAGTGTTTTCTACACACTGCTAAGCCTAAAAATCTAAGCAGAGTTGGGATTGTGGAACCATTTTCTTCTTGTACTGAGACAATACGCTTCTGGAAATTACCAGCTCATGTTCCATCAGTGGAAGTGGCAAAGGGAGCAAGGCATATTCTGGGATCTCAATGGTTCTAACAACTTTGCCATGACAAGCACTAGAACCATGTATTGCATTTTCTGCGTACAGGAAGTTAACATGATCAGTCATGACAGAGAAAATTACTGCGGTCATACAAAAATATTCAAAAATCAGTGAGCTCAATAAAAAAGGGGAAATATATTACTTTGCATTGTGAATCACACACTAAAATTAGTAGCAATTTGAAATTTTATTGCTATTTTCAAGCTATTACACACACAATTTTGCAGTTAGTTCCACATCAACAGGATTAGATTTTGAAGCTACCATTATGTCTAAACAGTTTGTATGTTTAGGTCCATTTTTATACCAATTATAAACAAGCATGCATAACAGACCACAAAACACTGTAAGTCTCAACAAACAGCCTAGATTTCAAGAAGGATCACATTGTCTTGTTACACCATATGTCAGATGAAATAAAAATTGCAGTAATATGTTTAGTCTCAGAGACTCCAAAATGGAGTAGGGATACTAAGGAAGTATTGTGACATCAACTGCTACCTTAAATTGAAAAATCACTGAAAAAAACTCCACCTTAACAGGCTAGATAAAACCTGTCTCAGTATGTTTTACAAAATTCGGTCTCCTAAAAAAAGTTTACCCAGGTTCACATTTACAACAGGGCTCCACGAACAGCAATATAGATGGACTTGAAATATATAACATTTCCCATCTCCCTTCCTCTTCAACACGAAAATTACAAAACACAGAACTTTGTATAGCTTTGAGCAGTTGGTTAAACGGGTTGGGATCATAAATTTGCCAACACCTCTGGTGCAGAGCCAGAATTTTACTGCTTAGCTTTCTGCTTATTTAGGATTTTAGTTTCTGTAGGGTAGTGTTCTGTGGTTTTCTTTTTTAGTGTGTGTGGGGTGGGTTTTGGTTAGGTATTTTGCTATGGTTTTGGTGGGGGGGTTGTTTCTGGCTTTTCTGGTTAGTTGGTTGGTTTTTTTTCCTTTTTTTTTTTTTTTTGTTTGTTTGTTATTTGATTCTTTTTAACTAAGCAGAACTTCAAACAAAAATAGTCTCTAGTTTAATGAGACACAGAACATTATTGTTAGAAATAAATGTTTACTACTCAATATTAACATGCATTCAGGATATAAAATTACTTATATATATAACCTTGATGCAATTTGCAATAGTCATACTTCCCACAATGTTCCCAACACAACTGTTGTATGAAATGGCTGCTTAAGTGTAATCTTCCCTGGGTCAGTGTTTCATCTATCTTGACCCCACTTAATCTACACATTCATTGAGACAGACAACTCAAAGGGGTAGGTGTGCTGCATTACTGTAGCCAATATTCCTTATCAAGCATAAGGACAATTTGGACTAAATGACCTTTAAAGGTCCCTTCCAACACAAACCATTCTATGATTCTATTACAATGTCATAGAAAAACCCCATAAGATTAGGGACACAAAACAAGTTCTCAGTAACAATGTACATCTTTTAAAAAAGAGCTATTGTTTTTCACAGCCTCAATCTATTGGAAATTAAAAAAAAATACAGAGGTCAATTTCATTCCAGAAAAAAGCCAGGACTAACCAGTTATCTACTCCCATTAGCATTACAGAAGGTACTGGGATTTAGAACTGAGAACCTCAAGGCAGATGACGAGCCAAGCACCTGTAATTTTGTCTGCCTCCTGTAGTCTTGCTTCAATGTAGATTTTTAATTACCTTATTCTAAACACAGTTCTGCCAAGAAGGCAGGATAGCGCTCAGCAGGTTCTACCTAAGCTCACCCTAAAGTACACTTTGTGAGGCAAAGCAATTAAAAGATATCTCCTCAATATGAAGAAGAATGCACTGGGTCCTATATGCCTGTAGGTTCACCGTTGTGAAGAGCTGGTCCTCTGGATATGAGCAGGTGAACTGGGAGACTCAGTGGCAATACACAGCAAGGTCAGTTGTTTGCAACACTTGAAAAAAACAACCCATCAGCCAACAGCCACCGCCCCCCCAAACCACACCATTGTAACACAAAACCACTTCAAACTTCATAGAAAAACTGCCAAGACTCTTCTACACAGCAGCAAGAAAAGAGAAACCCTCACTCAAAGGTGCTGCATAGTAGCATTGGAACTTAATATTCAATTGCATGGGATTTCAGAAAGAAGATACAATTTCCAAGAGAAATAAATTGATCACTATAGGGTGGCTGTTTCCTGCTTGCAGAAAGGAACATTACAAGAGAACAGGTGCAATGCCAAATGCACAAAGGTATCTCTTCTTTACCCTTTCTTCCCTATGTTCTTTCTCATTATGGCTACACACATTTCTTTGTCCAAGCTCCTTTGTCTCTTTTGGAGAAAGTCAAAAGTCAGCTGGATTACACCGGCAATTAAATTGAGGAGAGAGAATCTAGTAGCCTAATTATTAGAAATACAGAAGTTTAAGATCTGAGGCCAAGAAGAGGCAGCTAAAAATGTTCTCTGGAGTAAAATAGCAGATCACAGGAAACTGTAATGCTCGGACACAATCCACTAACTTTTTTAGTTTTATGTTTGCTTGTGATTAATATGTAGGACATGTCTGTAGTGCAGCCATCCTATTTTAAGACAGCCTTTATACACAAATTACACACCAGGTTTAAGTAAAACTATGACTTCTCCTAAACCAAGTCTAGCAGGTTTCTCTTTTCCTCTCCCAATTAGCTCCTTAGGAGACAAATTTACGTTACAATGACTCAACTGTACTTCAAATCTATGAGAACTATGCTCTGCTTTGCCACCCTCGGCAACTTTCAAACAAGCCTAACGTGATCCATGGAGTTACCATCTCCAGCAAAACCAGACCCAGGCCATACCTGGACCCTAAGTTTGATATGAAGCTTTCACTGAACAGCCCTGTACTAAAACACTAATCACTGCAGTAAAACACTCATCCCAGACAGTGAAAGTAAGTGAAACAGCACAGTTTGTTTTCTTCTCCTTAAAGTAAAATAATATATTTTGTATATAAAAACTGATGCTGAGACTTTCTGAGGAAGATAATGCAGGCAATTAAGTCTTCTGAACTTAAGATTTCATGTTGGATATTTTTAATGGATGAAAAATGTTTGTCATTGAGAAAACTTTTTTTATTCCTTAAATGGGTTGACAGCTTCCAGGGAAAAATAGTAGAACTGGAATAACTCCCCCAAATTGTACACCATCTCATCTACTGGGAATTACATTTGAATTCTAGAAATAGTAACATTCTTCATCCTTGAGAACTTTGCTGGAAAACATCTTGAAAGCAATGGCACAGAAATGATGCACAATTTTAAGAGCCATAATTCCGACTTATTCCCCTGGCAAAATATTCTCAAAAGGTGTATCTGAAGCTTCAAATACATATGAGAAGCAGACAACAGTGTACCACCACAATTCAAACCACATAAAGCATACATACCCAGGAGACACAGAAAGGAGAAAGTCATACAGCTAAACAGATACTGAGATACCAGAACACTCTACAGCTTTACAATGAAAAAGGTACTTAATTAAAGACAACACATTTACACCCTTCAAGTTAAAAAATAAGCTGTTTCAAGAATCAATGAACCAAAATAATTTTCAGTAAGATGGTAAGGTGCTGCAGTTTTTCCTGTTTGGGTTGTTGGCGTGGTTTTGGGTTGTTTTATTGTTTCAGTTTTTATTGGAGAGGAGGGATGGGGTTGTCTGGGTTTGTTTTGGGTTCAAGGTTTTTTATTGTTGATGGATTTGTTTACATATGGAAGATGTAAGATGCAAGAAAAAGTCATGTACTCAAATGACACATCAGCTTAATGAAGTATCTCAAGGAAATTTGCACCTAATTGTTAATTGGGAATGATCTACACAGAGCTTGACCCTCCTCTGTCTGCCAGACCTTCAAATCTTCTTTGGAAGCCCCACAAAAGAGTGCACTGTGCACAACCACCCTGACTAGATTAGCACACAAAGCAGAACTTTAGATCAGCAGCAGGTCTCCCAAGCTCCAATGGTGCCACAGATTTACTAAACAGGAAAAGCATGTTCTAAAAACCCCAAGATCCTATGAGGGGTAAAAGGTTCCACAGCACCAAGCAGTGCAGTATTTGAAACCTCCTAATCAAAGTGACAGTTTTCAAGTGCCATTTACAATGCCCTAATCTGGAAACATCCCAGCTAACCCATCTGATCAACTATTTCACAGATGGAAGCACTTGATGGCTAATTGGCAAGTCCATGATTCAAATAAAATAGCTATCTGCACTTCTTTTTCTATATTCCAAGTCAAGGTGTAAACACTCCTTATAAGACACAGGTCAGTTCTCTGTCTCCCCCTCCCTTCCCATTAGAATTTTTCCCCTTCCCCTCTGCCATCAAATATGCTAATTCAAAAATACATAATCAGTTTTATTTTATTGTACTAGAACAGTTGTCTGCACTAACAGAGCAATAAATGAATATTTTCAAAAATCTAACAAGCAATGAAAAATTACTTTAAAAGCCTCTTAAAAGTGTTATTATTTCACTGCTTTCTATCACATCTGGATTCAGAAAAACAGACAGCATGTGCTAGTGTGGACAAGAACTTGCTTAACTTGAATTACTAGTCTGTAGGTGATGGAGAGAAAAGCTTGGCTACAATTGCACTTAATTTGCTCACACCCTTTGCAGTAGGATTGCCTAATAGAGGCATATGTGGAACTGATTTCACCAGCAAACAATAGTTCAGCATACAAAATGAAGAGTGTTGCTCCAAATTCCTGCCTGCTACATAAGCAGAATGCTTTTACGTACCCCACAAACCTGTTCACTTGTCTGCAGCAAATGTACAATGCAAATCAAAGTACTAAACCACTAGTGAAATTCTGTGGTAGGCAGTATTCCAGAGGGACAAACAGAAAAGAATGATTCAGGAGAGAGAAGACAAGTAGAAAAACTCAGCAAGACTTGGGGCAGAAGGAGAGAGGAAGGAGACTATGTAAGTGAAGAAGAACAAGGGCATTGCCAAAATCTTAATTCCCATGAACTACAGGAGCGAAATTGAAGTTGTAAGATTTTCTTTGCGACATCACAACCCTTTCAATCTTTTACATCTTTTCTAAAAGGTTTCATTCATTTATTTATTCATTTATCTTATGCATTTATCAGAAGAGCATAAATTCAAGACAAAACAAACTTACGGACCAGGTACAACACCAGTCATGTAAGACACAATTTCTGCATGAAGCAGTGTTCCAAAGGAGGTCACACTTCTGGCACCAAGTTCAAAACTAAACATTGGTACCTTGCTGTAACACAGTTAATGACCAACCATACTGGCAGAAAATATCGTGAATGGGCCACAAGTTGTAAGATTCTCTTTCCTTCTCCTCTCTTGTCCACCTTCTGCCCTAATAATACAGCCCTTTGTCTACCTATGATTAAAATAGAAGAAATGCTTCAAGATTTCTAAGCCACATGTCACTGGAAAGGAAGTTTATTGTTGAGGTATCAGTTTAAAGTTACTTCCTTAAGGATTTCTTTATTAGCCATTTGAAGACAGGCTTAAGGTAGATGGGATTTAGCACTGACCACCTCTGGACACTTGAAAGCCAATCAACCCCTCAATAGCATCCTGAATGAGCAAGTAAGGAAACAGAACCACAAATTCAGTGACAGCAGTTCTCAAGTGTAATACACTACACCAAAAGACTTGAAAGGCATATTGCAAACACATGAATTTAAAGTGCATTTGGGCAACATATCTGAGTTTGAAAATTAAGAAGACCAAGAAAACCTAAATGAGACAATAACCAGAAGAGGTAATTTTGCCAAGGGGAAGAGCCAAGTAACTGCTGCTGAAGAAGCTCAAGCAGGTCACTGAGAAAGAATGCCTTGGCAGAGATCAAACAGAAACTGTGTGCACCAAGCATCTCCCAGTACTTTAACACCAGTTACAAAGCAAATCAAACAGACTCTTAGCAGACTTTATGTGATGCATTCCTCTTGCTAAGCAGACCCCAAACTACAAGAAAAAGCAATCTCCAAACTAAGTGATAAAATTATTTTGAAAATGCCTCTTTTTCTACCAGACTATATATACAGATGATTCTTATGCTGGCAAGAATGGCTCAGTCAGATGTTTTTACTATGTTCAACATTTAGAACAACTGTGACACAGCAATAAGAACAAAAAGCTTTGCCCTGTTGCTTAAAACACTCTAGTGCAAACAAATGGTAATAATTTTGCTTTCTAGCATTACAAAATATAACCAAGAAATACCTTCCTCCTCTCTTCTATCTCAAAGACACCTGATTCACTCTGAATTATCTCTCAGTCGCAATTATCATCAATTGATACTCAGAATATAAGTGACCTTTCAAGGTCCTTTGAAACACACTATTTTAAGGACATAAAAATATTCTATTTGAAAAGTCTTCCTGCTGATTCAATAGACCAAAAGACTACAAATGTAGTCAAGACATCCAATGCAAGCAGCAACTTGAGTAAAGAGCAATTCAGTTTTATGCCTTTTTTTTAATCCAACATATACTCATCAACTCATTTAAGAGACAATTCCATATTTAAACAAACACAGAGCAGCTTTGCAGGCCAAAGCTACCAGAGGAGTTCAGCAAGCTTCCTCTGAATGTTATGTTCTATTGTCTGCCACAATTTTCTAGCAAGCTTCAAGTTAAAGATGAAAAATTCAGAAAACAGCAGAGAGTTAACAGTAAATTTGAAAAACAGCTTTGATAAGCGTCAAGTTCAGAGAGGACTAAGAAGTGAAAGCTTGAGAGATTAGACTGCACAGATGTTAAAAAAATGAAGAGTCATGAAGCAGGCTGGCAGCTCAGAGGAACAAGAGAAATAACTGTTTAAGAAAGTGAAACTAAAAATAACTGAGGGCGGCTTGAAGATTCACTAAGAGAACGTGAATAGAATTTTAGCTATAAAAAGGGGAAAAAAATTATGCACCAAAAGTTACAGCTTATTTGGCAAAACATCGAGAGTCTGTAGATCAGCCTAGAATATTTCACCAAATGCTTCAGTATTAAACTACTCCTGTAGTTATAGTTTATGTAGTTATACTGGACATAAACACACTATACACAAGCTAAAGAAGCTTTGGGTTTAGCAATTTCAACCATCCCAGAAGAAATCCTGGACACACATCCTGAAGCCAAAGAACTGATTGCTCCAGAACAAGAGTCTGGATTCTCGACTTAGAAAGAGACCAGGAAGTAGATGAGGAAAGAGAAAGGTCAGCTACTGCAGCCAACCAAAGGAAAGGACTGCAAAGGAAATTACACTGGAGCCCATTCCTTAAGGAAATAATTATTCCTACAGACCTCAAACAAAGACATTCCTAATTATTTTTTCCCCTGTATCCACAGTAATCAGCACAATGTAACAAGACCAACTTGATTTTATTTTTGAAGACTGCTGGCCATGTCAGTTTTTCAAGGAAAAAAGCACTAGGACTTGCTGTAGAGGTAGGAGAAGCCATACAATGTGAATAGGTCTCTCACTGGAACAGTTACCAGGGAGGCCTTCTTGCTGTGAGTAGTTACAGAAGTGAGAACAATCAACAAGAGGAGACACAATAAAACACACATACAGGTAGCTACAACTACCCACAACTGATAAACTCAATTCAAATTACCTCTTGAAATTTACATATACTTCAGTATCTTATAATGCCCCATTTACAATGTAATCCAATAAATGAAATATGTAATTTATGAAAGAGCAGTGGAAGTGCTTGGCCATTTAGAATAAATACCCTTCATGTTCTGAAATTCCATATTATTGGAAACTGGTTTTTTTTTTAATGTATTATGTGTTTCCAATGCTTTTCAATACAAATTTTAAAATGCTCAGACACAAAAATAAAGGTTTATAAACATTCTGTAAACTTAGTGCCAACACACATACTCATATTTACAAAAAAAAAAAGCCAGTTTGTAACAAAGATATGCATACACATACAAAATCTCTTGAGTCAAAGATTATTACTGTGAACTCTGTTTTTTTGATGCTGTTTTAAAATATGATAGTACAATAGAAGAAGTACTCCAGAATTTATTAATTTTAAAGAAAAGATTGACAAACTACATACTAACCTGTCCCAGCCCAGGCATGCCTCCTCCCAGTCGCAGAAGTCTATCCATATTTCTAGAAAAACAGAAACAAAGGAAAAATGTTCCCAAGCTCGAAATGTTTACTAAATTGTTATCTATATAATTCACCTTCAGTCACTCAGTATGTCAAAAATATTGGTGGTAATTACAACACAACATCAGACTTCCTGTTAATTAACACCACATATTAATTCAAGAAGCTGTCTTCCATGCTAATTAACAGACTTTGCTTTATTGCTTTGGTTTTGGGTTATCCCCATTTCTGAAGATGAATACTCTTGTCAAACTTCTCAAAACTTTCCCATCAGTCAATTAATTGGGGGATTTTTGTTACTTATGATCAGTACCTACAGCCAGAAAGTTCCTAAAACTTATTAGATATACAATTGAATTTACTTTCGTTTGCTCAGAAATCATCAATAAAAATCTTAAAGTAAGGATTTTAGCATCCTCATTAGTAAGTTCCACGCTAATTAACTTACAGCTTGTCAGTTATCATCAAAACTACATGTGAAAGACACTAAGCAGATTATGGATCTCTGAATTAGCATCAAACGCTTTTTTTTAATGAACTCATTATACTAAAAGAAATACTGTAAAGTAAACATTTAATGTGTATATAGTTAGAAGACTAGTGACAGTGCAGTCATTTAATACATTCCCAGTCTTGCATGTGTCATTGCTTTAGTGCAAGATTATTCCAATCAATGAAATGTCTTCCTTAAAAAAAAAAAAAAGCATCAGTTTTTGTGTCTTGTAACTTTCAAGGGAATAAAGGCTGCTAAGGTGCCCATCCAAAAAAATTACACTGCTGTTTCTTTCTCTACAGTTTCTTCACTTTCTGGTGTTGAAAAGACATCTGCTATATCATGGAGGATACCTAGGTACAGGTTCTGTTCCAGCTTTAACATAACTTTACCACGCTTACTTGGCTTTTTCAACTTCTTAGCTCTATATAACAAAACTTATGGATAAAATAAAAAAAAAATCCTACTGAATATTAATTTTTAAACAGCTGTTTTCACCAAATCAAGCAATTTCCAAGGCTTCCAGAAACCAGAAAATTTTACTAGCTTATTTTATTTTTGAAATAGAAGATACAAAGCACAGCATCAAAAATTATGGTCTTAATTGGACAAGTTTTAATACAGCACAATAAAGCCTGTTTAGGCTTTGAAAGCAATTGAGAACACCAAGTATGATTTCCAAAATACATTCATCCTCCAAGCAGATGTCACATTACACATAAGAGAATCATATACATGATTTCAGATTTATTAATTTAATAGCCTTCTTTTGAAACAATTATGCAAAAGAACTTGAAAAATATATTTGCTTTGTATATGAAAAAATCATGCTGAAGGTGAAGGTCACCATGATTTTCATAATTTCTTCTGATATTTGCTAGAATTTTTACTGGCTAAAGACTAACAAGTTTTGTTTCTGTATAAGGTTAAAACAAATAGTTTAAGCTTCTAAACATATAAAGAAGCATATATAAACATATTTTACTTCCTACTTCAATAACTTCATAGCAATAGCCAAGATATATAGATCAGAAATACCTGCCCTACTTGCTAAATTCACTTTCCCAATTCAGTGAGCTATCAGCCTATTTGTTTAATATATCGTTTAATTCACTCTCTTGATTTTGTAGAACCTGCAAATCCAAAAAGTGCAGCCTCACCTAGCAGTAAGTACTTTCTTAAAGCTCCAAGGGCACCATATAAATTGAAAAAGGAGTTTATTAAAGGGTCAGTGGTTATGCTTCACTTCTTCAGTAAGTCATTTTCACCAAACTTCTTTTTTAGAGGCAAAAACTGCACACAGCGTATATGCTTTTCTATCCTGAACTACAATAAATTCCAAATCAAGTTGGAGGATTTCCTTGGAAAGGTTAAGTTGCTGTTTAAAGATATTATGTAAGCATATGTTAAATGGCTTCAATAAAACAGTCACAATGTTACCACAAATTAACGCCAACTCCAGTTCATGTTACTCCTCTGTGGTAGATACTCCTCCATTGAAACCCACAATGATTCATCTCCCCTGACACTAAAGAGGGCTAGAGAGTAACTGAGAAGTATATTTAAGCTACTAAAATGATTATTTTAATCCATCACGGTTGTTCGTGTATTTTAAGAAACTTTTAGCCTCTACACTGGTAACCCTAAAACTGGTAGTTCTGACAACTACAGTAACTTCCATAAACTGATGAGGTCATTAGCTATGTACATTTAACAAATAATAAATAAATAACAAATCCTATAAAAGAAGTGAAAAGCAATAGCTCGAACTAATTAATTAATATTATATTTACACAGTTTATTCCAGTTTCTAACCCAACAATATAGTACATCATTTATAAAAGCCATATATTTTGCCATATCAGAGTTGGATTAGACTAAAGTGTTAAACAAACTGACTACTTATCAGCATAACTTTACAACAAAATCTCACTGTATTACAGTCACCTAACATTTCCCACAGAACAGTCATTGAACTGATATACTCAAGATTTTTAGACATCAATGAAGCTAACTTTAGCCTTTACAAATAAAACAGCTATACATTTCTAACCTGGTGCTCAGCAAGAGGTGCTCACAGAACAAACTTGGCAGCAGCTCCCACTTTTTGACTGTAAAGATGACACCAGTAGGCTTCTTTCCTGTAGAAAGAAATAGAAAGGAGAAAGGCGGAAACCCAGTAAAATTCAGAAACCGTGGCACAGGTGAAAAAGAAATGTTACACTGATAAGCTGCAGAAGGACAAGGCACCATTGAAGAATAACCCAAAGAATGCTTACTGGGCTTTTTTTTCCCCTTTTACCATACAATTCCTTGAAGTGGTACATGCCATGTCTCACTCAAGTATCTATAGTACTGCAAGAAGCTTCCAATTTTCTCAAAAATTTTTAACATTAAATTCTCAAAATATTTTAATAATTAATTTAAGCAATTTAAAGCTCATTGATAATTTTAAGTGCTGTTAGAAAGTGAAACCATGGTCTTTTTTCACTATTTTAGAAGCTCTTGCTGTAGCTAAGATGTCCTAAACACCAAGGGTAAGAGCAGTCTGTGGGTACAGAAAGCTTTCCTGTTCATTTGTGCAAGAGTGGTTGGTGTGACTGAAAGTGTGACAAAGATCTTTAGGTTTGCCTGAATTCAGGTAGAGAAAGGCTGCTTCACATTCAATTTAGGAGTTAAAATTCATGTTATCCTCCTCCTTGAGAACACTGCCCATTAATTGCCTCCACTCAATCATTCATAGAGCAGTGTTTTGAAACAGATCTGTGAAATGATCTGTGGCTGTGATTTGATAGACTTTTTTTCAATGTCAGTGTTAACATAAGGAGCAATGAGGAAGCTGCTGCTGCTCACCAACTTGATGCTGCTTTCTCAGTACTGCCAGGACAGCCATTTGTGCAGCCCTGCAGCAAACTGAGAGGCTATCAAAAACGCTGGGTTTAACCCTGTTCGCTTCTCTTGAGAGGCTTCACGCAGCATCCCAGAAATAGTTGTCTTGGCATAACAGAAAAAGAGGTCTTGGAAAAGCTGATTGCTTGTAACACTAATACAGGCTCCAGAAGACATTTCTGTCAAATCATTCTTTAAGCTAAAGCTGCTCAAAGAATGTCTGTGGATTTTGGGGGTTTGTTTCGGGTTTCTGTTTGGGTGGGGAGTTTTTGTTTTGTTTTTTTAGTAACTGAAGCAATTTACTAAAGACCCTTTTGAAGCTTATCTCAAAGTAGTACAAGAGCAGAGGAGGATGTGCTCACCTTCCCAGAAAGTTGGAAGAGAAAGAGCAAGTCAGAGTTTCTCAGAGCTAACAGGCTGGGTGGAAATCACTAACAAGTTGAACTGAAAGCTACTGTCCTTCTGCCAGCTTTGCAAAAGGAAATGATCCAGGAGAGACCAAAAGAGCCAGCAGCACAGGCTGTAACAGAACTGCAGCTGCTTCCTCAACTGGGCCTGAGTTATTCACCTTTAGCCACCTGATCACCCAGTGGTCTTGCAATCCCTGCCCCACTTACTACAAAGATATGAAAGAAACAATTCTCTGTGAGCTTGGTCTGTTCCCCACTAAGGCACAAAAGGTAATCTACAGCTGAGAATCTTACTTCTGCTACAAAGTGCAAAAAGCTGGACTGATTAGCAACTTCTCTGTTGGTTTTTTGTTTCCCCTATATTCACACACACACACTTACATTATATATACACATATAAATAAAAGCCAGAAAAGTAAACAAACAGTTCACAGTAAATCTCACCTCTTTTCTTTCTGAAGTTGGCAAAAGGTATTTTGATTGTTTCCTTCTGTCTGCAAGGAAGAGTTAACAGTCTCTGTTTAAAGTGTAACTTTAAGGAAGTAAATGTAACAAATAGTTCTGCATCAGAAAAAAATACAGGACAGTTATAATAAACTTGCATTTTGGTGCATTGCAGGATTTGGATGACATGCACTCATCACTGAAATCAATATGGTCACTAAAGGCTTAAACAAGAAAATTAAATACCTTCTCTGTGTATGTATGTCCACGATTGGAAACACCATAACTAAAATAAGCTTGGTCATTGGATGCTATTTAAAAATCCAAACTTCCATCACTGCAATTTTTATTTAATTGTCCTTACCTCAAAAGGGAAAAATAGTTGATATTAATCATGTAGTGAGAGTATACACAGAGCATCTCAAAACTGACCTGAAACAGAAATTTTAAAACCCATGTCTAATATTTGCTCCTAATACTACTGTTAGGTAACTGTAATAATTAGGAAGAGTTGTCCATTTGGAGAGCTCTGGTTCACCACTCAGCTGTTCATTGGTATTTTCTAGTCACTTAAATTCTGACTTTTAATAATGAAAACATTTTTTCTTAGGTAGCATAGGGATGAAGTTATATAAAAGGATCATGCACAAATGTGTATACACATATAGGTATAAACCAATAGCTACTGTGTTTATACTTGGCATGTTGCAGCATGTATTTTGAAATCAACTTGAAACAGTCTTAAATTACTCTATCTCCTTGCATGAGACACATGAGTTTCACACTACACTGCACTATTTTTATCTAGCATTAACACTCCACAATGTGATCCCTCAATGAAAAAGGGTTCTCCTGGTTTGGCAACTTTTGAGTTAGTAGAGAAATAAATATCAAAATCAGCTCTGACATACATAGAAAACAATGGCTACTAAACTGCCCTATTAGTGGAGGGAGTATCAGGCTACACACAGGTGACAGCAATTTACTTTGCAATTTGTACACTGAGAGACTCAATGCAAATCATTTCATCTTCAGTAACTCAGTTTCTCCACCTGAGACTACATAACAAGCTTTGCACAAGTACTTCCACATCTCCTGTTGAGGAGTTACACACAGCAGATGATCAACAATTTTATTAAAAGTGCTCAGAAGTGGCTCAAGGTATTTGGTGCAACTGCAACCATTTCAGCTTCACTAGGGATGATGAACAGCTAGAGAGGTAAATCAGCTGAGAAATTGCGCATCACAGAAAAACATTATTTCACCAAGAAAAAAAACCTCACTGCAGTTAAAGGCATCAAACCTAAACATGTGAAAGGAGGGGGGGGAAGGGGGTAGGTTAGTCTGCCTATCTTCCTACACATTTTGTATGTAAAGGAGAAAAAAATATACCTTACCATCAATTCTAAGTAATCTGTTCATTAAAGCTAGAGTTTAATCATGTCATGCATGAATGCAGTCTCAGTAGCACAAGTCCAGAGTTACAGGACTCTTGCTTTACTTCTATAACGTGCTCAGTTCCATAAAGCCAGACGCTGTTTCTGGACCACACAGAAGTGAATCTCAATAGACTCGAGCTGGACTAGGTGGTTTGCAGGTCAGCTTCCCAGACTCTGCTTTCTGACTTCCAGAAGTACAGCAAACATAATTCTATGACATTCATTGCTAAGCTGGAGTTACTTCAGTAACACAGATTCAAACAGACTTCTTTAAAGCTACTGAAGTACATTCACATAAAACTTACAGATAAGCAGGGATTCATTAACAAGCTGCACCACCATAGAAACCGACATAATTAATTTTAATTTTATGTAGTACATGAAGTAATGGCCTTCTCTGAAATCTCCAGAAAGGCAAGCAGACACACAACTATTGTGGAACTATGCAGTAGTCCAGCAAGTATTCATCAGACCAGCTCTCTGTTATTCAAAGTGTCCTTAACACCAGCCCTTTCCCATGATCCTAGATGTTACAAAGTACTTATAGGTACCATGAGTTTATACTCCAGAATTTTTGTCAGAAATCAATCACTTCCAAGAAAGCTGACAAACTAATTTATACACTGTTATTATTTAATACTATTTTTAAAGTATTCTCTAACTTATAATGTTCTAAATCATAATTTTCAAATGAATATCACTGAAATGGCATGTTACAACAGATGATGGAACACAACATTTCCCATTAAGTTACAGGCTAAACCCTGTCATTCAAAGTCACACTAAGTGATTCAGAAGCAATTCATATGCCAGCCAATTTTTTAATTTCTTCACAAACAGATATTTTTCACTGTCTCAATATGGTCATGAACAGCAAATGCTCTCTGCTCCGCAGAATCTTCTTCCAAGTTTACTCCCCACCTGAGGCATACAGGACACCTTGAACTCTCAGGGCTGACAGCTTTTAGATGAACACAAATCTGTCAGACTTTTCAGCTTTCCTAGTACCATTTCAGTTCTATATAGCTTTGAGATACATTTACACAAAACTTTTCTTATAAAGTAAATCTCAATCCCTGTTGGCTGTTTTTCCACAGTACACCGAAAACAACTGCAACTTTAAGACATGACGCCAGCACACTGTTTACAAGTATCCAACTATACGACACAAATTCGTTACAGAAACATTACTTAAGTCAGCTGCATACTAGAAATAGCGCTGTTGATTTTTGATTATCGCTCCTTTTCTAGTTAATTCCGCTTCCTTCCCCTTCAGGTATCCCAGCCAGTGCTTTGCCTTCACTTCCCTCCGTGCCCCTGTAACTTCAGCTGCACTGCCGGGGAACGGGGCAGGGCTGCACTCCGGGAGCAGCAGCGCTGCTGTCCGTGAGGTGCCTCTGACGGGCCACAGAGCACGGCTGCTGCCCGCAGCACGAACCCGCCCGGCGTTGCCGAACAAGGGCGGCCGCTGCGGGCCGGGCGGGCGGGCCCTGGGGCCCGTGCGGCGCCGAGGCCCGTCCGGCTCCAGCGGCTGGGCCCCCGCCCTGCGCCGCTCCCCGGCCCCTCTCGCCGCCTCTCTCCAGCCCGTTCGCACCTGCCTCCGCTGCCCCGAAGCGCTCGGACTTCCCAGAGGAAAGGCCAGGGGCCCAGCGCTCCCCGCCGGGCCGGTGCCGCCCGCCAGACCCGCCCCGTTCCGTCCCGCTCCCGTCCGCACCGCCCGCGGCCCTGCCCGGCGCTCGGGCCGACTCCCCGGGCCGCGTTCCCGCCGCCGCCGCGCAGAGGCCGCCGCGGGGCCCCTCAGCACCCTGGCGCGGAGGCGGCCGGGCCCTCACCTGGGCCGGAGCCGCTCGGGCCGCGGTGAATCAGCCGGATCTCATTCAAACCGAGCCCTTCCCGGTTCACAGGGCACCGGCAGCGGCTTCCGGCCCCGCGGCCGACGGGGAGGAGCTTCTGAGAGTGGAGACCTAGGGAGGGGCGCGGCCTCCGGATGGAACGGGCCCAAGTGGAGCGGTGTAAACTGCAGTGCTGTAAAGTGCTGTGGGTTAACTTTGTCCCTTGGTAGCCGAATGTCACCAGTGCTGAAACAACGACACGAAAGGATGGGAGAAGAGCCAAGAACTGAGTCATCAAATCAATAAAAGAATGATTACCGTAATATGAACAGTATTACATGCATTCCTCTCAAAAACTGTATTACAGAAAATACGAGGATTTAGAGAAGAGAAATATGAGTGACCATATATGTAAAACCAGCACAAGCAGAAATGGAAAAGCATGGGAATTGTGGCCAAACAAAAATAACAGGGGCATAATCACATTAAAGCATGGATGCTGAGAAATGCTGCAAACTTTTCTGGTGCAAACAGAGAAGCAAATTGGAATTTCTATTACCCTTATGTTAACCCCGGAGCAAAAACTGTGGTGAATTAAAAGAAGAAAACACAAAGCAAAGAAGTACGTTACCAGACAGCCCATGAACAAGTTAGGGATCTCAGTACCCCTTATGAGCTTATTGTGCCTGACACAATAAAAATTCTTAGAAGTTGATTTATACGTAGTTACTGAAATACTACAAGTCTTTTAGAAAGTCTTGGGACAGCTTAAGTACCTATACAAGCAATTTATTAGCACTCTGTTATACAGAGTTTCTGCCATGAATGACCAAGAAGAGTGTCATGGTTTACTTGAAAGCTCCTTTAAAGACCAAGAATTTAATATTAGAAGATGATTAGCATTTTCTACTCACAGACCAACTACATGAAGCACGTGAAAAGGTACTAAGTTGTAAATTATATGGGAATAACCTCAGACAGCTATAGTCACCACTTCCACAACACTGCAGCAGACACAGATATATTAGTTTTTTATACCATGAAGTATGAAATTAATCCTGAGAAAGAGAAAGGGAATTACTATTATATGGTATTTTGCTTTTTAAGAGGGGCAACATTTTTGAAAAGCAAAATAATTTTCTCTTCCATTTTGTTTTCAGGCTAGGCTGAGGGAATCTCAAAAGTCAGAATTTCCAAAAGATTCTTTAAAAACTAAAGCTTTAAAATGTGGTTTAAATTGTGGGTCAGTAATTTCTTCCTCACGTTACTAATGCAAAACCTGTTAGTGTAATTTATTGGTGCACTCACAGCCAAATTACTCAGAAACAAAGAGTAAAACCTATGTGTGTCTGTCTGTATGTATATGTTTATGTGGGTATGCTTGTCTCAAACAGAAGAAATCTTGCACCCTGCTTCGAACAGGCTGTTACAGTCCTTCCTGTTTTACCCTGGCAAAGCTTAGCTCCTATAGTCTTGAGACTGTATTTTGAGATTTGTGCATGTCTTAATGCTCTCAGAAGTCATTATAATAATTATGTGGTCAAATATTTTTCTTTTGGATTAAATTAATGAGGTGAAGTATTAATTCAGTGAATTAAAATGCATTATGTATTTTGCTGGTTTGTGCTATGATTTTGAGAGCAATCCTTTTACTCCTCCACGTTCACTGGAATTCTGACACCTCAAGGAGCAATACCCATTATATTTGGGTTCTCACTCTGCAGTTATGTGTCTATTAGGTACCCTGCATTTCTGAGAAAAAGAAAGAAACACAAATATTTATTTGTGAAAAGTAAGCATTTCTCTGGGTTGATGTGTATAATAAGGAAAAACAACATAGTTAAATCTTTATATTATGCCTATACCCACTGACTTAAATGAGCAATGGCATTTCAAACCATTTGAAGATTTGGCCCTTCTTTGAAATACAAAGTGAAACAGACTTTCATTGTTATTCCTAATTACATTTCAAGTCATAGTATTGACTTTTTAAATATATACATTTATTGAAATTTTATAAATAAATACAGTTACAGAAAAAGAAAAAAATGAGAAAATAGGAGAAATATTTACACTAGAAAGTATAGTGAATTAATTGGATATATAGAGGCAGTATCATGATTGGAACTTATGACAGATGGTATTTTATATTTTTATATAAAAAGATATATTCTTAATCATATATGTCAAAGAAAAGGGACCATATGTTGTTAAACACTTCCAAATTGTCATTTAATCTGAAGGGCACTCTCTCGCATGCTACCAAATTCCTCATTGTTTTGGTCTAACCAGTGCTAATCTATAGAAGGTTTTATTTATTGATTTGCAGTAATGCAGTGCAAGAAAATGTTCGAGGTTTGTTCCCTTTTTTATTACTTGAATGGCTCTCCTAAGTGGTAAAAACTAGCTTTGATTGGACCCTTACATTTTTCCTGGTTTCCCCATGCTAATCTATCCTTGTTTGTAGGGAAGTGATCAACAGAGATCAGGCTTGCTTAAAGATCACATCATTTTTTTCCTGTCTCCTGGTATATAATTTTCTCTTCATATCTGTTTGTGATTGGATTAAAGCAGCAATATTTCTGAGGCTCTGTAATTAAATAATGCAATTTTAGATGGCTATGTGGTAAAATTTAATGGTGTGTAGAACGTGAAGAATGCACTGAGAGACTGGACACAATTTTCTGGCAAAACATTTATGTAGAGCTAGCTGTTTGTGCTAGGACAGGAGGAATTCTCCAGGACTGAGTTATAATATTAAAAAAACCTCAAAATCATCAAGACCAAAAACCCCAAACAAACCCAACAGAAGATGCAGTTTCAGAAAGCCTGGTGTTAGCGTACCCTATGCTCTGTGGGTTGAACAAAACATTGCACTTGTGGATATTTTTGTTTTCTATGTTTAAACATGTAGAGCAGAGCATGGGAAATGACTATACTTCAAGGAATACAAGAGCTGGCATCATGTTTGTGACAGGGTAATAGAGCCAGAATCACACCATTTTATTGGTTGATTTAGAATTATGTTTGGTAGTTATACACTGAAAAAGTAATGAAGGAATAATAGTGTTTTAAACTGCAGACTTTCACCCTGGGAATGGACTGGAACTCTGTCTTGGCAAACCTGTAATGGGGAAATGGTTTCTTCTGTTATCCTTGGCAAGCACTCACTCTGTTAGAAGTGCTGATGATGACCTCTGTGACATCCCCAACAGCTTGTACAATGCTTGATCAACTCCTTGCTGCATGGAGAGTAATAGCAAGTCTTGTCACAAACAATGAATAAAATTTTACAGGATTAGTTAAAGATAGTATATGAGTGAGATTACTTTTTTTAGACTCCTCAACAATTCTGCAATCAGCTGCAGAAGGCTGTTAGAGGCTCGAAAGAGGCTTCATTAATCATGAAACATATGATTATTGAAAACCTGCAAACAAAACTATTTGCATCTCTTTCAGAGCACAGACCTGCCCATTAAAGTATGACAAGTAAAAAAGTTAGTTTGAGTGAGAAGAATGGTAACAATGTATTTGGATATAATCCATCCCAGTTAAGAAGGGAGATGATATTAAGAAAGCAAACATTCCTTACAGCAAGCCATAAACAGCCCCAGCCCCCCTCCTGTTGGTGCCAAAAGATCTTGTTTATATTGGAAATTTCACCAACCACAAGTTTCACATGCAGTCCTAAAGGAAACTGGACTTTTGTCTTTTTAAGTCTATATAAAGTGATGGCTGAGTTGTGAGAACTATCTACAAACCATCTGGAGAAGATAAGGCCAAGAAAAAAATCAGTCTTGATGGAAATGCTTGTGTTGGGGGTGTCTATGGAAAATTTTTATGAGGAAACAGAGAAGTGGGTTTGTGTCCCTGGCAATTGCAAAGGTGCTACTCTGTGAGAGACAGTTTATTTAAATAACTGTGTGGAAGACTGTAAATTGAAAACTGTAAATTAAGAGAAAGGTGGTATGTAAAGTGGACATGCTGTGGGTTTTTTTCTGGATTGCTGTGGGATGGAACAATACTACATGTTTTTTTTTCCCCTCCCTTTTATTCAGTGGGAGATTTTCCCCTTATTTGTGACACAATAAAAATTAATTTTGTACTTCCTTTAGAACTTAAGATATTTCTGATTTGGCTGAAACATTACTTTTATAGAATTGCTGCGTAATTGGTATAATACTTTTCACCAATTTCAAGTGAGAGCCAAACAACAAAGACAATTTCAATTATTTCTGTGGTTATGTCTGTGTTAGGGAGTAGTACAGACTAGAAGGAGTAAATGTGTGGGGCTAAATTGATATGATGCATTTTTGTTAGCATTTTCTACTTTGGACAGCTCTACTTGTGTCCCAAGGATGAATGCCCATTTGCCGCCAAATTGTATGAAGCATGTTTCTGCTCTGCCATTTTTCAATGAGAGAATCTACTTCTAGCACTCCCAAACTTTGGTTTGCTGCTTTGAGGGTTTTGCTTTAAAGGCACACTCTGGATGCAAACTTCAACAATCATGTGGATGCATGATACATATAATTTTTTTTTTTACAAGAATTAACCATCAATGTGTAAAGATAACATGGCAGAAAGCTGGAGAAGAGTGAAATAAAATTGAAGAAGGTGAAGTCCTCCACATTGCTACACATGGCATGCCCAAAGCTCTGGGTATATACAATATGTTCTATGGAGAGCCTGAGGGACCTGTAAACTGCTAGATAAAAACCCATTCAGTGAATATTTTGATCCTCACAAGAATGTCACTTGGGAAAGGCACATTTTTTACAAGAAACCAGCTGCCAGATGAGACCATTGACCATTGTTAAGATCTTTAAAATAAAGCCAAGTAATGTGAATTGGAGCAGTTAACAGATGGATGAATTACTTGTGATATAAGTGATAACCAAGTCAAAGCAAGGTGAGAAAAGGACTTGACATTGCAAAGAACAGCGGATATTTGCAGGGCTAGTAAAGACTGCTTCCCAAATAAAAGTGTTAGCTAGTGGTGAAAGAACTGGAGTGTATCTAATTAAAAATGCATACCAAAGCATAAAGAGAGAATACAAGGGTAAACAAATGGCAGAGACCAGACTTGTTTTCAATAGATGTAAAATCAATCACAACATGGTGAAAAGGTCCTACACAAGAGGTTCGGTGTCCTGTATACAATGAAAGCAGCCATTTTGCCAAAATTAAATTGCTTTCGACTCAACTTATAAAGATCTGCCTGAGGAAAGCTATCTGTGACTGCGTTGCTGGAGGATGTAACAGATGACAATGGTGATTACAATGGCTAATTTAAAGGATGGTAGGGATGATGCTATTCTATAAAATCAGATTTTCTGCTGGGCCAGAACATTTAACTTTGAAATTACCTCATAAACAGGATTGCAGTTTGAAGATTTTGAAAATTCTCTGATGATACAAAAGTAATGAAGAATTCCTAAATAGTTTCATTCCACAGAGTTCTACATAAATCAAACAAATCTATACAGATTACATTACTAATCACAGAGATATAGCAGAGAATAAAGTATGTGCAGTCTTGGTGCCTTTACAAAATGAGATGTATTCATAATTAGTAATTTACTCTGTTACTTGGGATGTGAGGAACCTGTATTCTCTATTTAATAGAAACTGGAGGTAAATACAAAGTAATGTATCTAATTTAGACATTAAATTTGTGACTTCTATATAGTCTCCAGAATTATGAAAGTTATCAGTCAGATCTATTGACTCTTCACTTTAGGATGGTTTTAATTCTTGCAGCCCTTCAAGATACACACCACGGCATTTTTTCCTCTTCGTTACCCTGTCTCTTTTTTCTGTCATCCTTTGTAGAATTCTCTACTGTCCTTATAAACATTAAATCATGATGGAGGCCAGTTATATTTGGAATTTTTCTGAGATAATAGAAATTATTAATAGCTAGCTAAGATAAACTAGATATTTCTCCTCCTTGATTGGCTTAGAAAAAGAGCTATTTTATTGATTAAACCTGTATGTCATACTTCAGCCAGTTCATTTTTGGAGAATGAGGCATCGGTAGAAGGAAAAGGAAAATAAAATGTAACTTAATTGTTTTTTTGACTGTGCACAGTCTGTGGAGTTGTGATCATGCCTTTTTCTCTGTGTTGATCACAAAAAAATACTAGAAGTAATAGAAAAGGTTAGTTTCATTCTTGTAGTACCCAAATTTTTAGAAATGTAATTCTTCTTGACTTTATTACACTGAATAGACAAGCTTCCTACAAACACTGAGAGAAATATAATTTGGAGGCACAGTACTTGCAATTGCCAATAAACTGTTCAGGTAAGGCTAGATCCTTATTTTAGTTATATTGGCTATGTGCCATAAATAAATACAGTAGTAATTTCTCATCTCACTAGCTTACTTGATTCTGTTGATTAAAGGCTATAAACTGACTTTAATTATATGTTGTAACAGTTGGTATTTGGAGACCTAAATATTTGGGTCCATGTGGTGGCAGTTTTAGTCTCCATTGTAGAAGGGATCTGGAGAAGCTTTTAGTACTGCCCAGATTTCTAATTTCAACTTCGTTTTTTTTTCTTTTTTTTTTTTTTTAATTAATATGCCTCCAGGTTTTTTTATTCATTTAGGAGGTCATGGTTCTTGTAGTTTGACTACTAAACACTTTTTTTTCCTGTCTTATTCCAGGTCCAGAGATCATTTCTAGCACCAATTGAAACTAAGCCTTTTCTCTGCAAAGGTAGGACGTGAAAAACACAATGCATTCCAGATTTTTTTTTTGCTAAGATGATCGAAGAGTGAGAAATCTTATCCATGCAGAAAAGGATTACACTTGCACATGCTATTGTTTTATAAAATGATTTGCAAATTTTTTTTTAATTCCTGAGAACTGATGAGGCAACTGTCAGTATCAGGTTCTTATTGATTTGTTGGCATCATTGATTTGTTCTTTGAATACTTTATTAAATTAACTTTTAAAAATGAAATTTAAACTTTATTTTACTTCTTTATTTAATATTTAGTTACTCTGCTAAAAATAGTAAATACGATTCCCTTGTTTATGCTTCCTGTTTAACTCTTAATCTCCACAACACTAAGTTATTATATTTTGTTTCATGGACAAAAATGAGTCTAAATTCAGGTAAGAACAATCTTCAAGGCAAAAGTAAATACAAAAGCTTTTTGTATTTAAATAAAAATATTAATGAATAATAAATAAGGAAAAAGGAGTACTCACTACGTCTTATAAACTGTTGTATTGCTGGTATTTAGGTTGCTGGGCTGTTAAAATGTAATCCAATACACATTTTTTAATTTTGAAGAAAGTGGATTTGAATTATTATAGTAGAGAAATATCTTAAATTGTCTTGAGACCACCAATTTTTCTACCTACCTGATTAAGTCAATGTAACTGGTTTAATACCCCAGATAACTTAATCCAGTAACATGAATGGCCAGTTACTGAAGTCCAAGAAACTACTTCAGGATCTGCTACCTAGTTTTAGTCATAATCAAACTTGATACTAGCCCAAACCTTAAAGTTTGCTTTGGCTCTTGTTTTATTTCCATCTATGTATGTCAGTATATGGCAGTAGTTTTCAATCTCTTTTGAGTTGGGAAGTCATAAAAATTTCAGTGGACAAGGAATTGAATTAGAAACATAGTTTGAGGACAAAGAACACTCCACTGACACTTTTTTACCATAGTCCACAGGTCACAAGTTAACATCAGCACTTTAAAAATTCTTTGGAGTATTTGACTAGTTTGCACATATGTTTAATATACCTGAAATATAATATGATTGTTCATATGGCATATTTACAGTAGGGAATTTGAGGTGGAATAAATGCAATGGTGATGATCTTGATAACCTTTTTGTAATAGCAATTATACTCCCTAGTAACTACCTAATGCCACAGAACCTTATACTACTTTTGTGTATTTTAGGAGCATGGAGTTTTTGAGTAGTGTTTATATACTTAAAACTTACACTGTTGTCCTTTTGTGGTACCTTTCTCAGTATTAGTCCAACAAGCCAATACAAGTGTCTGCTCCTTTCAGCTTAATTTTACACTCATTATTGAGAACCTTTCCTTTCTTCACAAAACTTGGATATGGAAATTAATTAAATTACACATGTCCAGTTTACCTGAAAAATATGTTTAAACAAGACCCTAATCTCCTCTAGCTAACAATTACATATATATTTATTATTTATATTTATAACAATTTTATATTCAGCATCCTTTACTTGCTATTTTCAGGAACTGTGGATAGCCTCTAAAAAATCATCAATCCTTTGTTGCATATTTCTTTATGAGCACAGATGCTTACAGCGTCTATCGAGTGACTGTAAATAACATCATTTTTAATTAGAAATGTGCTGATTTAAAACTGCCTGCTCATCTTAGCTTCATCTTTCAGGTAACTGGAGCTGCTAATTACTTTCAAAAACCCAGGTCAAATGGTCAGTGTCTGGATTCATTAACCACTCAGCAAAATATCTCTCTGCCTCTAAAAAAGAGGAAAACTTTACAAATATTTTTAAAGGTCAAATGTTGTGCTCCACTTTACCCATTGACTTTGTTCTCGGTAATAGATCTGGGATTTTGTAGTAGCAGTAATACACAAATAGTTAATATTGTTTAAATAGGTGGTAGGCAAACCAGCTCTGTTCCTTTGTAATGGAAGACAGCAGAATATACTGTTAATGGTGTACATAAGCAGTAACGTTTTAAGACCTCCATCTGTCTGAAAAACATCCAAATCCAATTTTCCAAATTTTCTTCATGCAATCTTTTATGGTTTTATTTCTCAAGTAAGTAAGATAAAAATACTTACCAGTAATGATCATCACATATAGACTATCACATAATGTGTTCAAATAAGCATAAAAATTTTGTCTAAAGCCCAGATGTTTAAAATAATTTCTTCTGACCACCTGCGTGGGACTCAATTTTTAAGGGAATGTTTTCTACTTTTAATTTTTGAGAAAACAGTTTGAAGCTGTCATAACTTTTATTTTGCCGACAATATGGAAATTGTCCATTCTAGATCCTACACTTTTATGTGACTGATATTGTTATGCACACAAATATTTAAGGAACAATTTTATAAGTGCAAGCCATTCTAACTGCCTTGAAGCATAAGAATAGGGTCTCTCACTGTGTGAAAAGTAATTGAAAATACTTTTGATATTGCAGTAAGTTTTCAAACAACCATTATACTTAAAGCTGGTGAGCTATTTACATTACCAATGTGGTATAGGCCTTCTAATTTTGTGGTACCTCTTTCAGGTCTTCATTTCCTGAACATTTGTTAAACTTTCTTCATTGCTTACCAGTAAAGTTCTAGCTAGTTTAGATACTTCTCTTTTAATTGAAGCTTGGTTTCAGATGTACTGGGCTGATGTGGGTTATATTAATGTCATCAATACACTAATGTAAGGTCTGCTTGTGTGTTGTTATAATGATGTGCTGTTATGATGTAGTTAAGTTTTGTTTCTCATTGGTTCTAGCATTTTTACTACACAAATAGAAAAAAACCTTAATATCAAGTCTTTCTTGTGACAGAAGAAGGAGCTATCTCTTATATTTTGAATGAAGTGGTATTTTTATGAAGGAAGAATGCACTCTACCTAAATTTGGACATTCAGATATTTTGCCTTTTGAGGTCTTTTTCATTTTAGTGTAGTTGATGAAAAAGGGTCCCTTTTTTTCCCCAGAAGCTAAGAGTGCTAAATATACTCTTTCCTAGAGCTTACTGAAGAACAATAGTTTTGGGGGTTTTTTTACATTGACTGATGCTAGTAGGAGGGGAAGGCATGTATTATTACACAGTATTGCACACAAATTTATTTCGTGTTTTCATGAAGTATATATTTACATTTCTTTTGAATAAATCGTTCAGGTGCATCTTCAAACACAAGGAAACTCTGTGAACTATGCTGTCTTTCCCCTCTGAGTTACAAATATATTCTATGTGACTGAAGCCATCCTTGCATAAATTATTCTACATAATTGATACATTCTACATGACAAGAATCATAGAATCATTTAGGTTGGAGAAGACCCCTAATATCGAGTCCAACAGTTAACCTAACACCTTCAACCTTAAACCATGTCCTCAAGTGCTAGATCAACATGATTTTTCATCAGTGATTCCACCAATGCCCTGGGCATCCTATTTCAGTGCTTGGCCACGCTTTCAATGATGACATTTTTCCTAATATTTTTCCAATATCCAGTCTAAACCCTCCTTGGCATAACGTGAGACCAGTGTTTAGTCTTATTGATCTTTGTTTGGTCACTACTGGTGTTTAAAACTCAGGCGTTCCAGAGTGGCACGATCATGTCAGCTGGCAGTCCTCTTATTTTAGACCAGAAGTGCCACCACCTTTGAGAAGAGCACACAGTAAAGGTCTTGATTTTAAATGGTCATCAAAATTTTATGGCATTTGGTGTAGTAGCTGAACACAAAATTCTGCTTTAGTTAATTCTTCATCTAATTCATTATTATGTTATTACTCATTTCAACTAACAGGAAGAAGAACTTTTTGGATACACTTTCCTTTTTGTTTATTAATCTATTGCAAATAATGGCTGTTGGACAGGTGTGCATCTACATAGACAAAACCATCCATCTATAGAGCAGCATGTAAAAAAACCCACATTATATTCAATTTGGATTTAAAAAAAAAAGAGATTGCAAATTCACTAGTATTTATTGCCATTTACATTAAATATCTATGCTAGCTGCATGTGTTTGTTCTGCAAATGTTGGTGCAAAATAAGGCCATGCATATTCCTACAACAAAGCTGTTCATTGTATAATTTAGTTTTTAGCTGACTCTGAACTTACTGCAGGTGAAAATAAGATGATCCAGATCTGTCAGCACTGATATACATGTAGGTGGTTCCATTATTATAATTTGTGAAAAGCTCACAAGCTGTCTTTGTGAGGGTGCTTATATAGAGTAATGTATTAAAAAGAGCCAAGATGTTCTACCTTATGATGGCATTGCAGTTGTGCAGTTTGTGTAAAGTAATCAAGTCTTTCTAAAACACACATGAAAAGTATTTGTAGAGGAAAATTGATTAATATTCTTATATGGTTTTATGTGTAATGTAATACTTCATACTTTAAGAAAGAATTTCCTGCTTTTTATGGGGCAGATATGTTCCAATCAAATGAACTGATAAGTATTTATAAACTAGATGCTCTTTTCATGAGTTGTGAGTACTACAAGAATAACACCACTATTCTTATAGAGAACATAGATGTTAGAACTGCCCCTCTCTTGAATGAAGAGTAATTGCACTAATACTGGTAAAATTTCTGGACTTTCCCCACTGTTTTGAGAAGACCACCCTGCTTTTTTCCATCTTTTCTTAAATTTTGCTTTCTATTTTTGTTTAAATTTCCATTGATGAGCTTGTATATGATGTGTAATAGGTATTATAACCAGTCTGCCACTGATGAAAATAATTTATTGGGGGGAAAAAAATTACTTCAAATATCTAGTTCTGATAAGCTTATTAAAACATTTTTAATGTATAAAAATAAAATAATATAATGTAGCTGGATATAATCCAGTACTTTATAAGATGAATTTCAGTCCTCCCTCCTTCCTCACCTCCATGTTCAGAACAGTAGCAAAATGATATTATGAGGTTTTATTGAGACTGGCTGATATACTTAGAAAAAAATGGAGGAGTTTTTGGACTCGTGGTGATTTCATAAAGTAATTCTGCTTCACTTACTTTCAGTGAAGCAAAAAGAAAGGCAAATTCTGAAATTACACCAGTTTAAGCTTGTGCTCTTGTAAGTCAGTAGGTATGTAATTTTGGGGCTCTCTGTGGGATCCACATATGAATCCATGTTTGAGCTTAAATAATAGAAAATTACCAGCTCTATGATGCAATAATTTTTTATGAGAAAAGAATGAGCTCACTTAAAATATGCTAATCCTATGAATGCTTGACTATATTCTCTACTTCAGTCACATGATTGCAGACAGCTTTGGAAGAATAGAGCATTCCTAATCTGAAGAAATCACTTGATGGGCACTTGAACAAGCAGGGTATTCCTTCTCATATGAAATGAAGGGCAAAAATGTATTTTATCTATCCCTGAAAACAAAATTCCTGCCCTGAAGCATAGTCAACTATGTAAAAAATGAAGTATTGTGCGGCCCACTTTATCCATTGGAAATCTGAGCATTGGAACCATCAAATTTTTGTATAAGTACCAGCTCTGCTTTTCTCTTAAGTTCTGGCCAGTGTGCCATTTTTGAAATATTCAAACAAAGAAACCACAAACCGCTAGTCACACCACAATACCAGCTTGTGTTTACATTTTCAGCTCTCCAGATCATGATCCTATTGAGTGCACATAGAGCGAGTGCGTGTACACGCGCCCATCCACCATCAGGAGAAACGAAACTGTAAACACAAGCTGGTATTTTGGTGGGGGCACACTAATATGGCGGTTGGTAGGGTCGGAAGGTGGAGGGTGAATTATGGATCCAGAATTTCCTTGTATTTTTAAGTCAGGCTGCTTGCAGTATCTGCTTTTCAAAGTGAAATGTTCGGTTGTTTTATAAGACTAAGGCCTAGTTTCATTAATTCTGAAACTTGAAGGATGATGGGTGAAAGCGCTAATGCATGACAGATTTAAACTGGACAACGACTCAAAACTGCATTACGGGGAGTCCTGATTGCTTGAGTGGAGGGTGGGCAAGAATGATCTCACAGTTATTACCATTTATGGAATTCTTTGCTGAACTAACTAGTGAATCATCTTGCTTAATATTAAACTAAACATTAAAGACATTGTTAAAAATAATGTGGTGAGACCAAAGTGACTATCTTTAAATTTTTAGAATAAGATACATGTGTTTGAATATAAACTCTTAAAAAATAGAGCACTTGATGGGTAAACTGAGGAAATGAAACATATTCAATTAGATACCTCTCAGAACTTCTACATTTTATTTGTTGCTTAATTTAAATATGCCTGCAAGTCTCTAAACTTATTTTTTAATCAATGAAGTGGTATTATTTAATTAAGACTAGAGTGCCTGAACAAAGCTTTTATCTGGAGAATACTTGTTTTTGCTGCTTAGAGATCAGCTGTTGCCATTAATCTTTATGGAAGTCTCCATTTGTGGCTATCTGAAGTTGACAGGTCTTCCTTCCTGGCCATTTGCAGCCACTTTCTCTTGTCTGCTCCTCGAAGAAGAGAATTGCTGAAAGAGGTAGATTGCTCTTTTGAGAAAACAGGATGCTGGAATGCACTATCAAGTCGTGGCCTTAAGGAATAGAAGCCAGACAAGAACAAAAGGGAGAATGTTGTCTTCAGAAGGAAAATAATCTCCCTCTAAAATCTAAACAGTTCAATAGCTTCTCCCAGTGTGAAAACAGCATGGCCTAATTTTCAGTCTTGCTCTTGTATTAGCACATTGTACTAACAACAGCCTTTCTGAGCTCACTCCTTTACGTGCTATGTGTTGTTCTTTCCTCCATAGTAGACATTCTAAAGCACTACTAATTAAATCACAATCACAGATACTAAAATAGTTCCCATATAAACTAATTGAAAATTTAAACCTTAAAAATAACAAAATGCAGGCATAATATTTTTATCTCAAAAGCCATAAATCCATATTTTAGCTGCAAATTTGATTGCTTAGCACACAATGCCCATATTTATCTGATCCTTAAAAAAAAAAAAGTATGTTAGAGGGAACAACACAGTACTGAAAAAAACCCATATCATAGGCTTTGTTGTGAACTGTCTACACTTTATGGAAATTACATAACATCTTAGTTCTTAGTACAGCTCTGGTTAAATAGAGTAGAAGACTGTGTTCCTACACTTAAAGAACTTCTGAAATTTGATACGTATGTATTTTGAGCATTTGAAATTACTATCTGAGGAAGATTAAATATAATAATTTCTTATCCTTGTAACTAATGTGATCATTTTGGAACAATAATGTTGGGAAGACTGTAATTCAACCACAAGATCTGGAAAGATACCGACAAAGCTTTGAAAAAAAAAATTAAACATCAGGCTATTTAAGTAAGTCTGACACTGAGATTTATTCATCTACCCCTTTAGATAGTTCACAGAATACCAGAGAGAGATCAGAGAAAGAGCCAAAAAGGGATACATTTTCATTCCTACTGCTGTCACACCTATGCTATTAAATCACTGATATTTTTTAAAGGTAAGCTTTAAGTTATTTGTGTGAAAAATCATGTTTTGATTTGATTTAATAGAAGCTGAGATTCTCAATGAAATCCATCACACAATATTGAGAAATTTTCAGTAAAATCTTGAGGGTTAGCAAACAGCTGAAAGTTTAGTGAACTAAAGCTGAAGTGGAATGACTTGGTAGGTGGTAGGAGGTTTCATCTCACACTCTTACCTAAATAAATGGATGATAATCTATTATTTTAGCAAGGTTTTTGGTGTGGGGTTGTTTTTTTTTTTTTTTGGTTTGGTTTGGTTTGGCTTTTTTTACATTGAGATCCTCTTTCTTTCATGCTGAGAGGCAACAAGATATGCCCATGTAGACATGCTACTTGTTTCTGTGGACCTTTCATCTCACTCGCTGTTCATAGCCAGGAAACTCATCCAGCAGCAAGAAAGAACTAACGTTTCAAAAAAGCTGCATAGCCTCAAAGATAAAAAGTTTCTTCTTTGGTCGGGCAGAGCAATAGAGCTCCATCAGGCAACCCATCAGTACTGCAAGGAGATGTAGTTATGAGAGATCTGCTCAGTGTTTTTCCCAGACCTTATGAGAAAACTAGTTAGCAAGAAGTGATAATCAAATATTGCTGATGTTTCTCCCATAAGTATTTTTCTAGTAGTAGGTTTCTTACTACATTTTCCTCTAAAATTTTCTTTCTACGAAATCTTGTTTATCCCATCCATAATCTTCTGATTTACGAATTAATACATTTTTCTTTTAAAATTCCTAAATTATTATGGTGTCATATGAATGAACATTAGACTAAAACATTAGTACAGCTGAAATAGTAACTATTACTGCATAGCCATTAGTATTAAATAGTTGCAGTCCTGTCTTGTAATGGTTCTGTTTCAATACAGAGGAGAAAAAAATTAAATTAGGAAGATTCCATTTTTGAATGCCACATCTGAGGAAACTGGCTGAGATCAGTCAGTCTTTAATTCTGGTTTAAAATGCACAGAGATAAAAAACCTGATACTCAGCTAATAAGAAGAAAATTCCTAGAACTGATATGCAATTGAATGATTGGTGTAAATAGGAACAGTGTAGCCAAATCCCACTTGTACACACTTCTAACTTCTGTCAACATGCTGCTATGACAGTTTTGCTTTAGTTATTAATATTAGCAATTATTAGCATAATTTTAATTATGCTAATAGTGGATTTTTAATATTTACTATATATATATATAGATTTTTTTAATATTTACTATATATATATATGTGTTGCATATATTTTGATGCAATGTAAAGAAGAAAATTGCTTCAAAGTTTTATCCCTTTACGTAATTTCAAATTTTATATTAAAATTAAACAGCAGTACTGAAAACATTAATGAAGTATTTAAATAATATATAGTAAATAGTTTCATAATGTATAAACTGATTTTAACATCACACCACCCAATAGAGGATTACTTGCTGAATTGTTTAAATTGAAAATTTATTCCAGAGAGAGCTATTCTTTTAAGAGGCTTTTACTGACATTTCAAAGTTATGTGATGCATATTTACACATAGTAAAGAGTAAAAAACTTTTAAAATGCATAGCTTTGCTTTTACAGTTCAATGTTTTTAAAATATTCTTTGAAGGGTCAGATTAAATCTTGCATAGGTAAAACTCAGTTCAGCATCAAGTATAATCAACTGGTAGGCTCACATGTTGTATGCCAAGTGGCTGAAAATACATTACATGAAGTTTCTATTACTATTACTATCACTGTAAATGATGTGCTTGTTGGGTTTCTTTTTCTTGGAGGAGGAGTATGAAATGACTCGCCTTATGTTTGTTTTGAGGAAGTTCCTTCAGAATTAGATCTTATTTACAGTAAATCCAAGCCTGTGGTTCCACTGAAGCTGAAGCCAATCTAAATGTTGATTGCTGCAAACCCTACTTTTGGCCATATGTTACCACCGCTTTCCCTTGAGCTCTCTTTGCTGTGCTCTTCTCCAGCATTTTCACTGGCACCTTCATTCATCTGACTTTAAACTGAACGTCTTGTAGCTCAGGGGCTTTCTTCTAGTATAGCAAAGTATATTTTATAAGATTTTTTTATGTCTCTGACTTCTCTGTGGAGTCAGATCATTACCTCTGCCAGGGAGGATGGAGCCCAGTTTGGGAACAAAACAGAAGCTGGATAATTTCTTTTTATAGTGGATTGGTTTTAGACCAGCCTGGTTATATTGTCAGGCTTCACCCTGAATAGAATTCTGCCATGAAACATCTCATCTCTGTGGGAAGGCAGTGGGGGGATAGTGGCCTCCATACTCGGATGCAAGAGAGAAGCCAGAAACACTTGGCACAAGGCACAGTGGCAGCTCAGATACAGAGCAGTTCAAAGTGTCATGAAACTGCAGCTGTAACTAATGAAATTGTATAGCTGGCTACATCATGCAAAGGATATGTTAGATTTTAATTTAAAACAATGTCATGTTTATAATTAAGCATAAATAGTGTAGTAATGTTTAAATGTGTTGATTTAGGATGGCACATTAGAACAATTTGAAATCAGTTGTAACAATATTCAGTTTTTAAATTCTTGTACAATAATTGCTATTATTATAAATAACGTTTTGTAAATGTTTAAGAATGGAAATCTGAACCTGTTTTCCTTCAAATCCATGGAAGTTCTGTTTCCCAGAGAGGGATTAGACATACTCACAAATTCCCTAAAACTCATGAGTGACAGCATCTTACTATAGATGCCTAACTACATGTTATAGCAGTATACCCCCTCAGATTCTAAACATTTAGATCTGTCTTCCATCAAAGCTCTCCTCTTATTTAAGAATGTCCTGTTATTGCATCAATTGTTCCTAGACTAACAGTGCTTCTAAAGTGATACACAGAGCCTTTTAAAATTTTGATGATTAAAGACTTATTTCCAAAGTATGGCAAGAAATAGAAAAATCACTAGCTTAAACGGTATCGTATTAGATGTGCAGTATTTCATCATTTAAATTAATCTTAAACATTGTATCTAAATAGTATTAATGAGGTTAATATCCATAAGAAGGCAGATTTAGAATCTCATTGCTAAAACTGGTCAAATAATTCATAATGAATTATTCACCTTGTTTTTTTCATGAACTCTTGGTGAACAGATTGTGATTTTCTCAGAAGGATTAATTATTCAAAGTTATTCACCAAAAAACTTAATAGTTCTTGGGCTCAGTTTCTTGGTGAGCAATATATTGTGAACATCTGACCAGCTCCAGTATTTCAGATTATACAAAAGCGGATTTTTCCTGCTGTGACCTTTCCCGATCAGTTAAGGTCCCTCTCAGATGAAATGTTTATGATACTTTTTTTCTCATACCATGTATGGAACTGTCCCTTTAAATCTGACAGGGACAAACAGTACCAGTCCTAGAACTAATACGATATTGTTCTTGCCTTTCAGTTACTAAGTACTGTATGCTGTATTATGCCTTTACCTAATTTTCCATTACTTATTCTTGGAGGGTTGATTCATTGTCAGTTATGTATTGTATGGATGACGTGGGTTTATATATTGAATTGCACAATCAAAATTTTCTTAGAATTATTCTGAAAATGTTCTGTATAAGTGAATAATATTGCAAATAGCTTATACAAACCAAATGAATTAATTTTAATGTTTTAATATTATATTATCTAATTTGCTTAGTATTCAGAGGACTTTTTTCCCTCCCCTGTAGTGGTTTATATCCATAGGCACATTGCTTTCTTCATCTCTCAAATATGGAAGTTATCAATCTCCACTGTGATCTCTTCACTTTCTGCAAAAGCATCTTAAGTGAAATGGCTAGAGTTGCTGGAATAGCTACAGATTAGCCAGGGTTAGTAAGGTTTTGCAAATATTATTTAGAAATGCTGGTTCTGTCCCCCCGAATTACTTTCCTGTATAGTTTCTTTCTTTCTTTCTTTCTTTCCTTGCTTTCCTTTCTTTCAAGAAAGATCCTATTCTGAAGTTTACTCTGTCTCACTGAAGAGCAACTCAGCCTTTGGAGAAGACAATATTCTAGAGAATGCCTTGCGGCTCTTCTTTTACAGAATTCTCCCATCATTTTTTCTTTTGTTTTAACTTTAATAAGCAATTTAGTCTACAGTGTTCAAATCACATTCTTCAAGTGTAACAATATAACATCACCTTTTAACATTAGAAGGCTATATTACTAAAATTCTTAAATAGTGTAAGAAAAGCAAAAGGAAGAAAACAAAGTCTTTTGCATTGGTTTCTCAAATTGAATGGAAATAGACAACATAAGAGCCTGCTGGCTTTGTGACTTGTCTTTTACCATCACGTTTAATAGACTTCTTTTCTTCAGTCTTTGCTCTTCACAGCTTCTTTAGTAATGTCTGGAGAATATATTTGTAAAAGCGCATCCAATTTTCTCCTGCCCCTATGAACAGCTGTAAAAGTTGAAGGATTGCTTTCTGCAGCACAAAAATTTGATGGACAAAGTTGTGAAATTCACTGTGCATTTCTTTCTTTCCTGTTGTCTCAGGACAATGGAAAACAGTCCAATAATGAAATATTAGAATACTTAAAGTGAAAAGCTGTTCAATTAACATTAAAATTGGTTTCTTATAGTCCTGTTTCCTGTATTGCCCTACCCACTCCCCTCTCTTCAGTGTCCCAGGTTATCCTTAGGTTAGTTCTATATCCTAAGACCTCCAAGACATGTTCTGTTCCTTTAATGGAACATCCCCAGAATGTTTCTGGCTTTTCCCTTAACCTCTAGTTTTGAATTCTGGCCTGCTAGCTAGGTAAGGGACATATGATGGTGAGGCAGGTCCAGGAGCTTATGTAGGTTTTTTGATCAACCAACTGCTGCCTGATAAAGGTTGGCTTCTTTATACCTTTCACATAGTAGTAACAAAGCTTGTTCTCATTTACAAAAATGAAAGAAAAATCATTACCTTAGTGTGTATTTTTCAGTCAAATTGGTTGAACTTTGGTAACAAATTTAAAAATTATCAAGCATAGGCCATAAACCCCCTTTTTCCTTTTTTATCTGGAGATGAGAATTTAAAAAAAAAAAAAAAAAAAAAAAACCTGCAACGTTGTCTCCTCAAATGAGATAAATGAACATATAAAAGTGTATGAGCAGAGTACTCAAATTTTTTTAAAATTTCTGTTTGCGCAGTTGCGTGTGTTTGTGTGTATATCCGATGCAAATGTTCCCAGATATCAATTATGTGGAAACATACCCAAAGTTGAGAAAGAGGTTGTGTTCTGCAAGCCCAGATGTCACCAAACTCTCAAAGCAGTGCATGCAGTTGTACAGCACCACATGTTTTCCAGTATGCAGTTTTAATTAAGTGAATGCAGGATGGAGGTACAAACCCTGTTCTCCTTAATAATGAAAATAACCACATTATTTTTGTTCTGAATTTCCTGGATACAGTAGACTAACATGACACTGTAAACATCAGAATTATTTTGATTAGGTTATGCATTAAGGTTTAAAATTATGTGTTCAGTATTATCTATGCCTTGTGTTTTAAATTTAGCTGATTAATGAGATTTATGTTAACATTAAAACAGAAGCAGCAAAGGATTTGTGTGAAGGCAAAATTTTGTATTTATATATACACAAACATATATATTAATGTAAAGTAAAGTTGAAGGCCATTCTTTATTCAAACTAAAACTTGAAAAGCAAATGATTTCATGGGAGAAAGTATCGGGTCCTGTTATATTTTTTATAAACTTTGGCATAGTGGCATGGGTTAATAGTAGGAAGCTTTAAAACAAACTGAAGCACTTTTGAAGGATGACTGTTCTATGTGTTTGTGAGACACTGGAGAAAATAAAGGAGTGAATTGACAAAGATGTTGCAATCTGGAAAAAGACATCACAAATGATAATCCAAACAAACAGGGAAATGGTAATCCATCTGAATGTAAATACTGCTTAATGAATATCCTACACACGGATTTTCCTGTCTGTGTCCGATTGAATTAATATTTTAGTCAAGCTAGTCTTCCTTTTGCTATTGTCGACTTCAGGTGAGGATTTGTATCGTTCTGCTTTTTGGAGCCTTGAGCAAATCGTCCTTCTCAAAGATCTGACTTTTTAAGGATCTGTGAATATAAACGTGTCTATTTTCCAGTTCCTGCTGAAAACCAGAACGGATGGATCTTTTTATAGCCCCGCTTTCCTCTAAGTTGTGTGCTATGTTGATTTGATAATGGAAGAGAAGAATTAGCGTCTAAATCTGAACGTACACTCTTTGCGGAATGCCCGGGCGCAGCTTGGAAAGCCGCGGAGGAGCTGGCTGGGAAGGAGGGATGGAGGGAGGGCTGCCCGGAGGGAGGGAGGGAGGGAGGGAGGGAGGCGCAGCCGGGCCGGGGCTGTGGCGCGCCCCTCGCTCCGGGCTCCGCGCGCGGCTCGAGCGGCGCCGCTTGCGGTCCGTCGGCAGCGCCCGCCGAGCGCCGGGAGCCGGCGGAGCCGAGCGGCGAGTTCCCGCTGCCGCGGGAATTACCGAGCCAGGGAATGGAGAGGGATCAGGACGGGAGCGCTGGCGGCCGCGGGAAAAGACGGCAGAAGTGGCGGTGCTCGGAGGCAGGCTTTCGCCGCACGGCAGGCGCCGCACAAACCGCGCCACGCAAATCCTTTCCTGAGGCTCCTGCCTCTGGAGAGGAGCAAACTTTCTGGCCTGCCTTCGTGGAGAATCCTAATCCTAAAGACGCTGAGATATTTAATCGTGAAAATAAGACTATTAAGAATTCACAGATTATCGAAAACATCAGTTAATCACCCCACGCCTGTCCTAGAAGAGACAGACAGACGCTGGGGAAAGCGCTGGGGACGGGCTGGTGTGAAATACAGCAGCCGTGCAAAGTCTTTCCAGCTCCAGCCTGCTATTACAAGAAAAGGATCATGTGAGGATCCTTTGAAAGGCAATGTTCTGACTTAAGCAAGCAACTGCATTAATTGGAAGTCTTGTATTCATACATGCTGGGCTAAATAAAGCAAGCTGGTTTGCTGCGGCAGCCTGGGGAAAATATATAAAACTAATTCTTCAATTACTTTGTCGCTGATTAGAGTATCCATAACAAATATAAGAGTCCCATGTAGCACAGAACATCTTTTCAAGGAACAGGACAAGCGTCCTAAACAAAAACCAAAACTACCTAACTTTTTGGGAGGGGTTTTTTTGACATTTGGTGGGGGGCGGAAGGCAGCACGAATCGCCACGATTCCCTTCTTTCGAGAGTTGCAGCTACAAGGTATCCCTTTTTTTTTTTTTTTTTTTTTTTTTTTAAATCCCCTGAAGTTAACTTTTATGTTGGAGAAAAACTCGGCAGGACAACAGAGCTTTGATCTTTGTGTGAAGAAAGAAAGTAATAGAGTGAAAGTCTCTCCAGAGGGTAATTATTCTTTGGCCGCTCATGCAAGAAGTTCCCTGTCTCTCTTAAGGTTAATATTAAGGTACCTCGGCTATACTTTCCCATATTAAAAAACAAAACAAAACAAAACAAAACAAAAAAAAAAAAAAAAAAAAAAAAAAAAAAAAAAAAAAAAAAACAACCTAACAAACCCAAACCAACCCTCCCCAGAATGTTATACTATTAATTGCCAATTTGCATATGTGTGCAGCTGCTGTTTTGGCTCCGATCTTCCATCCGATAAGCTTGCTGGAGGTATCACAGAGCACTTGGCAGCTTTCCTATTTGAAAAGAAAGCCTTCCTAACTACAGAACAGCTGATAGTCTATCAGTGATAGACCCTGATGGCGTGAATTACAATTACACTACTTTTCACACTAAATCTGGGTGATAGCTACTTGGAAAGAAGTTTCATCATTTTTTACCACAAACTGGAAAAAGAATTACATGGTCATGCTGTGCTTTTAAAGGCAGTTTGGTTCACTTTTGTCTATTTAACACCTAATTCCGAGGAGTCCATAGGCATCTGGAGATCTGAACGTCGCGTAATGAATTCACTGTTTAGATGGGAGATTTTTTAAATCTACCTCAAATTACATTTATTAACAAGGAGAGCAGGAAGTGTTAGAGTTGTTAGACGCTTCATTTATTAAATAATTTGTGGATATTTTCAGTTGTCATATCCAGAGTCATGGGGGTTTACTTGTTTTTTAATTAGCAATTCCAAAACAATGCTACCACAATTTAACAATTCATCACGTAATCTGGGGCTGTTCAGTTCAGCCACTAATGCTAGATAATTCAGATTGTTATTTTGATCTGTTGATAACTCATTTTGTTGTGATAAGAGAACTGCTGCCTTGAAATTAAATGGCATGTTTTCCTATGGACCCTGTTGCGACCTAGAAACCAACTATATAATCTTTGTCTACCTATTTCTTAACATTATGCCTGGTATAGCAAAGCAATAGTAATTTTAAAATGTCACTTATTTGTTTTCTCACTTCATGATTAGTCTTTATTTTGCATTAATGTGTTTTCATATACCACTGTGGAGGAGGAGGAGGTGGGGAGAAATGCAAATGTCAAAGTAAATTTAATTGTACAAGTAAGTAACCCACATTGATACCGAGGTCATGATGTCTAAACTTTTTCCTTTATATGTCAGAAAGTTAATTTAGCGAGGTGCTACCTTGATAGTAAAATGTAGCTGCATGAATATCTTATAAAGGCATGGTGGAAAGCCTGACTCCTGACGTAGCTAACCTAACAGAAAATAGACTTTGTTTTCCTTTTTTAGTTTCTTGCTTTATTAGATTTCTCACTCTCACAGATTATCCAAAAACTACCCATTGATTGATCGCCCGTAGAGCTGCATTTGGTGTAAAGAAAAACTTCACAGCTTTATTGGCTCCCAGGAGACAAAACAAACATAACAAGATATTCGTATTAATACAAACAATGCAACAAATGAGAAAACCATCACATTTAAATAAGATGGTAAAATCAGTCCAGTGTACATCCCAGCCTCTGATATAGCAGACATGGCAGTTTAACTGTTCACCAGTGCTCTCAGGCACGGGTCCCTCTGGGAGCTGTGTTATTGCTTACAGCATCTCATCATCACAAACAGTTAACCTCAGGAAATGCCACCGCGTAAAACTTTCAGAACTCAGTTGAATGGAATTTCACTGCAGCTTCGCAACTGTAAATGTAAAGGTTGAGATTAGTCTATGTCTTCAAAAATATTTTGAACGAGGGTTTTTTTTTGGTACTTTTTGTGTGTGCTTGGACCTGGAATCTGTTGCCTATTTATTTTAGGGCATCATATATCTGATCTTAATAAGGTATTTATTTTGGGAAGAGAAAACGTGAAGATTCAAACTTTCTGCCATTTTTTCTGAAGACAAAGAAAGGGATGTGTCCCTTTAGCCTAGGCTAAAAAAAAAACTACCCAATGAACAGTTTTTATTTTTAAAGAAAGAAACTTTCCCTCCCAGCACAAATACACCCACGCGTGCCACGAATATTTTTTTTTAAGGAAAGCTAATGCCCTCTTAGCTTCAGTACCAGTTTTGAGGAAAGGTACCAGTTTTGAGGAAAGCAAGCTGGCAAGTTCATTCTCAGTGTTCTTTCCTCCAGAGTCTTCATCAGAAGATGCTACCAGCTTGTTTGTTACAGAGTAACATTTTCTTCACAGTTTCTTATAATAACTATTTTAATAGAAAAGTCACTTAGGCCCAGTGGGAAATATGGACCTTCTGAAATGCAGTGGGAGTCTTATAATCCTTCTCATCTTGCTACCCTCACTCAAAGGCTAGGAAATTTCTATTCTGCCATTCTGGTGATAGCCTTTTCTGGTGATCTTTCTGATGGGCTACTAAGTCAAAGTGAAGCTGGACTTGGTGGTCATGTGATTCTTTTGAGGTCCATAAGAGATCTGACAGGTCTGAGAATCACATCACTTTCCAGGTCTTGCATCCATTTTCCACTGGATAGTGAGGTCGAAAAAGGCTGAGGGGACTGCCTTTTCATTCTGTGTTTGTAGTGTTCAACAGGCATTTCTTGACATTCCTGCTATTCTACAGGAAAGAAAAAACAAGAATAACTTATAAATTGTTGCTGCAGTTGCACCCGTCACATTTCAATGGGTTTGTGAGTTTGCATGCATGACTACAGGCTCTCTGCCAATGACATCTATGTTGGTCTTTTTGCACACTTGCCCATCGATCACCCCACATGCTCACGACAACAGAGCTTTGTGTGGAAGATCAGGGGTTTCTGTGTGGGTCCCGTTTAGATCCCCTCTTTCATGGGTAGGTCAGTGAGACACATAAAGGAGCAACATACACATGCTTAAATAATAAAATTTAAAAAGTAGAACTGAACTAACTTTAAAAGAATTTGTGAAGCCTAAAGCATTTTCTTCTCCTAGAGGAGGCATTCACAGGTTACTACACATCTTCAAAGAGTTGCACTTGCAGTCATGGCGTATAATGCCAAGTTATCACTACACAAAGTAAATTTTAAAATGATGACTCTTAATTTCTTGCTAAGGTGTAGGAAGATATTTCATAACCAACTGATATAAATTTCATATTACTTTCCAGCTGTGTATTCTCAATATTACTTGCTTGAAATGCCTGTGTCTATGCACAGAATTACATGGACTAAAAACTTTGGAAAAATGCAAGGCGTAGTGTGCTGAAAGAGATTTCAGAAATGATACATAGGAATGAGACAAAGTATGTTAGAAGTAATGGTAGAAGTATAGAAGAAGTAAATTAAAGGTAGGAGTAAACCTGCTGTTCCTCTTGCCTGGGCAGAAGGAGGTCTAAACCTAGCAGCTTTATTCTGGAAGATTTTTATCATTCTTTGAATACTTAGGGACACTAAACTCCCTGAATAAAGAAATCAGATGAATCCATTCTAATTAGGGATATTCCTGTTGCTGCTGTCTTGTATCACTTGAGGCAACTGGGAATCTATAAGTAACAAGCTTATTTGATTTGTATTAACTGCAGTTAAATGGACACATGGATAAGAACTCTATTAAAAAATCAGTGTATGCGATTTTGGCTGCTGAGTCTCTGTGGGCTTTCACATCTCGGATGGCATGGAGCCCGAGGTTTCTCTCCCGTGATCCTATTGAGCTTGGACGTGGCTTTTTCTACGCCCCCACCCTTATGTCCAGAGTTATGTACGTGTTTCCACATATTAAAAATGCAGTCTATACTGCTCAGATTTACGACGCTAAGCCTCTCCAGACGTATCCATAACCAGGTCTATGTACACTCTGAACAGTACCATTCCAGCCAGCTAGTTCCTCTGGGCTGGTTCTGTACTGGCAGAGAACTTGCATAAAACTACAGTGATATTTTTTCCTGCTCACTTCATGTTCTGTACCTCCTCCTACAATCGCTGTAATCCCTTTAACCCACAGAAACCTCCAACACTCTACTGCTGATAAATTTGTAGGTCGGATGGCCTTTCACCTGGTTGTCACCGCTGAAAAAGTGCTAATGGACATTTGTATATAGGATTGTGACCTGACCAGAGGCTCAGTTTCTGCTGTGCAGGCATGGACTTGTCACGCAAAGCCTCTACTCCACACCCTGTCTGTCCGTATACTCTTTTGCATGCACACTGACCCCAGGAACAGTTTCTGTGTTTTTTTCAGGTCAACTGTTATAAGCAGATGTTCTTATTAGAACATCTTATAGTCCATGAACTCAAGGACTTGTTTCATTCTGTTATCCTGTGTACACCTGAGTAACCCATGTACAGGAGGCTTGTGATAGTGAGAAGGGAAGTTGATCAATTAAAAACAAACAAACAACAACCCACAACAAATTACATCCCTCCCCAAAAAGAAAAAAAGCCCAAACCAAAAAATGAACCGCAACCATTATTTGCCACTCCTTGCTGGCAGTCAATTATAAAGAAGAAACTTTGAAAGCCTGCATGTCAGCAAGGACAGGAGGGGCAGCAGTGCAGATGCACTGCCTGGGTTCATCCATCATTACCTAGCAAATGAGCCGACTAGCTTGTGGGCAGGTACAGAAGCCCTGGCAGGCAAGCAAGAGAAGAGATTATTTTTGCACATCTTCTGTGAATCTCCAGGGAATTCAGTGACGTTCCTTATCTCAAAAGCTTGTAATTAAGAGGATGGCATCTTTGGGCTGGAGAATTCCGGAGAAAATCATTTTCACAGTACCTAGAGGGCTCGATGTTGTGCTTGATGACAGATGGGAAACCTTTATGAAGGCTCCATAACCTCGTGCCCTCAGAGACTGTACTTTTGACACTGCAGAAATTGGGAGGATATAGATGTTTTTACTCGGGTGATCGTGTGGTGATTTTTTAAAACAACGAGTCATTTATTAAAGTATTTTAATGAACTATACAAACAGTGAAAACCTGGCAAAGCGTGTGTCATTGCTGAAAGCGAAAACATAACTATTAACTATAGAGTGTTTTGCTTATGGAGACTTTTCTATTGCACGCAAATAAGATATAGGAAAAGACTAGCAGATAGAATTTCATGTTTCATCTTTTCAGAGCGTGACCTCAGGAGTGTCATGCCACTTCCATTAATCCTTTTCTCAACTTAAAGATCCCTGTGAATATGAATAAAGTTGTATTTCAAAAACGAAAGAAAGAGAGAAAGAGAAAACAAAACTCATTCACATTCCGAGTCTGCTTTCTGTCTCACACGTATTACATTTCACAAAACAGATAGAAACAATAGAGCTTATTAAGAAAAACTTGTTTTGAATGGCAAATTAAGCATAATGAAAATACACACGTTTTTACAAGTAGTTATTTTTTACACCAATTGAATATTTTAAATCTTTTTAAACTATGTACTTGTCTCTGCAAAATGTTTTTCTTTTAGCTCATTTGCACCATATCACCCTGCTATATATTTTTATTTAAAATATTAATTTGGTCAGTTCAGAAACCTGGATAAGCACAGCACCTTGTCTGCAGCCAGGCAGTAACCAATAGGGATGCCCTACCCTGGATATTTATGAGCAATATCAGTGCTGGTTTCTGGGTTGAACAGGCTGATGCATGGATTGCTCCACATTGTGGCTTCTTAGGCAGGGAAAAACTTATTATATCAGAGAAAATATCTTGGCATTCGTCTTTGATCCAAATACCTTTTTAGTGCAGTGTAAATCATCAAAATAGATATAATAGTTTGTTTTCAGCTTGAAAAATGATATGAAATGAAGAAACAATCCAAGAATCTTTTAATGAAAGTAAACTTGACCTAATGAAAACTTATTTCTGCTTTTTATCCTTACGTACAAATGTATTGGTTTGGCATGACCTGGTTTTTGGTAGCAGGGGGCCACAAACAAACCGTGACAACAGTAAAAAAAAAAATACAGACAATAGCAAAGGCAAGTTTTTATCTCCTTCCCCCATATCTCTAAATTCAGAAGCACAAAAAAAAGGGTGCAGAGTTTATATTGCTTTATACTGTAAATGTCTTCCTAATATGCACAAACTTATGCATCTAGTATATAAAATCTCTTAATACATAAAGGACTCAAATGTAGAGCATTAAGGTGGACTGCATTTTTCTATTTCTTAGGTATTACAGTGATCTGGGAATTTATTTTTACAGCCTGAGATGTCAGTATGCCACAGAAGCATGAAAATCTCACCATCTGTATGCTCATGGACAATCTCATCAAGTACACTCAACGACAGACTTAGAATAACAAAATTTAAACGCTATTACTACCGCCTAGCTGTACATGCACTCAAATCTACTTTAAATAGCATTCAACCTGAGTTATCATGCTGCTTACCTCAGGCCTAAACCAGTTTATTCCCTTTCAGTGTTTTCCTATTCCCATGAATCCTGCTGTAAACCAGACACATGCTATTTGAAATAACATTTGTTTAATTAAACGTGAGGTTACACACAGACTTACATCATTTAATTTGGCCAAGTGCTGATCCATAACCCAGTGAAGGTTCAGGAGTCGAGCAACGGCTTCACCTGGCAGTTTACCTAATGTGCTGGGCAATGTCCTTCTGGATACGTGTTTCTTGTCAGTGCCAGAAAGCAAGGATATGTTTTAGTTGGAACTCTGTTATAACAGACACTACATAGTTTAGATTAACTCCTTTCAGTAGTACAGCATCAATGTGTTATTGCCTTAACATAAAACATACAGATTATGTAAATCTGTAATAAATACTATTTTGAAGTGTATAGTAATCAAAAATCTTTCAGGGCAGGATGGAATGGAAACTGAGAAATATTGGAGAGTAAACATTCCAACGCTCATTCCTCTGCTTCTCCCTGGCAGAGTGGAGCACTTACTGTAGCTGGGCTGTTAATGCTCCAGCCCTGGGGCTTGCCCTGTGAGTCTTGCGGAACATGGACTTCCCGGGAAAGCTAGGGCCAAAGAGATCCCTCAGAAATCATTTTTGCCGTCTCTGTAGACCCTGTTGCACTGTTTGTGAAAAGGAACGGTGCTTCCTGGTCTGAGAGAAGGCCAGACCTTTTAGTGCCTCCTCACAAGGCACACACTGTGTACATGCAGAGTCATTCAGGCTTGCAAGGCCAAGCAATCCGAGAGGCAAAAGGCAGTGGTGAAGAGAGGCCACTTGCTTACTGCATATTTTAGCATTCCAGTCTCTAGTTCCCGTGCAGAGCTGAGAGGGCAATGGAGCCCCTGGAGTCCGTCAGTAATTGGCACAGCTCTGCACTTCCCTCATCTCGGCGGCCTGGTCTGGGGTGCGGCAATAGATTGTCTCTCACTGGGCAACCTGCTGCGCTGCCGGCTACGGCCTGGCCTCTGGCGGGGCGGGCATAGCCGGGAGGTCAGCCCGCAGCACCCGCAGCACCCGCACGAAGGGCTCCTCGCCTCTGCCCCTTGCGGGGAGCGCACTGACGGGCTACTGCCAGCCCGGGCGCCGAGGGCGAGGTCTGCAATCTACCACTGATACCCAGCAGCCTGCTAGGTCCCCCGGTGCCGCCAGCCCCGCTGCGCGGCCCCGCCGGAACTCTCTCTGGGTTACCACCTATGCCGGGTGCGGTGCCGCCTGCTGCGGAGGGGCCGGGTAGCGTTGGGCTTGCCATGCGGCCAGCGAGAAGGAGGGATCGCGGCAGGCAGGCAGGCGGAGGGAAGGAAGGAAGGAGGCCGGGCTGATTAGCATGCAGCAGCGCTCGCAAGCCCGGCTCCATTGTTTTAACACCTCCCCTCTCCTCCGCGCCAATCTGTCACCGTTCAGCAGGCGAACGCTGCTGCCTCGAATGCTGCTCTTCTCAAATGAGACGGATAATTAGCTGCCCCGCACGAATGGCGCACTCTTCTCACCCCTGATTGCTATCACCTTCTTGCTCCTGGCAGTTTTGACACCTCGTAATCAGCCTGCTGCTTTTTCTCTTTTCTTTCCCTATTTCTGATTTTTTTTCTCCCCCTTCCTTCTTCTTTTTTTTTTCTTTTTATTTTTTTTCCTTTTTTTTTCTTTTATTTTTTTTTAATGCAATCCCAGTTGCCATTTGGATTGAGACTCCTCTGTTGAGTTAACCTTGTATGATTGCGGGGGAAAGGGGAACGTACCGTAGGGAGGGGAAGAAATCGCCTCCTCTGAGTCTCATCTGCTGAGAGAACCATGGGGTGGGGGTAGCAGCATCTCGGCTTGATCCTCCAGTGCTTTTGTTCGTAAGGGGTAACAGGCTCTCCTGAGCATCCTCTGAATTAATATTATCTCGGATGGGGAAGGATGTGTTGAGCGTGTTGTGTGTTGAGCGACTCCTCCGCTCAGTTAATGGAGAAAAGACTGCATTTCTCTTGTCTGGTTAGATACAGCCATACGGGGAAGGGATTTTAAATGCAAGTTCACAAGGCCAGGAAGCTCCCTCTTCCTCCCGGTAGGCAGGGGAAGGAAGGTAACTTCCTCAGCTTCTTAGAGCGAATTCACGTTTTCATGGGAGTCGGAAGAGAGATCTCATTGGAGTGCGAGATCGTAGAGGGAACTTCTTTCCTTCTGACTCTAGAGAAATAAGAAATCTCAGTTAATGCTCTGGTGATTTCTGCGAGATTTTTAAAGAAACCAGAGGACTCGTGGAATCTGTCATAGGAGCGTTTTCCTCTCCTCTAACAAGCAGTGACAGTCTAATTACTGGAGCTACGAGCAGCTGTCGAGTTAGCCGCAGAGACAGAGGAGCTACATGTGTTCTACCCGGCCGCCGGCACCGAGCCCTCGCAGCAGGCTGAGGCAGCCGCACCGCCGCAGTGTCCCTCCGAGAGCTCCCGATAGGAAACGGGAGCAGTTTGTTTCCTTGCGAGCGCTGCCTGCGAGCGCGGGGGTTCACGCGTCGCGCACCGTCAGCGCGGGGCGGGGTGACAAGGAACTCGTACGGGAGCCCTGAAACTGCTCCAGCCCCGGGGCTGCCCTGGCGAGCGCTCCGCTGGCCCTGGCGGAGTTGGAATTCGGTAGAACACCTTGGCACGAGTTTGCTGCTCTTCCTGTCCTCTCAAGTTCCTTCCACCATATTTATGATTTTTAATGACATTCTACTTCCCATTTGGATTCAACCTCCTCTGCCGGGTTGAGTTTGTGTGGAAGAGGGAGGGAAGGGGAGGAATACTGAGCCTCCTCTGGTGAGTGTAATAAAGCAGATGTCCCTGCTGGCAGCAGCAGCCGCCTCCAGGAAAGCTGTATAAGGGGGGCCCGTTCAGGGACCGCGCTCGCCTCCCACTTCGAGTCGCTCACAACTGCTTAGCGTGAGATTTATTTATTTATTTATTGTTTATTTAAAAACTAAACTAGTGCTCCTCGCAGTGGTCTGATCGGCGAGCCTATCTGGATGCCCTCAGGCAGCAACAGTTTTACGCACGCAGGATTAAACAGCTTCCTAAAACGCAGCACTAGGCAGGAGCCCTCACAGTGGGAGATGGATGGGTTCTGCTGGTCGACGAGACTTTGGTCAACCGTGTTCCCCCACCTCCCGCAGCCCTCCCCGCTGCGCCCTGGCTGCGGCGGACCCCAGGCTGCCTCCAGCAACAAAGAGCCTTGTCCCCGCGAGGGGACTCGGGCTCGGCGCAGGGCTCCCGGCTCTGCCAGCTCAAGGGCTCCTGGGGAACCGCATCCACGAGTGGGGGCGGGGGGGGAGAAACAGATTACTTTATTTTCTTCAAAGGTGATTCGCAGTTTGTGCCTCTCTTAATAACGCGAGCTTCTGAGCTCGAATTTCACGGTTGAGAGGACGAGTCGGTGCTGCGTGTCGGGCTGGCTGGAGATGTGCGAATCCCCTTCTCTCCTCCCAAGGCTGGAACTTGTGCCTCTCCCGGGCACCACCCCCAGCCGTGCTCTCCGGGGAGGTGCTTCACACTCCGCACGGCGCGGCCGCGGCCGAACATCGCCTCTTCAGCGCTGCGCACCGGCAGGGCTTAGAGCTCCGAAGAGTAACAAACTCTTCCTCCAGGTCATGGAGCACACGTGCACTGTACAGTGCTGCTTATTACAGTACACTCTGTTGACAGCCCGTCACAACCGTGACATGTTTAAAATAGAGAAAATAATTGCAGAAAAATCCATTTTTAAAAATTACGCAGGTGTTAATTCTTCCAGAAATTTGTCACCTGCAAACAAATCTTTAAAAAGAAAAGGTGTTGTGCTTTGCAGCTATGAAAATATTAATGCTAATTATCAATATCAGGGCTAAACTCTATATTCAATTCAAATGCAAAACGCAAGCACCCTTTATGATTAATTTAAAATACTTGGCAACACCCCTATTTTTAAATTTGATATCGGTAAATCCAGAAAATGTGCAAACTTTATCAGACTTCAATGTTTCAACCAAACACAAATTTTAATTTTATTGAGAAAGCCACTATATTCAGGTTAAAAAAAAATTCACTGAGATTTGGGAGATTAGGTTTTCTGCTTTCCTTTCTAGTCTGTACCAGACTTGGGCAATCCATCATAGCAGACCAGAAGGGAAGGAAAATAATCTTTGGTATTATTAATTTTGGGGAAAGTTTAACCTTTTCTGTCCTTCATATTAATATAACCTGTTCCCTGAAAGCATTTTTAGTAATTATTAATGCTATAAAGGTACATGAACATGGTAATTTTTTTTATAACATGTAACAGATATTCATAAAATCATTACTGTTCCATTTTGACAAAAGGGTCATTTATATGTTACTTTTGATTACTTGCTTTAGTAAAAAACTCATCTGGGAAAGTCAACCATTCATTTATGTTACTAGTGAACAAGCCTATCCTAATTCTGGCACACCTAGATTCAGCTATTAATTGATAATTTTGCAAGAATATGAATTAAGAGGTTCACTATTTGGAAGTGATATAATATAAATGAAAAATGAGGGCCTATTTCTTTTCCTGTTTACTTCAGGGAGAGCATAATCACATCACTGGATAATGTCAAAAAAATCCTAGCATTACACCAATTTTTGCCAGTCAGATTAAGGCAATAATCCTGCAAGTCTACATTCATAAATATAGTCACAACTTCAGGCCTATTTAGGCAAAGATTAATTGGGGAAAAAAAGGTATTTGACATCACTCTCAAACTTAATAGTGAAGCACAATAAGCAGTAATGTGAATTACCGTACTGAGTGACTTAGTTTCATTTTGCCTTGTCAAAAGACAACTAAAAATGTGCTTATCTGACAAACAATTTCAGTCACGAGTTCTTGTTACAAGAAGTCTTAATTCTTAAACTCTTATCCTATCTATTGAATAAAAAAAAAGTATAAATGTATGCAAAAACAGTGAACCATTGAATTCTCATACATTAAGACTGTACTTTAAAGTGGGAATTGAGATGCCGAAGAAAATCTTCCTTAGATGTTAGAGATGGTGGGAAAACTTCTCGACAGAATTCACATATTCCACACTGATTTAGTTCAGAGTCTGCATGTGCTTGTGCCAGCAAATCATTGTCTTGAGGCTGCCAAATGGGCTAAAAGAAACAGAAAATTATTATTGCTGAGGTTTACATTACATTGTAGTTTATATTTATACTAAAAAAAATACCTGCCTCTTTAAATTAGGATTCCTTTACACCTGCCTGGCCAGAGACATTAACTAGAGAGTTCTCATTTAAGAAAAGCAAGATAGGACTTTGTTTTTTTTTTTAAGTTCTATAAACACGCTATCCTTGCAAATATTTAAAAATACCTTGGTATCTATTAACGATAAATACTGCTATGAGCAGAAATCTCTAATATCAGTCTGGTACATACTAAAGCTTTTCTTTAAATTTGCATTTCAGTATTTTACTGTAGAAATCATAGTACACAATAGCCATTTAGCAGAAATGAGAAAATAAATTTTTACCTTACAATAAAATGTTTCTTGTACAGAGTTAATATGATTCAGAGTTAATATGATGAATATTTTATTTCCATTCTTATTCACATGTAACTTGTTTGCAGTTTAATTCCAAAATTACTTCCATGTCAAGACTTAAGGTACTTATTTGCTCTGGCTGCCTTTTAGTATAAATGTGTCACAAATAATCTTGTTTAGGATTCCTCCTGCCATGACAGTGTCAAACTCACTGGAACCATGTGAATAGTTATCCAGGCAATTCTATAAACTACATTGCATTTGGTTAAGCAGCTGCACTGCTCTTGGTCCCTGAGCTAGTTACTTTCAATCCAGCAAGTTTATTCAACATAGGAATTCAAGGCACTTAAGCCTGGAGTCTAAGTGTACAGTATTTAGAATCATACCAACAAGGAATCAAAAAGTCTTCTATCAGTTTTCAAAGTTAAAACTTAAGTTTCATAACTTTAGTATTAGCAACACAAGATGAAATAGTTACATTATATGGCCAGGACAACCAGGCTGTGAGTAAAACGAAAACCAAATGCATCCCGTTGTGAGTACTAAGTAGAAAGGATGGCAGCAAGCTGCTATGAGCTCTATGTGGGGATGGAACTTAGAAGAGAGTGTGCCCTACAGGGTTTTTTTGGCTCAGTTTTTTCCTCTTACTTCACCCATACATGGGAAGGAAGGCAAGGAAGAATACAAAGTAATTTCTTTAGAAGTTTTAAATTTCTTGATACTGATACCCAAGATTTTTAATTTTCAGCTCTTCTTTAAATTTCATCATGCCAAATAGTTAGACTCTGTTGTTTATTTCTCCCACAACAACCCACTGTACAGCTAAGCTGACTTTCACAGCGGTTAAACCTTCTGTTTAAACCACCCTGAACTTCTTGGGAGTCAATTTCCTGCCTATTTTGTATTTAAACAGTGTTTAGCTTATCACATAGCAATAGCAGACTTACTGTCTTTCATTATGGTCAGCAATCCATATAATTAAATTGACTAATTAGTAATTAAGTGCAATCACACCACTTTTTTCAGCTCAAAGAGTCTACTTATTGTATGTTGCTGGTGTAAATTGCATATTAAATCTATCTAGACACTGACACACTTAAACAAGTTAACACACTTAAACACACTACATAAATGTGTTTAGAATTATTTGTTTCTGATATGATGCAAAGCATCGTTTGAAAAAAAGATAAAATAGTATTGTAAAAACTATTTGTCATCTTGGAAACATAAGAAGGGGAGGTACCTATCCAGCAACCCACACACGGAGACACTTAACTTCCATTTCTTGAGTGCTAAGTTTGTGCTTAATATCCTTGCCAGAACAGGGATCTATTTAAGGAGACAATCCATTTCAAAAACATTAATATTGAGATTAATAGAATACTGAATTGCTTTTAAAATCATGAACATACTAAGAAGTATTTTTGGTGGAAACAACTCCCTTAAACTGCAAATACCAATAAACATGTGCATGTATATGAAAGTCTCAGCTAAATGTAGTCTGTAAAATCCTAGGTTCACTAATATCCACGTTTATTTTAATCTACTGCTCTTTTCAGTCACGTTTTTTTTTTTTTTTTAAAGTTACATTCTAAGAAAACAGTACTGAGTTTTTAGATTTAGTATCCACATAGAAGGAAAGAGCTAAATTTATTACACCAACTGAGAGCAGTTCCAAGAACTTGCTGTTGCCAAATCTATTGCATTTATGGGGTTTTCCATTTTATAAGTTAACATATGTAGTAAATACTTGAAAGTTTTATCTAAACAAGGAAAAAAAAAAAGAGGTATACAATTCTCTCCTTTTTGGCTTTTCCTTCATTTTTGGAAGGGATGATAGAAGATGTAAGCAGCATAACCACCCCCTACAAAGGTGGTAAAAACACTAAGAACAAGTTTATACATAAATTTTGCTAAGGTTAACACAGTGAAAAGGGCATGTATACAAGCAACCTAAAAAAAATTACTCTTTTAATCTACATATATATTATCTGTGACCAAATCTTTAGCAAATTTACAGTCAGAAAAATCCTCTAGAGCTGAGTCCAATTAATTGGGAAAAATGCTTAAAACCTAGTTTGAAAGCAGCTGAATAAAGGTGATGGATATTTAAATATACTGATGTACACAGATGTACATTTAATGGATTCTGATGTAATACTGGCTTGTTTCAAACAAACTTCTGAATAAGAAATAACATTTAATCAATGCAGTGCTATTGTAGATATGACTTTCAAATACCACACGGTTCACCATTAGCTTTCTTTTTCTCTGCATGCTAGCATTAATACATTTTTCTCCACAAAACAGATCACTCACATTTTAAATGCTGGCTCCAAATTAATTTCCTTATTTTGCAGAAATACCAGTGGTCAAAAGCTTACTGCTGTTCAACCACTGTTCTGTACTTTTTAAGCTGCAGACTCCCCTATCAATTTATAACCACATACCAGCTGTTTCACTTGCAGTAATGTACAATGCAGGGTGCCATCTATTGAAAAATGAATACACAGACTAACTAGTAAAAGAACAGGCTGGAGAGAGAATACAAAAAAGGAGGATAGTAACAAGCAATGGAGTGAATTCTTTGCAGTTCCACAGGAATTCTACTAGCAGTAAAGTAAATGTGGTAATTTGTTTGATTTAGTCACAACTTTAACTGGGGACCCAATTAAAAATACAATAAAAACTGTAATTAATAAGTTGGTAAAGAATTGAGTTCTCCTACATTACAAATAGATATTTAAAATAACTTTTGAAAAAATCAAGCTTATAGCAGCAATCTTTCAATGTTTTAAAATTTTCACTCAAAAGGTGGTTTGCAATAGAAAATTAAACTAGACTGGGTAAATTTTAGGAGAAGAAAACATTAAAGCTATAATGGCCTACAACACTTTCTAAATGCTCGTTTTGCAGGTCATGCAGTGACCAAATGGAGAGGTAAAGCTCTTCTGCTGCATGTACCTTGTCATTAGGAAAGAACATAAATTTCATCCATGTAAATGGTAAAAATAGGTGAATTCCACCCTCACAGAATTCCAAATTATCACTATTTGCTTATTCTTTAAAATCTGTCCTTTCACAAGGTACCAGACAACCCACAGAAATAAAAAACCAAACAAACACAAAATCAGTCCATAAAGCTCCACAATTTTGCCATCTTTCATCTGAGACAGGATGTTACACAAAAGAAGCAAAGTATTCAGAGACATGAGTGTCCGAACATGCCAATGTTTTACTGCATTACAGCTACTGGGCCTTGTTTTCAGAAGCTGTCATGGACTTCATGCTATAATTGAAATTTAAGCCCAAATTACATACATAAACCTAAAATAAAGTATTTTAGCGATCTTTCCTTCATTAAAAAAAAAATGTTTTTTTCCTACAATCTCAAAAATTTAAGCTTCTTAGAGCAGAGGAATAGGGTGTTGTTGATACCTCAGATTGAGAGAAAAAGTAGCTTTTTTCATAGTGGAAGTATTTATCTGTTTAGCTTTTTAATTGGTTCATTTTTCCAATTGTCTGCTGTACATGAAAAACAATTAAAAACAAATGTGTGCCCTATACAGCTGAGATCAAGGGTAGAAAGAAAGCAATCTAGGGGGCAATTTAGGATTAATGACAGCTTTGAAATAGATATAGAAGCAATTAATATCTAGATGAACTGAAATTTGTAAAAACATCCAGTGCTTATGTGTGCTTATATTCCTGATGTTTCACTGGAAAAGCATCTTGAACACATTCTGCAGTATTAGGAAGAAGAAATGACAAGAGATATTGCCTTAAAAAAAGACTGATCAGCTTTCTTAAAGAATATATTAATCCAGTCTCAAAGATCTTTGCAAAAGGTGTATCTGAATCATTACCATTTTTTGAAATGTAGAATATTTATAGAAAGATACCTGATGAGGACCTCTGACGGTTGTTCCAGCAGCTTCTAAAGAAAAAATTACTTCAGGTACACCCTGGGTTGTGTGCTTAGGTACAAATGTGAAACCACTGTCTGTTGTTTTTAAACATGGTTTGTCACAGATATCTTCTATGGGCATCTTTGCATGATCTGAGGGGTTTGTTTTGTCAACAGTAGTTAAACTTTGTAAAGCTGAGGTCATGAGATCAATGCCATGAGCTTCAAATGAGTTAGGTTCCAATTTTCTGAGGTTAACAGCACGGTCTCCGTGCTCCAGGTTAAAATGATGATCTTGAAGCATGTTTTCAGATATAGCAGTACAAGGAATTGCTGGTTTTTCCTGAGTGCTCTGCAAGAAAGCAGAGTCATTGTCTGTAGGTGGAAACTTGACATTAAATTTAGAAAGTGATTCTACAGAGTTGTTGTCCTCATCTTGGCCCACTCCTCTTGGTGTGATAGATGTGATGCATGATGCACCTCTATTTATATCCTTTATAACCCGAGGCTTAAAAAGCTCTTCTGCTTGTTCATCAGTTTTATCTGTGCACTGTATCGGCATGGAAAACTGTATTTCTGTGAAGAAAGAATGAAGAAAATATTAAATAGTCCATTGAAATATAGTTATTAAAAATGTGGTGTTGGTGTACTTTTTTTGTCTTCCTTTCCTGCTTTTTAAACTTTTATTTTCTCTTTAAAATCAGATTGAGTTGTAGTTCTCTTTCACAAACATTAGTTCTGACACAAAATCTATCAGAACAGAAATAAAAGGAAATACTCTCTTCCAGTAATTATATTTCTCTTTGATTTATGGCTATAAACATTTTCATTTTATTGAAAATTATGTTGTCCCATACTCTTAACACATACTTGCATATTCACTGAAGTGTTCTGGCAGAAATAGAAGCTGGAACCCAAATCACTTCACACAGTGCCAAGAACATGCTAGGCACCATGAGCACGATTTTAGAAGGTATTCAGGTACCCAACTCCCACTGGTTTCCAAATTAGTTAAATATTTAAACTGAACAGCTATTCAGAAATGGGACAATGTTTTTCCCTTTGTTTCTAGAATTCACCCTTCCTTTTTGGCACTATATTAATAAAAATGGTAATGGTTACTCCGAACCAGGTGAGAGAATAACTTCAGTAAAAACTGATTGTACAGCAGCCTTCTGACAGTGGAACATGGAAGTAACAAATCAAACTTTAAATCTATATAGGTTTTGTCATGTATACCTTTACACACAGTTCATTTAAGCACTTATTTTATTATCTATATGGCTTACATCATGTATGGCTTTTCACACAGTTGAGTTAGGCACTTTGTTGGGAATCAAAACCATTCTTGTAAAGTAAGTTGCCAAGCACACTTCCTCCAAAATTCCCACCCCCAAATAATCAAGTTACTAGCATACAATCAGACTACCACAATACGGTTCAGACAGGGCAATTTGAAGCAACGAGATACCTGTTAGCATTTCATGTAACAAAACTTCAGTCATGGATGACCTAAATTAAAATCAAGTGCTGAAATCAACATCTTTTGCTTCAGCTGTGTGCATTTGGCAGGTGTTTATTGAAATCACTTAATAAGAGTCTGATCCTACTATTAAGAAAAGTTAATAGAGAATACCCATAGTAGCTTACATTGCACTAAAGGTAAGCATTAGTAGAACTGGACACTCAGGATTTCTCACAGTTTCAAAAATTCAAGCCTTCCCTATGTCTTCAGGAAGTGTTGGATTAAGCTCTTGTCCCATATAAGAAAACAGTATTTAAAAGTCTGCACAAGGAAGTCTAGAAAATAAGTCCTCTGACTCTCCTCAGTCCTGCAGTTTTCCTCTAATAGATATGGGGCTAGAGGCATTCATAGCAGACATCTTTTGAACTGACAGCTAAATTAAAAGCAAGCAAGTGCTGTCATTCACACAGTATGATGGGATATCGCATGTAGTAAGTGCCTGCCTCTCACTCCAAGGGACAAAACAATTACAAGAGCCATTGATGTGATGACTGTCTTTTATAGCATGTGATTTGGAGCATTCGTCATAGAATGCCAAAACTGGCGGTGCGTTTTCTTGGTGAAATACTGAGCACCATGTGAACAGACTTGAAAAAGGCAGATGGTAAACAGTGGAAGTACTTCTATGTATGTGTAATTTGCAGTATTTTCAAATATAAAGCAAAGCTTTCAAACAGTTGAATCACAATAAGAGCTTAAGTATGATATTACCAGTTTCAGGTTCTGGCTTTATCTTAAATATACTCAGTTGGTCTGTTTGTTCTCTGGCTAGCATACATATTCGACGACACTCTTCTTTCATGTCCTGGAAAATAGTCTCCAGATTCTCTCTGGAAGATCAAAATCGTAAATTAAAGAGTCAACCAATTCAGCTTGTTGTGACCTTTAATCTAGTCACACCCACAAACCAGAGAAAAACAATAGTATAAGCTACTTTTCTCGGATATCTTGTTCCTCAACATATGTATACATATTCTTGTTCCCCTCAGTAAAAGCAAGTAGAAAAAGGAAAAGGAAATGTTGTCAAAGAGTTGTTTAGTCATTTCATACACATATATTTTTGAACACACGAACCGACCCTGCAAGGACCACCCCCAAAAATCTAGCCTTTCAGTTCTTTCAGTCTTTCAGGTATTTTGTGGAAGAGTTTATCTTTCCCAAGGATACTGTTTCCACCTCAGTTCTAGGGAAAATAAGATGCTGCCACTGCGAACATTAATTGTTTGCTGTCGTTGCCAGTGCACTTGAGACTGCAGAAGAAGGAACACACAAACATTTGTTACAGATCTTTCCTTCTCTGTTTACCTGGCATTTTGGGGAGGAGTTTGTGAACTCATTCCCTCTGGTTTCATACAATATGATATAACTTTTCTTTTTATTCTGAGACATTGACTGTATTATATCTTTTCCAGAGTATCATATGGGAATCTGATATTTAGTTATCTGCATTGAGAATGGTAAAAATTGTTCATGCTGGTGTGAGTTTATTTCCCCAAAGGCACTCTTATTTATAAGTTACTAATGCATCCATAAAATTCCACTGTGAAATTTTGATAAACTTGCTGAGTAATTTATATTTTTAAGCACAATATAATGGATTTTATAAATGAACTTCAAAGATGAAAAAAGTGAAGTTGGATTTGTGTTCTTTGTTGCATCTTTTTATCAAAATATCTCAAAAGTAATTTTTCTTTAATCCAGAGAATTGCTTTCTTTTTTATTGCTTATTCATACAGCAATCTGTGTTCCTACTTCTGTTGTGTTTCTCTTTCTGAAGACAAAAATGTCTATTTGTATCTCTGTCTATTTGAAAAAAAGATCTACAGAAGTAGTTAAAATTATTACTGTTAACACATTCTAGTGATTTTCCAGATGTTTAGATAAATAAGAAATAAAAAAAAAATTAAAGTTTCTATTCAGAAGTTTAAAATATAGCTACGATTAGATGAAGCAGTCTTAATTTGCTAGGCATTTGTGATACTATAATCTTACTAGTGTAAGATTACCAGCCATCTTACCAGTCACATACCTCTTTCCAAGAAAACAGTAAAGTAAGGAAGCTATTTGAGAGCAGAGGGACAGAAGACAGGTAAAGGTTTTTAATTTTTAAAATATAAATCAAAAAGACAAGTCTTTCTCACATTACAGTCTTATTTCCTCTCTTTTTTATCATAAAAGAGTAGTGAGCCAGACTAAAGATCCACGTGGTTCACCTAGCCTGTGTATGGGAGTGGTCAAAAGCAGATGCCTAGGCAAGAGAATAAGAAGAAAGCAAGAAATTGATACTTTCCCCTAATACTCCCCTAACCTCATCTTAGAGAATCTCCTATTTGACCCCAGCAAAGTGGTTAAAAGTGGCATTACTGGCTACCCTATGAAAAATATAAACCTAAGACTTTGTTCAATAATTTTTTGAAATCACTGGCAGAAGAGGAAATCTACTGCTTTTGATGCCTTGGTCATAGCAGGGGTTTGCTGCCTTCAACTTACAGATAAACTTGGTTTCAAACTATCTCATTTGGGATGGATCAGGCCAAGAATTATTTCTTCATGCTGCCTATCAGAGTGCTTCCTGGCAGCACAGCAGGCTCCTGTGCTGCCATCAGTTAATCCATAATGGCTGTACATTCCTGTCCAGAAGTTAATGCAAGGCAGTGAATCCTTATTCAAACCCCAGCATTAACATCCATTGCCGTTTCCCAGAGTTCAACCTCCTGCTGAACCCAGTGGATATCTTCTTCCCTCCCAGCTTAGCCCTCCATACTTGTAAAGCCCCAGCTATGACTCCACAAAATTGTTGGCTCTATTATCTCCCTGCATTAGCTCTTTGACCTCTGATGCTGCCCCCTCCCGACTCCCTGCCCAGCCAGTTCTTAAGGTGCTGCGGAGAAAAGACGGCAATAACTGGCCTTACTTAACTGCAGAAAAGCCAAAAGCAAATTTGAAAAATGCTGCGGAAGTATTTACCTTTCAGGTGAAATACCAGAGATCCCTAGAGATAATTCAGGCTTATCTGGAACAACTTTCTTACTTTTCACCTTGAAGTAAAATATGAAAATATTGAGCACGTTAGCATATTAATTTTGCGCTTCACCTTGATATGAATAAAAATGTCATGGGGTCCTTCACCTAGTCCTGTTGAAAGCTCTCAAAGCATTGTCAAAATTACAAAAGCAGTTTGTGTGAAATTGCTAGTTCCTTTTAGGTTAACTTATTAACTCAGTGTGGCATTTCTCTGCTCATACTCCCTTGAAAGGGAACTAGTTCTAAGAATATTGCTTGATTGTAATTAGTTTTCAGTCATGTATAAGGTAAGATTCTGTCTTTTGTATAAGCTTGTTACCCAGCTATTTTACCTCTTAAAAATCAATTTATTCACTGAAAATTTCAATGAACACATCGGAAGCTAATATGTCAGGAGTTCTAGCAGTTTTTAAAATAAGTTATTAACTTTGACTACCACCGTGTGGTTCACTCCAGTATTACATAGTTTTACATCTGCCAGGCATTAAGGGAAGTTTTCATAATAACCAGTCACTAAGCTGCAGTTCCACTAGAGCTGCATTACCAGATGGCCTGAGTAGTTCATATGTGCTCCAAGTCAGACACGAACTTGAGCACGCCTGCCAAATCAGCTGATTTCAAAGATGTGTAAGCTTGGAAATCTGTATAAGCTGATCCATTGCCTATAAACAGAGGCAGGTCTTATACATAAGACCTTATACCTATAAGGCTGAAGTGCAGCTGCAGCCCCTGTAAATGCATTTGAGCTGCCTTACACCCAGCAACACAGGATACAAGTCCTTGCCACAGTAAACTAAGCAATGCTTAGGAGGTCTAATAGCAACAAGTTCTGTGTTGCTGTGCTCTTATGCTTACCTGTGTTCACTTTAAATTAGGTAGCTAATATGTATATACATGGTTAGATTCACATCAATGACTGCACTCTAGCTATCCCACAAGGACAGAATAGCACCTTGGATGCTATTCTGTAACAAAAATAGGGTGGCATAAAAATGAAAAAATCAACTCAGTTTTGGTGAAAGCTTCCAACTGAAAATTGTAAACCAGAAATGCTAATCTGGAGTTTTGACAAATATGAAAATTTTCAATACATACCGTAAAATAATTAACATACCAACTAACAAATAAGTATTTAATGGTGTTCCCTATGTGCTTTGTATAATTCAACAATTTCCTAGAAATTATAGAATGATGACATTTAAATAATAGAATAATTAGTATGAATTCCAAACACGTCATGTTTGAAAGAAGTAATAATTTACAAATGTTCGTCTTTTTTATTTTATCTCTACTTGGTTTCTTATCTTACCTCCCTTTTATATGTTGGCGTCTGTATACCCTTTTGTGCTTCATTTAATTCTTGCAATTTGCTTTCCAGATTTCTTATTTTATCATCTTGATTGGAAATAATAGATAAAAGCTTCCTTTCCTTTTGATTGCTTTTGTCCTCAAGTTGCTTCAATTTCATGCTCTCACTGTCTAACTGTTCCTAAAAAATAATTTTAGAAACACCAGTACAATTAATAAATTTAAGGCTTGTGGAATATTACTCTTCAGCAGTCTATAATAAGCTAAATGTAGGTTTTGCATCATAAGTAAGGGTCAGTCTTGTTTATTACATTAATAATTTTCAATTGATAGTGAAGATCTTCTACCACTACACATAGCTGTAATTCATCATAGGTGATTACTCAAAACAACTTTATCTTTTTCAAAGTCATATTAGTGTTTACACAAAATAAAGACACTTTCTTGGTTCATTTACTATATAATTTACATTAACATTTTATGTATAATATTTTGCATATATGATACATAAAATAGTATTTAATTAATTTCAATCTTATACCATTTTGACCATAGTGATAATTCTACAAATTGAGCAAACCCAAGAACACAATCACACAATCACAGAATCCTAGAATATCTCCAATTGGAAGAGACCCATAAGGATCATTGAGTCTAACTCCTAAAAAAAAAAGGAAAAGCGAGAGAGGAGAGGAGAGGAGAGGAGAGGACCTCCCCATCCACCGCAGCCCTTGAGGGAGTTGTCAACTGCAGTGAGGTCATCTCTGAGCCTTCTCTTTTCCAGGCTCAACAAACAAGTGACTTCAGCTGCTCCTCCTAATTCTTGCTTTCAAAACTTTTCACCATTTGGTCACCCTCCTCTAGACACGCTCTAATAGTTTGATTTCCTTTTTGTGGCACCCAAAACTGCACACAGTGCTCGAGGTGGGGCTACAGCATTGCAGAGCAGAGCAGGACAATCCCATCCCTTGCCTGGCTGGTGATGCTGTGCCTGATGCCCCCCAGGACACAGCTGGTCCTTTTGGCTGCCAAGGCACACTATTGACTCCTATCAACTTGCCATCCATCCAAACTGCAGGTCTCTTTCTGTAAGGCTGCTCTCTAGCCTCTCATCCTCCAATCTTTATGTATAACCAGGATTGTATTGCAAATATTTCAGTCCTATAAAGATTTGTGGAATAAAAAACCCTGGCTGCTCTCACTTCGATGATCCATCTAGTAATTCATGGAACTTTTAAAAACATGGGATTTTTGTGGAATAAAGAAGAAAATAACAAACAATTTTAATATGCTCAAAGATAGTAGTTGCAAAAATTTTCAAGAAACAACCAACAATTAAAACTGCTACTATGAAAACCTTATGGTTGTTAGTTTATGAAATCTAGGGAACTGTATCAAGTGTCACAGAAACCGTCCCCAAGCCCCGCTACACCCCATGACTGTCTCTGCAAGAGAAGTAAGCCCAAAGGGTTAACTCTTAAAGAAGAATGTAAGTGAATATAGTCTGTAGACAGGTAGGGTAAGATGAAGAGGAAAGGAGCAACTAAGTGCTTTTCCAAAACCTTTTGTTTTATTTTCAAATGGAACTTACATAGGGTGAGGTTGTGCATTTGGAGATCAGGTGTCTGGGGGCTACCCTGCAAGACAAAGACAGCAATGCAGGGATAGGTCCAGAGCTGGTTTACCCAGACACCAGCTGGCTAAGCAGGGATGTGTGTACATGCAGCTGACACAACTGTTTAGCCTAAAAAAGTTAAACTAGCTGATAAAAAAGAAAAACCTGCAGAAAAATAGCTTTGAAGTCCTTGGTTTATAGTTTCAATTGCAACTTTGAATAGCAAATCTACAACAAGAGCTTCAATGCAACTCCAGACTTGGGTGGCATCTTAAAGATCCAGATTAAGCCTCTTCTGCTCAGTGACTTCAAAACATTTTCTAAAAATGGCATGTTTCAATCCCAGCAAAACTCCTTAATCCTAACTCTACTATGATTTTCTGACAGGTCAAATTCAATTTCCCATTTAAATAAAAGGTAAAGGGATACAGCTTCTCCTGTGTTTTCCTTCATCATTATTTGCTGGAAATCCAAACACCTAGAAAAAAGCTTTCATCAAAGATAGCACTTGTCCTTGAGGAACAATTGTATCTTAAGGACAGTATAATAACTCACTGAGCCTGTGATACAGCAGAATTTATCTCTTAGAGACTATTACAGCTCCAATTCACATGTGGGCTTTCAAAGGCTCTCAGATAACTGGAGACCCTGCAGTAATGGCCAGTAGCTGTCCTCCATTTCTTCTACATCTGCAGGAAGTGAGGACAAGATTTAAGCAAGCAGGGGAAAAAGCCACATGAGAAGAGCCATGCAACATGTTACAGTGAAGATATATCAGTACATGCTGATGGAAATCATCATTCCCGTGCACCATCAGAATACCAGGAAAAACACTGGAAAAACATTTACACCTTTAGGGAACTTTCAACAATACAGCTCTTCATAACCTGATGATCTTAAGAGTTTCCAATACTGTGCCTGGCAGTGTGCAATGATGTAGTAACCCTTCTAAACTGGCTGAAGATTACAAAGCTAATGCTTGATAAACTTCATAAATTTTATAAATATGTCACACAGGTCATACCTGCTAAGTAGTTGGCAACACAATGGATCTTTTAAGCATGCTGATATTAGCTGTCAGCAAAGTGGTCACATATGTATTATAAACAGATCAGTATCTTTTCTTCTGCAGAAGCTTTATAGGATCAGAGGAATAACCAAAACTGGAAGGGACTTCCAGGATTCTCTACCTTCTAATCAAATCAGGGTCATTTACAATGTCTGATCAGGTTACTCAGTTTAGCCTTGAATTTCCCAAGGATGAAGACTGCACTTTTCCCATGCTTGGCTGTCCTACGTTCAGTCTGACCTTTCCTGTTTCATCTTCCCATTGTCTCATACTTCTGCCTTAAGTTTTAGTTTTCATATATTCCAGATTCTGCACTGCATTAGTATCTCTGAACTTCAGAGATTAGTAACTCTGAACTTCACATAAAGTGCTAGCAAATTCTCTTCACAGTTTCGTTAGACAAAACAATCCTTTTCCAGCTTTAGAACAAAGGACACCGTTGCAGCTTCAGGCCCAAAAAGTGTAAACAATGACGAACTGAGGAGAGCAATCTGGGAGGATAGGACTTCATAACCTGAAGCTGTAATTGGACAAATAACCCAAATATGTAAATGGACCAAAACTTAGAAAAGTGTGAAAACTCATGGTGAGGGTCCATCTTGGGTGGAGCCACAGCCAGGCTCTTGTACTGCCCAAGGTGCATCCTTTAAAGGCCTTTTAATAAACACCTACTTTATTCCTTTAACACTGTTCTAGGCAGCCTCTCTAGACATCAGCAACATCATTAAAAGCCTGGCTCCATCAGCCTGATAACCTGAATGTAGGTATTGGAATGCTATTAGCTTTCCCTGAAGCCACCTTTTCTCCAGGCTGGACAGGAGCAGTTTTTACACCTTCTCATGGGATATGTACTCCAGCCCCCAGTTAGCTCAGTGGGGCTTCTGCTGAACTCACAGTAGTTTGTGAATGTTTTTCCTGTACTGGAGGTCCCTAAGCCCAATGTATTATTCCAGATGCAGTCCAGTGAATGCTGAATAGAGGGAGATAGTCACTTCCCTGGCTGTGCTAGCTGTGCTCCTGTTAATACAACACAGGGAGCTGTTGCCCTTCTTTTCTGTCAGGACACGCTGCTGGCTCATGCTCAGCTGTCTAACAAGATCCCAGCTCTTTTCCAGCAGAGCTGCTCCGCAGCCAATCAGCCCCCAGACTGTACTGCAGCAAAGGCAGGTCCCTTTATTTTATCCTGAAGTGTGCTCTAATGGCCTGTTTCAGTGGATTCCTAAAACAAATAAATGGCCAGGTAGTTTCAAGGAAAAACACAATTCAACTGATGAGCTGTAAGTGGTCTCAAGGAATATTACCTGTGACTTAACAGTTTCCCCACAAACTCTTTTCTGTTATTAGGTAGAGAGAGATTAAACAGAAGAAGCAATAGGAGAAAAGGCTATCAATACCAGAATTTCTTATATCTTATATTAGGGCATAATCTCACTGCATACATTGCACCAGTAGCAAAGAACAGATAAACACACAATATTATCAGCCAGCAAAAAAAATCAAGTACAGTTTTCTTTGCATTAAAGATAGGAAACAAAGTGACACCAGCAAAGCTGATATGGACTGGAACATGGAAATCCACAAGACTGCTGCAGTAGCTGCTCTTACGTCCTGCACAAAAAAGCTAAACATTTATTGCAGGATGAAGAGTTTTGTATAACATTTGTATCATTCATTCCTGACACACAGCTTCTTCCTCCTTTTCATGGCACAAGACACTCTTGACAAACAAATTCCAGACAGTGTTTAATACTGAGGTTCTTGAACCAGCAAAATGGGATCATAAGCATGTTTTCTTGTCACAGGAGTTGACTTTAGCTTCATGTCTTACTGAGTTCACAAGGATTCTGATGTCTGACTGTACTAAAAAGTAGAAGCTTGACATTGTCTCATCTCTAAGGTTTTTGGTTTGCTGCACAGCTTTGGCTCTGAGACAGTGGCTGGATCCCAGTTCTTCCTACTTAATAAAGTTTAGTCAGGGTCTCAAAACTAGGCAGCAATACAGGCACCTTTGGTCTTCTCAAGCAGAGGGCTGAAAAATTCTGGTAATGTTTATATAGTTGGGTACTGACCACCAAGTCAATCTGGCCTGCTCACTTTTTTCAGTGAAGACAAATGCAATTTGTCTTTTTTCAGTGAAGACAAATGTGAACAAAAAAATCCCAAAGCATTTTGTGACACACAGGCAACAGACCTTGATAACAGCATATAAAATACACATGTATGGCCACCTACTAGAAAACAAAGAAAAGCTAGCTCCTCCCTCATTTTAAACTTCTAAAATTCAAGCTCTAATCATGCACCGATTCCAATCAATTCAGGATTTCTATTAACTTTACTGCAGGACAGAATACAGTCCCTGAAAAATCCCACTGGACTTAGCAAATGACAGTTTCAAAAGGTTACAATAAACCCAAGCATCTTATGCCATGGGAGAGACTCTGAATTTCAAGGACAGTGTAGAGGACAATGGCTGTAGGAATAATTTATTTGGTTTAGAGCAGATTGTGGATAGAATATGATTAGAAAAATACAGGCTTTCAAATAGAATATTCAAACTTCCAAATTTCAATACCTGAAAAAGCCAATACTTTATTGAATTATGTACAAGAAAACTATACTAGGTCAGTGACAGGATGGTGGATTTTCAGTTTAAGAGATGTCAAAATATGACATCTGGGGGGAAAAAAGCACAAGAAAACAGGAGACATTCATGATATATCTGTTAATAAATTCCCAGATCTTCTTAGTAATAGTTTCCATCTATTTATTAACTCTCAACAGATGTCTCTTCCATGGAGTTGTCCAATTTTCCCTTGAAGCATGAATTCCACTGGCTTACTGTGGGGTTTTTTTTTATTCAATAAAATAACTTGTGTAGACACACTGCTGTATATCTTCCCTTGTAGCCATGAATTGCATGGCCAAGACACAGCCAGAGCTAGTACAAGTGTGTGTACCTCTGCTGTGCTGTCTGGACATTTTTGTATCACTCTTGCCAGATCAGTGCAAGTTTACTAGAAACAATACCAAACATTAGGGTCCTCCTTGCATTGAAAGGATGCTGCAAATATATCCATGTGCCTCTGCAGAAGGCAGCCTTTGTCCAGCCAAACATACTTTCTCAAGCTCCATGCTTTATCCTAGTAACAGGAACAGAGAATAGGCTGGGTCAACCCAACTTTGCACAGGTTTAAATCTCTACACATCCCCATCTATTCTTATTTGAATAGCAATGTGCCTGGGTTTAAATGCACCACCATGCAGACAGACTTATATAGTTCATTCTGCATGGAGGTATTTCACAAATATTTCTGTTCATGGAATAGAAGAAGCCAAATCCAGATGAAATACCTGTTGCTGAGAGGTAACTGCAGTAATGGGCTACACAAAACAAATAGGCAGATAAAGAAAATAACCTACATTCCATTAGGAAAATAGCTCCAGAAAGAATGATCCCAGCTTCTCATGCATTGCCTATAATCACCTGTAGAGATCATATTGTTTCAGTGTTTCCCCATAAGATGAGCAGGTAACACAGCTTCCTTTCATTCCTAACTCATTATATGACTAAGTTGCTTAAAACTATTGTTCTTTACTAAGCATTCAGAAAGAAGACTATGAAATACTAGACTTGGTCAGATCTTCATGTGCAACCATAAGATATAATTTTTATCCGGCTGAAGACAGCAAACTGCAAAAATATGCAAAGATGTTCCACCAAAGAATTAACCATTCAGCTGTGTTTTAATCCAAATAAGTGCAAAGATTAGGAAAGAAATGACATCTTGTAATCACAGATTCTGGTGTAGAAAAATTATATAAAGACTTTATTTTAAATAGAAAAGAAGGGTATATAAATATTTGCTGACAGTATGTTTAAAATGTTTGCAAAGGCTTAGTCTCTTATATCCTTAGGTATAAGAAATCTTAAAAGATTCCTTCAGGATAAGCAAGTACCAGTAATCCAATGAAATTACTTTTGGATCTAATGGAATTGCATTTCTGATAAAAAATGTGTTTCTGTGAATTTATCACAACTAATTTGTTTGTAGCTTAGGAAATAAATCCTGAAACTGATTCTTTTTAATTCTAATGCCTGATTTCTCACAAGGGTCTTTTTACAACCCTTACAAAGTCTCTGCTATAGAGCTATGGAGATTCGCATTCTAAAATAAGAGACTTTATGTTGCAACAACTCCCAAAAACCACAATGAGATGATTTACAATAAGAACAATGCAACACTGTGCATTTCTGTCACTGTCTTTTCTCAATATGTAAAATCCATTCAAGGCATTTCCCAGCTATTCTGGGCTATTACTTTATTCTCATTCCTGTTACACTCAACAGGCTGTAGTGAAAATCTTAATGTTACTTCAATGAGGAGAGGCAGAAGAGACATTATCTTAACACTGGCTATTTACAAAACCCAAATAAATCAGCATCTCTGGAGCAATGGATCATTCACTTCCCACTGCACAACTTTTCGAGTGCAGATTCTCCATTTCTTGCAATTCTCTGCGATTCTCCATTTCTCTGTTTGCAATGTGAAATGCTCTTATAAGAAAGAAAAAGCCCTTTTATGGGTTTTGGCAAGTTAAGAAACAAATAATCAACTAAGTTCCTGTTTTATGATCAAAACTGTTCTAGAGAGCTTGATGGCCAAACTTGGGATTTCCCTGGGAAGTACCAAAGACAATGCTTAGTTCACCTAAACAGGCTGCAGTGGCACAACGCTCATGCACTTCATGTGTGTGGCATCTTATCATCTTTCTGCCAGGGTCAGGATTAATGTGCGAGACAGTACTTCTTCTTCCGTTCAAAGGCACCTGCAAAAATCTCACGAATCTTTTAGGTTCTCACAGCACAAAAGTGAACTTACTGCAGGTGACGTACCTTTAGGAGCTTTTCTCTTTGTTTTGCTATGTTCAGTTTTTCAGAGAGCTGCCTGAAAGGTAAGTTGGATGTTTCAACGTCTTCATGCACCAGAGTGTAAGGATGTGCATTGCCTTAAATTAAAAAAAAAAAAAGCCACTGACTATCGCTGCATTTTTCACAGTCAGCTTCTAAGTAAAAGCAAAATTAAAAGAAGCTAGACTTATATGAACTTCTTTATGTTCTTTGAGAAAGCCTTCATATTAAACAAGCAAGAGATGCTACATTCTGTGCTTAGAGACAATGCAAGACTAAATCGGCAATAAAGAAATGTACATGTACTCTTAGAAATAAAAGTCAGCCACTTTGCTAGTATTTATGAAAACCAGGAGTGTTAGGCTAGTGTGAATAAATATTTAATGAGCATGGCAGATTAACACATGGTTACTTTGACTCTTTTCTCTTATTTGTGTAATACAGTCAAACAGTGAAAAATTATCCATCAATGACTATTTGATCTGAAAGAGAATTACCTGCTTATAAAGTTCTGGTTATGCAGTAAGATTAGCATCACAAGACTCATCTAACATAAAAGACATATAATCATAGCAGTCACATCTAGAACAACCTGAGTGTAAAAATAATTACGTAACAATTAAAAAAAAATGTAGCAAATTATTTGAACCCATATTTTCATAACTTTTATTGGCTTCAGTGTAAGCAGATTCTACCTCTATAGAAAATCTCACCATTTCTTGAAGAGGATAAAGAGAGACCCCAGAAGTGTTGAATTTTATAAATAGATCTTGAAACGGCACATTTGTGTTAACTCTCACATTCACAGGAAAGTATGATACTCATTTGAAATATGTATATTGTAAAAACTGAAGCAACAAAGTCAGAACTATTCATCAGTGCAACACAGCATAAAAAGCAATCGTGCAAACGGGAGTACATACCTCTATTAGCATTCAGAGCAGCCAACTGTGATTTCAGTTTTGCAATAATGCTGTTTTGAAGCTCTATCTTTTCCTGCTGTTCACGTATTTGCTGCATGTAGTTTTCTGTCTGCAAATATAATTTAATTAGCATTAATCTTATTCTGTTTTGACTAGGGGTCTCCTATTTGGCATATAAAAAGCAGCTCTGATTTTTCAAGATAACAGTATTTGTGGTTGTCTGTGTAAAAACCTTTGGCAAGTCCATCTTTTTGGGACTGTAAGACTTTTAAGTTAGGATTCTTCATTTACAGATGTAGAATACATGGAACTCAAATTAAATTTTTTTTTTCAGAATGCTTGTCAGTTTATCTATAGAAAAAAGTAATTTTCCCCCATATTTTCTAACAAATAATATAAAAATAGGCTTTTAAAAAGGTAGATTTTAAATGGAAAACAACAACATTGTTTATTCCATACAACCGAAACTCCGTAAACATTTTGACTGCCTATGAACAGTTTTGTACATTTCTTTGAATGTAGTGGACTAGTTTTTCTAACCTGCATAATGGGGCTGGGGAGGAAGGCGTCCTTTGTCTCCAATACTACAATTCACGCTATAAACAGGCCACACAGACTCCTTTAATAATACTGCTTGTATTTCATCAAACTGTAAATTTTGCTAGACAGTCCATTAATTGAATGAATGGCCAGGTGGCAAGAAGATGCTAATATTCAAAACTATTATTTCATTAGCACATGCCTAATGCTGCAATTACAGCAGTGCTAAAAACAAGCAAGAAAACTTGTGAAATCCCAACAAGAAAACTTTCAGGAATGCACTGAATTTTTCTGAAATTAGGAATATGTCTATTACTGAAGAGGTCACCACCTGCCACCATCTGGGACAAGACTCAGCATTGTTTTGATGTCCATTCATAGTTTAGCCATAGTGCCATCTAATTCTCAAATCTCAGCCACATTTAAATTCTATACCCTCCTACTGTCCACTGTGTTGTCTGTAAAGCAGGCAGGAAAAAATCTACAAGCAAAATTGATTTTGAAAGGCCAGGTAGTTGTACTATGAGAAGATTTTTTAGTTGTGTTAAAAAAAAAAAAAAAAAAAAAAAGTGATCAAAGAGCAGTACACTCCAGCAGCTATAAGAGACCTCATGAAGCAGAAAAATCACTGAGAACCAAATTGAAAATGTACAACAGCAATGTCTTGTCAACACTTCTGTACAGAGCACAGACATGACAGCTAAAACAGACAGAAGAGAAGATGCTTTTGACAGCCAGTGTGCACAAATTATTCCTTGAGTCAGATGGCAGCAACAAGTTACCAACTAGAAGATCTGCATGACAACCAACCATCCATCTGTATCAAACACCATCTGGCCGAGATGACTCTGGCTTCTGTGTGCTTGACATGGCTCCCAGCTCTAGAGACTGGCAAAACAAGTGGCCTATCGGTAACTTAAGTAGTAAACTGTTAACAACAGCATGGTGGACAATCCAACAGTGTGTGGAGGCCACACAATGAACAGAGGAAGGTACTAGACTAAAGCACTGTACAAAGGTCATTCAAATAACAGAGGAGTTTGGTTCAAAAAAAGCAACATAAATATTAAAACTCAAGTAATTTTAGTATCAACTCTTGAAAAAATACTTTTGTTCTCTTTTGAAATCATAAAATTCAACTACTGGAAGTTTGATTAGGACAAAGATTTAAACTGGTAGTAATCCTCTATGAAAGGCTTTAAATTTTAAATTTCTGAACCATTAAAAATGCAGAGAGCAATCTTGCAAGCATTTAGTTCACTTAGCACTGATGATCTCACACTTCTCTGGCTTTCTTGCATAGACCTTGGAAGGACTATCTCATTTTGTACTCGATGCCTTGTTTCTTGGTCAGAAGATTCTTTCATGTAGTTTTAGATTGTTCAGGAGTATTAACTTAACTGGCTTTTCTTCAAATAGTTAATAGCTCACCCTAAGAGACAGAATTTAAAAGATCCCTAAACATTCTAAAATGTCTTGCATTTTGTTAATTAGTTGTAATTTCAGCACAAAAATCACACTACTTATGCTTGTTATGTAAAGAGACCTCTACAGATTTACACCAGCACTGCTGCAAGTCTATGAATAGAGACAGACTGTACAGTGGATGACTGCACACATGACTGACTTGAAATATGTTTGTTCTATGATGCCTTGGCTAGTTCATTCTGCCATGCAAAGAGATCACAAGATTGGGTCCAGACATCAGAATATTCTCTATTAGATCCTTCCCTGCTTCCAATTCTACTACTGCTCCATAACTTGACATGGAATATGGTTCATTGGCCCCTGAGCTAAGTCCCAGCCAAGCAGTTCTATTGAGTGTCAGAAAGTCCTGTAGCAACGAAAACATTCAAGCCTGCCTGTAACAGAGGTGCCATTGCTGGGCAGAACATGCATGATAAAAAGACTGTGACAAAGCCCAAACCTGACAGCTTTGAAATATGCTGTCCTACTTGAGAAGTTCTAGAGGAGTTTTGACTGAACTAATGTTTTCTGCAGCAGACTAACTAAAACTTCAAAGGTGCTTCTTACTGGTCAGAATGCCTCCAAAACTTTCTGTTACTGCAGTAAAGAATAAATGTACTGGTTATTTTTAAAAGAGGAATGCTTATTCTAGCAACTTTCAGGTACAATTGTCACAAAGATTGTTTAATTTAAGCTATTTACATTAATAATATAAACAATTAATTTTTAAGAATGCAAATTAAATTCCAAAAAGTACTTTGTTAAAGTTAGGAAAATTTTATATATATCTTTGCTGTGTTTACATTAGAAGAATTCATTAATCCTCCAAAAAACACTTTTCCAACCTTTAAAGCAATTAAAAATACAAAAAAAAAAGGTCCAAATCTAGAAACCCGCCCACTAAATTCAAAGCCTAATGAGTTACTTTGCAGTGTACTGACATGGTTTCATAATGGCAATTTCCAACTTTAGCAGATGCGCTAAAGTGTGCATAGCTAAAGTGAAACTGGTATATACATGTACTACCATCCTCCATGGGAAGGATGGCTTTAAAGATAGAGTTCAGCTTCCAACACCTACTTTTTGCTGTAGTTCTTTCATGGCATGGTCCCTGTCCATGCATGCTTGTCGATAGGCTTCATAAGCTTTGTTAAGCTGCTCTCCAATGTTTTTGTCCATAATTCCCAATGTTGTTTCATCACTGGAAAGAGGGTCAAGTTAACAGACCTGAAAAGTAATCAGAAGGAAAAAGAGAGAACATTAAGAAACAGTATATAACTATTAACGTTAAGCAGTATATAACTAAAAACATATATAGCATGACTTGTACCACTGTTGTATTCAACTGATACGTGCAGTATGTTTAACCATTAAGAGCATAGCTCTGTTCACCTCAACATTTAATTTTATGTCCAGGGATAGGTTTAAACAAAAGACAAACAAAAGCAGCTTAACTCTTAATCCAATTCTGGATGTATAGAATGTATAAATGAATCTGTAGTTACAGTGTTTAAGACTAAGATTTAAAATTGGTGCAGATTACCCGTTACCAGATTTTATGTGATCTCCAAAAGTTTAACGTTTGCGTAATTGTGAAATAAAGACAGCATTAATGACCAAAGCTAAACTCAGCTTTTGGCATTGTGTGGAAAAATCATGCTATGAAAATCCAGTGAATTAGTGTCTAGAGACAGAGTCCTGCAACTTGATTAGAATTGGGAGGAAGGGGAGGATTAGAAAAGGGAGGAAGAGAGTCCCTGGTGCACACACCCGTGGGATTTTTTCTCTTGAGGTTTTGGAGGGTGCAGCCTTGTTTGATCCTGAACTCCCAGCTGCACATTGCCCTCTTCCTTACACCACTGGCTGAGGTACTAGGAAGGTACCGCCTTCCCCAATTCCCTACCACATATCCCCCTTGAACCTGTCATTTTATCCCAAAGTTCAGAAACTCAGGCTTGTAAAGACCCATTTGTCTGTTTCAGGAGTCAAACTGTCTGGGCTGTGCAACAAACTTGCTGCCTGAAGTTGGCAAAGACATGAAGATCCATTTCAAAGACCTTAATGATACCCACTCCAATGGAATTATTTGTGAAGACTTTAGCACACATCTTTCCCATCAGCATTAAGAAATAAAAAGATAAAAACTCAGTTAGGTTGAGTTTTAATGAAACCTATCCTATTCTGTGACAAATTTGAAAATGTCAACACAAGCTATCCTAAGATAGAGTTAAAATATCTTTTATCTAAAAATCAGTGATACCAACCAATACGAATTATCAAGACTTGGACCTTCTCACACAATATTAGGAACTTTTTACGTTTTGTGTACAATTTCAGTAACAACTCCCAAAACTACAGCTCATGAACTTTGACACATAAGACTAGAACACTATTAAATGTCAGACTCCAGTTTCAAGAACTTTGCAAACAAAGGTCATTTGCTTCTATAGTAATATATGATACTAATTTTAAGAACAAAATTTAGCATAATACAAGTATAGTAGAGAACAAGTTAGTGAAGTCTCAACCCCCACCCCACAGCAAAAAAAAAATTAGCCATTTCATCTCTCCTGATATTTAAAGCAGTATGGATGCCACTATCATCTCTCACTATCTCCTGGGATTAGGCATACACCACAAATATTGCTAAAGGAAGTCACATGAGGATAAGCCCAGCAAGAAGAGTATAAGGGTAATTTGCCTTGGACACTGCTCAAAATTCTAAAGATCGCAGCTTGAAAATCTTGTTCATGTTTCCTTCTTTTGAATATATTCCCTCTCATAGGGCTTGAATACAGAAATGCGGTCTGACTTTTCTAGAAGGTTCAACAGAGTACTGTATGGACATCACACTTTTTTCTCCTGCAAATTTTATTTTACTGATATGTTCCTACAGGAAAAGCAATTGTATCTCACCTCTGGCATGGCTGTACTTCAATAGCAGCAAAGGAATTCTTTAACAACTTGGAATTTTTAAGGGATCCTTTGATGTCATAAACGTTACTGAAATCCAAGTTTACAAGTTTTGCATAAAAGGCCTACATTGTTTCACATGAAAGGCTTTGTTTGTTTTGAGTTCTTTTGTTTTCCTAAACACCAGTTTAGCAGTTTATAACCCCCAACAGTGCATAGTGTGTCAAAGCATTGTTAGTAACACAGGCTACATCATCCACCTCCTTCCTCTCCCAAATGGCATCCCTTCAATAAATGGAATATTCATGCTCATATCTGGAGCACACCTTTAACTGAATGGGTAGGTTTCCTTTTCAGATGAAGGACTGTTCTGTGTAGCTCAGTGAATAAAATCAGATATTATATCTGCCTTCAAGGACAGGTGCTAAACTGCAGAGGCCATTGTTATAGCTAAAAGTGACTGAAAGTGTATTATCACAATCTTTAAAAGCATGTGAAGTCTGCATCAGTATTGATTTTGTACTCTTCCAAAATCCTCCACTGTTAACAACTTACCTAGTAAATGGCATGTCCTGTACATATGAGACAACTTCAACAAATAAGTGCAATGGGATCTAAGAAATTAACTATGTTCAGCTTCTAATGGAGAGAGTAGGGCTCAGCTCCATGTAACTCACAGTTCACAGAAAATGAAGGTTTTAATTTCATTCATGCAAACTCAAACCTTCATTTGAACAGCAGTATTTTAAACTTACACCTAATTTCCAGCCTTTTCATCATTCATTGTGACTGGAAACATTAACAAACTGCTTCTGTCATTTGGATACATAGTATCAAAAGTAATTGATCCAACAGGCAGAACTGTAGCATAGTGCCTGATTTTCTATTTTGTATGGAAAAATAACTTACTGGTAGCTCCCTAAACTTCAGACTCCATGCAAAGAAAGGTCAATGAAAGTCATTACTAGTGATAATTTAAGATGGTACTGTAACTAGAAGAATTGGTCCTTTATTTGCCCCATACCCTAGATATTCTTCTTTGACATTACCCTTCCCTTTCTTCCAGCCCGAGCAACCTTTCTGTAAACTGTATCTGTAAATCAATCCAGTTTAAAACTAAACACTAAATGTATTTTTGCCACACTAGTTTTAATGCAGGTCAGAGCCACACTCCACTTCAAATGGCATGATAACACAAGGAAGCCTGCACAGGGACAGAAATCAGCAATAGGCAGACAGAACTCCTGTGTTCAACAGCAGCACTGGCTTTAAATCGTAACATGAAGTCACAGTTGTGTAACAGTGTCACAAGTCCAGCCTTCCCCCATCTCTGGCCATGCATTTTTGCTGCTTACTGGTACTGCTATCTGTACTTCCATGCTACATAGTTGATTATGCCAAAGTAGCTCCCTACTTCCTTAAAAAAGCAACAACAAACCCCCTAAAAAAACCAACCTTGGAATTAAAACTGGAGCTAGCTCACTGCAAGGCTGCTGGAGCACTACTACCAGCACAAGGAGGCAGTGGGAACATGAGACTAGCCGTGGGCAGGACTGCTGCAGTCTAGATTTAGATTGGATTAAACTACTCTGTAGTCACACCCCGGGTTGCCTGCTGCTGGAATAAATAACTGCTTCTTATGTTATCTGTCTCATATCCAGAACTCCTTGCAGTTAGAAAAACTGGCTCATTTTCCTGCTTCTCCTCCATAGGCATCAATATTTATCAGGGAATTTGCCAACTGTTCCTTGTCATTTACCCTTCTCCCTGCATCCAATAAGGAGGAAAAAACTCCCTCCTAAGGCCCTAAAAAAACGCCCCAAAAACCAGCAAACCAAAAAACCCCAACCCAAATATCCCCGCTATTTTAATCAGTTATGATTAGTTATGTTGTATCCAAATGGCAGCTGGAACATAATTCAGCCCAAAGCTGACAATCCTGATCTTTAGCAACTTACATTGTGGATATTCATTGGATCCTAAAGACTTTCACAATCATTAACAGCAATATGTAGTCAGCAGAAATGCAGCACTACAAAATGCTGCATTTATTCTAACTGGGCAGAATTAGAGGAAGAGATTAGTTACAGAGGTTGTCCTGCACCCATGAGTGCTATGCTGCTACAGCTATGGCAGTGACAACTGGAATTTCATATTTCAGTAAAGACTTATACACTGGATAACCATTGGGTACAGCTAATGTTGTAAGACAAACTTCTAAGTAAACAACAAATGAGACCTGCAGATTATATTAAAATACTTGCTTAAAATCAGAAACATTTTGCTGATGTAGGTGGTGGGAAGATAAGAAGTAGTAATATGCATTTTCTTAGTCAAATGCCAAAAAACCTCCAACACAAAGATTAGCAACATATTTCTGCTGCAATCCCAGCTCACAGCTCACTAGAGTTTTCATACTAGTTTTTATACTGCCTCAAAAACCACCTTAAATTATGAAAGAAAAGTTTTAGCTAATCATGTGTATATGCACATTAATTCATAATACACTTTCCTACCTCTCACAGTTTCATGAGAGAGGAGAACACAGATGCCATCCAACCGAAAGTACTTCTCTATATATTTCTGCTCTCAAAACCGATATTTCTATTGCTATATTTTCTAAGTTGCACTGCCATCATCTTGGGAACTGGAAGCCTGTTGAGGTAATAATTTGTGTGAGACTGAGAGCTCATTGAACTTTTTTGTGTTTTGTTTTTCCCCTCGTGGTTTTCTGAGTAGACACAATTCCTGCTTCGCCTGACGGCGAGATGCGTCGTTAACACAGCAGGAGCCCCTCCTGGCACAGCAGCGTTAGAGCTGGGCAGCTCCCGTGCGCTCAGGGCTCGGGACGGCGATTCCCGGAGCGCTGGGGTTCGCTTCCCCCGCCGCGCTGCCGCTGCCCGCGGGGGCAGCCGCCTCTTCCTGCTCCTGCGCTCGCCGCCCGGGCCATCGCCTCCCGGCAGCGAGCCCGCTGATCCCGTCCCCCGATTCCCCGCTCCCGGAGCGCCTCCGCACGCAAACGACGAGCCCCCGGCCCCGCTCCCGAGGCGGGCCGAGCGGGGCCGAGCGGGAAGCGGCACCCCCGGGAGAGGGGGGCGGAAGCGCGGCCCGGGAGCCCCGGCTCGGGATGCCCTGGTCCGAACTGCGGCCCCGGGCCGAGCCCCGCCGCTCCCGCGGGAGCGCCAGAGCGCGTGTTTCCAAAGCGACTCAGACTTACGAGCGCCTCACGGAGCCCGCGGTCGCTCCCGGCACAGGGCGCTCGCTCCTGCCTGGGCGCCTTAACCCAGGAACCAGAACCGACTTCCTGCCGTGCCTCTCCCCGCCCTGTGACGGGGCGCTGTCCGCGCCGGCCCCGGGTCGGGGCAGGGCAGGGCAGCGGCCGCCGGAGCCGCCGGTTCGCGCAGGGATGGCACCTTCCTCGTCCGCCCCGTGCAAGGATGGGAGCCTGTCCGCTCGCCTCCGGCTGTCGGGCCGTGCCTCTTCTGTCTGGCTCTAGAAGACCCCTCAAGCAGCCTCTGTGCTCCCGACGTCCACAGCCCTTTCCTGTTTCTTTCTTTCCGTGACTTAGAGTGATTTGTAAATAACAACAGTTACATTTGTAACGTACTTTTCATGCTCAGGGTGGTTTCCCTCTGAAGGGTCTGTTGTAGGTTACTACAGAGGCATTTCTCTGCCTGCGTTTATTTCATGCAGGCGATTAATACTATAGGTAATAATATAATGGAAATATACTTTAATATGTTTTAATTTTGCTACTGCTACAAGGCTTTCTCTCTTTAGGTCACATGTATAAGTACAACTTTCTTTCCTGACGGTGTGTAGGAGGATGGGAGCTGATGGGAGAACATGAGGCATTTGCTACATACATACAGGATACCATCACAGAGCCAGCGGCAGAAAAGCACTACATATTTTGAGTTAATCTCGGCTGCTCTGAACCCCAGTGAACATACCCATGCAGCCGAGCTGTGGTGTTTCTTCTGGGGCAGAGTTTTTAGTTTTGCCCACTCCCAGATCAGAACTTGCATTCCAGCTATTACAACCTACCTGTCCTGGGTGCCTGCCCTTGGAAGCCTGGGGACTGAGCTCAAACACAGCCACAGAAAAAGCAGCCAGGTGTTGCTCTCTGTGCTCTTTTGAAGATTATTTCTCTTATAATTTATCTTTCCTGCAAAGACTTTAGCAACTCCTTTGGTCTGTTTTGGCCTGCGCTAAGGCTAAAGAGACTTAAAGGCAGATAACTTAATGAGCCTATAAATATACTTCCTGTTTGGCCATTTTTAAGAACTTCAGATAAGGTCCTAATGATCTATTGAGATTCAGACAGTTTGCTCTTTTAGCACATTTCCAAGAAAGGGGAATACAATTTCCTTTTTCACAGACAGTGCTTGAGATGTCCAAGTTAAGGTTTCATTCAACGGATTATTAAAAAAAATAATAGGGTGTAGGCAAAAAATTGTTTCTCTTTTTATTGTTTCTCTTTTAATTCTACATGTTACATTTTTAGCCAGTTTTGGCAAGCAGTTATGCACTTAAAATTATAGTGGATATCTCAGCTGAAATATAAGCTGCATTTCTTAAATTCAGATCAATAAATGCAATATAATTTAACTGCTGCTGTATTTAAAATGAATAATGTGCAGAAAAGTACAAGTGGGTGTTGTCTGATGATAAACATGCCTCAAGTAAAATTATGGCTACCTGAATTCAAATAGCCATAACATGTATACCACCTCTGAAATACTATCATTGCATGTTAGTTCTTTTAGGGGGTAAAAAATTCTTTATTTAATTCTAGGAATGTACTTAATGTAAATTTGCCGTGAAGGTCTCAAACTCAGCAACTCAAAACTGGCAACTGTCTACAAACATGACTTTTCAAACTAGGTGCATTAATCTCTTAGTGCTTTATCAGTAATATTCTTTCACAGTAAAGCATGGGAGAAGTTGATTTTTCCTCTCCATTCTTTAGTGCCTTCTTTCTTTACATTTCCTCCCCCAGTACAATAATGTATATTTTACAAGCTTTACAGTAACCCATCTTGATAATCTTAGAGACCTCAAACCTTTGAATAAATTAAATAGAAGGAAAGAAAAATACCCATGAAAATAGTACAAAACCTCTATTTCATAGCTAACTTGATCTCTGATCTTTTAGAGCATTTTATGCTCTACAGTCAATTACTAAATTACTTTTTGTCCTTTTCTTCCTCATCTTGTTTTCTTTTTCTTTGTTTTTCTGCTTCCTCCTCTTCTGTTGCTGTACTCCCTTCCCTACAGCTATTCCAGGAACAGCTTTCTGTATTTCTGCCCCACATCAGTATTTCACACTTTTATGTCATTGTCAAGGCAGGATTGCTTTCCTATATGTAGTCCTCACAAGATAGCTGGAAAGAGGCAGCACATATCAGTGTATTTTAAAATTATTTTGGATTTTAGGAATCTCCTGATCTTAAAAACAGTTGCAAACCACTTATCTGGGTTTGGGAGTGGTGGCACAGGGCTTCTTATATTTTAATATTTTATTTCCTTTTGTGTTCAGAGTCAGAGAAAGTCTTACTTTGACTACTTATGCTTAGAAACTTAGAGTGAGGTTTGTTGTTGTTGTTGTTGTTAGGGGCTTTTGTTTGGGTTTTTTTGTTTGTTTTTTCTTGGTGATTGGGAATTAGCAAGTTGATGGCTTTTTCATAGTGAAAATTTGAGTTTGTGCTTTGTGGGTCAAACAGCCTATTTAAATACTTACATCATCTATATGCAGTTTGCTGTTTTACATTACTTCTGAAATGGTATTTTAACAGGAGTTTTCCTTAGTCTGTGCTGATGTGTTAACACTGTGCTCGTTGGTTACACTGCGCTGAGGTCTGGGGAGGAACTCACTGCTTTTGGGAGAGGCTGCTGCTGGAGCAGCTGGCAAAGGGCTGTAGTTCACCAAAGGTTTCATCTGATTCCTTTTTATGATTCTCTTAGCTTATAAATGCAAATTGGCTTCTGCTAGAAAGAGGTTGAAGTGTTTGTCGCAAGTTTTTAATGTAGCCATTCGTTCAGACGCTAGGTGGCTCACGTCAGATGTTAAACCTTTTCCAGAACTCAGAGACTGTGGTCCCAAAGGAGTGTGCTGGGTGCTGAAAGAATCTCTGTTGCTCTGGGGTGTTTCACCGTTCTTTTAATCTGTTGTTGCTTTAACAAAATAAAAGGCGTGTTTTGATCTTGAAATGCCTTTCCTGGTCAGATATTGAGAACTGTGGATTAATTTTGGCCAAATGTTGTCATTCCTTAGTGTGCAGGAAGTTGAGGCTGATTATTTTTTTTCCCAACATCAAGAATAGTAGTTGGTGAGCCTGTGTAAACCTTAGTATGTAATTTTCCTTTAGGTTGTAACAGACAAAGTTAGTTTCTGAGTTCCAGAAACTTAAGAATATTTAATTAGAATGCAGACATATAGATTTAGAGCACTATAAGTAACATAAAAGTAATGTCATATACTTTTTTATGTATCTGAATGCTGATGCTGATAAGTCTAATTTGCTCATTGTCTTTGCAAAGTATAGGAACAAAAGGTTTGGATTTTCTTTTCTCATCTCTTTGGTAACTCTATAGGCAATCTTTATGTTGCTGGGGGAGTATCAACATGATTATGAAATGTGGTATTGTGCTTCTTATGACTAATATTAGCTGGGAACTTCCACTGAGAAATACCCAACTGAAGAACTTCCTTAAATGCAACAGGGTGCAGAAAGTCATTCTCTGAAACAGAGGCCTTATTAGAAACAGCCTGCAAACCAGTTTTGGACCTAGTGCAACATTCTTTATTTCTCTAAGTGATGTCAATGATTTCTGGAGGCTCCCTACCCTGGAGAAAGGTTACTCTGCATGAAAAAGGAGCAGCGCATGAACAGGCAACCCTGCATGCATGGGAACAGTTAACATACAGAGCAACTGTTGGGCCAAATATAATATGGGCCAAATATATAGTTGTGAAGAAAAAGTCCATGATGATAATAACACCAAAAGAAAGTTGCAATAGCTTTGGAAAACAAATGCCATTCCTCTGTATAGAATATAACCTGTGTTACATATAGAGGGAGTAAAAGATGGGGAGTGTAATACTTCTTTGAGAAGAATTGCTAATCAACTGATTCTTAGTTAAGCTCCAAATAAATTTTATTAGACAGACCCTTAAACTCTGTTTTATTCTCATTATGTCTCTCCCCACTTCCCCTCAAACCACTGAAAGTTCTGTAGAGCAATGTAGGAAAAACACTTTATAAAATTAATGTACTAGCATTAGCCCACTTCCCCTCAAACCACTGAAAGTTCTGTAGAGCAATGTAGGAAAAACATTGTAAAATTAATGTACTAGCATGAATGCCTTTTTGCCATAGAGGCAAGTATTCAGGAAATTTAACATATAATCATTAATTCCCTATTAATTTCACATTAATTAATGTGAAAAAGTGAGATATTATGGTATCAACTAGATTATATAGGCCTTTTTTCTTTGTCCCCTGCTAAAATTCATTAAATCTTGATAGCTCATTTGTATGGAACTACATTATATACAGTATCTAATACAAGAAAATGTGATTGATAAACAGAGCCTTTGCACTATTTATTAAATGTTTTTTGATCCCAAGCCTCTATTTAGGTTTTCAGTGTGGAGTAAGAGTAGAAGTCCGGGAAGATATATTTGAATTGAAACATTTAATTTCTGGAATCTTACGACCTCTTTTCCTCTTCTACAAAAAGTGGAGTTGTGTCATGCAGCAAGACCACAGATTCCACAGTATTATTTTTGTTTCTGTAGTGTCATAGAATTCCACAGTTTGGGAAGGAGGAGACAGCTGTTGATGCAAAGTCATTACATTAATGGACCTGTGTTAGTATACCTCTGGAATTTCTTGTCAGAACTGTTCAGGATGTAAAAGTTTTGGTGTTCAGGGGGAGATTGGACAACTAAATACTTGAGAGATTCAATGAGGGAAACTAAAGAGACAGGCACCATCAATCTCAGGAAGTTCTCTGACCTGAAAATAGCTGGCAGCTGGGAGAAGACTCTGAGGAAGTATTACATATGCTTGCCCTGTTCTCATTCTTCCCAGGGCATTGATTTCTAGCCACTGCTGAAGAGAAGATGGGTCTGAACCAATGTGGCATATGTTCTTACGTTAATGACTTCATGCTGATACAAATGTGTAGGAATTTCTCTGCATTAAACAACCTCCTGTAAAAGACTGTATTCTGTAGAAGTATAGGGAGCATTACTATTGCAGAAGCTCCAAAAGATCTTGGAAAATCCATTCAGAATTATTTCTTAATATTTTGAGAATATCCCTTTGAAAGATAGAACCTTTGGGCAAATTTTTTAAAGATATTTTATCTGGCTTCTCTCAAATATGCTGAGTATAATTTGACTGCGTTTCTAGTTGAATTATGATGACCAACAGATCGGCTGCATAATATCATTACAACCACTCACAAGGCTTAACAGAAGGTATGTCTGTGTAAATATATAGGTGGCCTTCTTCTCCTGTGTAACCTTTTAACAAAACCACCATAGTGAAAAAAAAGGTTTTGGAGTTATTAATCTCTGTAACCTTCTTTTTTTTTTTTTTTTTTTTTTTTTGTGATATAGTTGTTCTAACTTCTCATTTTAATTTTTAAATCTTTGTATAAATGAAAAGGTGGTTTTGGACTTCAACAAAGCTTTTCTTGATTCTTACAATCTTCCTATGAGAGTTTGGTGGATCTAAACTCAACTACTTAGAGTGGCAAGACAAAATAAGAATCTCAGATTAATGTTTCGGTAAATCTTAAAATGTACCATTGCAACAAAGTTCTACAACTGAATAAACAAAAAGAAAAAAAAAAAAAAAAACCAAAAAACCCAACAAGAAAACGCAAAAAAAACCCCAACCAAAACAAAAATAAAAATAAATAAAATTGAGCAGTCAGGCTGCTCAAATTTTAACTAAAATTTCTTGATATCTGCATGCACCAAGGAGAAATCAACAGCTGTGCCTGCTGAATTTTGTGGTAAATCTTTCCCAACTTTAAGCAAAGAAAGCTTGAAGCCATGTGCTGTGTAGCTCATGGTGTTTTAACACTGTGCTGGGTTGAATAAAGTCTCATCATCTGTGAAGCTAAGAGGAGTTAATGATAATAAAAATTCAGACCAGCTTCTTGCAAATGGTATTTGTTCTTACCATGCAGTAAACAGGAATATATGTACAAAACATAAAGAAAAAAATATTATTCATTTTGTGTTGTCAGTTCTAATACAGAAATTACATCAATGGTAATAACTCTGACTTTCTGGATGAGCTGTCACACTTCAAGATTTATTCCCGGTGAAGTAGGGAGAGAAGCACATGATCAATGGGTTTGGGCCTTTTTGTATAATTAGTGGCAAAACGCATGTGCACACACACATGCACACACTCACTTCGTCTGGCACAGCTTCAGTCTTCTGATACATCAGCTGCTAAGACATTTTCCTATCTGTAGCTGCTTCCTCTGAGTGAAAACACACCTGCTCTTCTAGCATTGTATCCACTTATTGTTGACTTTCTGGAAGCAAAAGATGTAAGAGAATTTTGGCTTGTAGCAGAGATCTGAATTAGACTGGGATAATTCCAGTCTTATAAAAGCAATTATACATTAATTTGTATTTATTAATTACCAATTTACTTCTTTAGATACATACCAAGGGTCTAGAATGACATGTTCAAAGTGATATTTTGCTCATATTATTTTCTTCCTTTTTATCGTTTTGGCCATTTTGGCAACTTAATATGAAGGATAAAACCAGGAAAGAGAAAATAATGCATTTCGAGTTAATTGGGAGTAAGAAAATGAAGTACCAGAGGTCCTCCTTCCCTGGTGCTTGGCCTTACCTTTCTGTCCATACTCTGAAGTACAACCAAGCTGACAGCTGTCTCCAAACCTCTCTTTTAAAAGATGTGACCAACACTATGGCCTGGAACTTAAAGAAGTGTTCTCAAGTTTTTTCTCCAAATTCTTCAGAGGCAATGGACAGATAAAGTATTGTTCTATCACTCCCACCCCTCACACACTTGTATCTTCCAACCCATCTCTTCCTACTTTGTTGACAGATGGTAGAGTAGCTAAAGAAATCAGAAAAGGAGTTTATGGTTATGGTACCAGTGGCTTCACGGAGGCTGCTACAGCCTCTGGTACATAACTTTGCTACACAGAATGTAGAGCTTGCTGAGAAGCAGTTTTAAGTATAGCTGCTGTCTCTGGGTAATACTCTGTAGCTTTGAATCCTTTCTAGTCACATCTCCTGGAGATGAGGATTAGATTTTGCATGGACTAATTGGGAGAGATCACAGAGACTACATTTCTCTCTTGGCTACAACAATCTTTGGGTTCCAGTCTCCTTTTAACAATGTTTACATGTTTTTTGGCACAGTAGGCAGTAGGTCATTCCCACTTTTCTGCTTTTGACAATCAGTTTTACTGACTGATTTTCTACTTTACTGGTGCTAGAACAGCCCTCTGAAGATACCATCCTTGCCAAAGGCAGCATCAGCTTTACCTAAACCATTTCTAACATATGTTTGCCTGTTTTGAAGATCTATATTGGTGATAAAGATTTCACAGCCTCCCAAGAGACCTTCTGTTCTTTCTTACAGATTTTTTTTTCTAAATCTCTAATTATTCTTCAGTTGAACCACATTTTCCACAAGGTACAATGAACAAACTGGACAACATGATCCAGCTGGCTTTCCACCATAGTTTTCAACAAATATATGCTGACTGCTTTATATCTGTAAAATGGGACAAAACCTTAAGTTTTTAAGGAAACTTGTTTGATTATTTGCTCCAGTATTTTTCTCAGGAAGAAAGACAGATCAGTAGGTAATTTCCTGATTTCTTCTGTTCTCCGCTCTTAAAGATAAACATGACATCTGTCCTTTTTCATTCTTTTAGAAGCTCATCTGTTCTCCACAAGTTCTCAAAGATTTTTGCTAATGACTCCAAAATGTCTTTATTCTGTACTCTAAGTATCCTGAAAGGAATTTGTTCAAGCTCAGCTGATTTGAAAATATTTTGTCTAAGTTATTGTCCTGTCCTGTATTCTCTTTCCATGTATCTGAGACTTTTTAGCCAGCTGATTGAGGCTGACCCTTTTAGTGAAGAAAAATAAAAAAGGTATGAACTTTTTGGACATCATCTCTAATAATATTTTTTCTCCACTGAGTAGCAGATCTTAATTTTCTTTGTCTTTGTTTTGCTATGAATGTATTAGAGGAATACATCCTTTTTCTGCATTGCTATGTATCCCACCTTGACTTTTCCGATTTTGCCATTTTTTACATTCTTTTACACTCACTGGTAACTTTATTGAGCTTGATTTACCCAGAAAAACCTTCTTATCTTATTGTTGTTTAGCATGTTAGGATTTTTTGAAGTGTATTTCTTGCTTTGTTCCTAGCATTAGGGTTAGGGTGGTTTGTTTTATCTCCTCTTTTTCTAAAGGAGATGGAAAATCTCTTAAACTCCTTCATTTATTTTTTTCAAGGATCATGATGATATCTAAATACTAGGTTTAGGAGCTAAAATGTATGTGTAGATGTAGTCCTGACTGACTTGCCAGAAATCACACTGTGCATTTATGTTAGAGATAGGTCTGAAGCATAGAAATGTCTTGCTCATATCAGTGACTTCTGATTCCTATTTAATTTTTGACCTTATTAAAACAGGATTATTTGGTTATTGTCTGATTTCTGTAGGCTTATTTTATGCTAGCAAATTTCCTTATTTACCAGTTCTTCTTTGTGTGCCCTTCATTGTCCTTGATTATTTCTACATTGTATTGTGGGGAAAAAAAAAAAAGAATTAACGAAAGAAAAAAAGTTTCAGTATGTATTTTTCCCATCTGGTTAGTCCAGCACTCTTCTTAATTAGTAGAATGCCATCCTGTCAGATTCTCTCCTGCCAGGAAGTCATTCAGCTCCGAAATCACTTCTTCACCTCCATCATATATTTTAACATTTGAAAAAAGCAAAAGTCTAAGATATTGTATTCTTCCTTACAGCAGGAAAAGCAAAATCAGCTATAGGAATGCTAATTAAGTGTAGTTTAGGATTAATTTGTATTTAAACAAGGTCTCATGGGATTTCAGAACGTGTAGTCAGAATGTAATAAAATATGTAACAGCACTTCTCAATTAATATTCCTTCATTTGGGAACAATGAAAAGCAGCAAAACAGGTACAACCTCTTCCTTACTCCTTCCCCAGAGTTTATTCAATGCCCATTCTGCTTTCCCGAGTCCAAAGGTCAGCTCCTTCTTAGTTTTGGGCAATACCAGACTGGATCAAGAATAATTTTATTCCCTTTCTTGAGTATTAAACCTCTTTTTTCACTATAAAGCCACTTACAGACAATATGTTGTGTATTAACTCATAACCCAAACGTCTGGCTACAGCAATTGTGTTACATAGACATGATTATTCTGTTTCTTTTCCATTGTGTCAAGAGAAAAGCCAGCCATTTAAAAATTAATGTATGGTTTCATTATTTTATTTTTAAAATGATTGTCATTTCAATAAAAAATATTTAAATCAGTCAATACAATCATACTGATTATAGGTAACAAGGTAAATAAATGTTAAAAGAGCATTCTTTCAGAAGAAAAAAAAGGACAGTCTCAAGGAGAAACCTAGATCACATCTGTATTCAAAATTGTTAAAAATATAACTAAACATATTTGAATAGTTTGTAAGCAATTAGGAAACAGGAAAAGACCACAAAGTTACAAAACTTCATAAAATTCCAATTTTAGGTGGAATTTGCTGTAGAGGAATTAAATAGGAGAGAATTAAGCAAATTTATATAATTTTAAAGTAGATTGTAGCATTTCTCTATCTTTTTATAATTTTTGGTGCTATAGAATATATAATGTTTCTTTTAATTTCTGTAGAAATTTTTCCTTTTATATGGAAATAATCAGAAAATAACTATCATCAGTAATTGCACCCACTGGGTATTTCTCCCAAAATATTTCTCCTGTATTTTTGACTCCTCTGTGGTGGGGGCTTCACTATGTTTTCTGGACAGCTGGCAGGTGTGTTTAGGCCAGCTTTGCATAGAATGGAGCAGAAGTAGGAAAGGTAAAGTAAATGACTCAGAAAATCTTCTGTGCATAAAACTCACTACCCTAGGCATCAATTTCTAGTTGCTGTAGGGATCTCTGAATCATTTAGGGATATTTGCTCTGCAGGAACTTCTACTTTTGTGGAAGAAAACAAGGGAAAAAGAGATGATTGTCACAAAACCACTAAAGGTAATCAGTTCTGTAGATGTGACTGTTCCAAGGTGTGGGGAAGCTGGATAAGATCATTCTATATACCAGGTTTTAGGTTTTACCACTAGTATCTTAGCAGAATGAAAGCAATTATGGTTTTTGTTCTATAGGTTAGCTTGTGAAAATTGGTGTTAATTGAATGACACAAATTCTTGAGTAAAGGCCATATCCATAGTATGGAGCCAGGCTAAAATGTTATGCAAATGAAAAGCAAAATGTAATGCCAGTTCAACGTAATTCTTATTTATGCTTCTAGCCCAGCTAAAGAAACAGAAGACACCTAGGCATCACTTTTGTAGTTAAGCAAAGCTTTCTTCTTGTTTCCAGCAGCATACCATGTAAGATGTCAGCATTTCAGACAGTAGACAGAGACTCAGTGAATATTCCTCAGTTCCTGAAGCTCTCCGTAGCATGCTTACACTCTTCTCATACTGGAGTCACTCCAAAAAATAAGTATATCAAAGCCAGTATTTAAGACCATGGAAAAAACACCCCCCCAAACTGATTTTTATTAATCACTGTCTCTTTGGACAGCATTTTGCTTCCCTAAGTGTTTGTCAGATTTGTGCCCCAGGCATGCATACTTGAGAAATAGAGTTTTATTTGGGTACTAAATAACAAAATACATCTAATTAGTAATAAGCTGCTTTTTCTGACAGAACATAAGACTTATTAAACATGACTGTTGGGTTCATTCAGTGTCTAAACAGGACCTTGCTGCAAATCCCAGTCTACTTGAGCAGACATGCAGTAAAATGCCATGGGTAATACCTCATCATATCATTAGGCATAATGATAATAAACAGTGATAATGAATCTCTTGGCCACTTTTATATTAAAAAAAAAGAGAGGATATATCTCACTACAGGAAAAAACAGCAGTTGATGAGAGGTTAATATGGATATATAATATAATGAAAAAAGTTAATTATGGAGAGATGTTAGACAGCAGTTATTTCATCTATAATACTAGTATTTTGTTACATTACAAATACAGCTTTCACTCCTATTCCTACCTTTGGTGACCAATTAATGTGCAAAGGGTATCTTAGGAAGAGTACTCTATATTGGGATTTTTTTGCCAACAAAGCTGGGCGATGCTAGGTAAAGCTTTCTGTCTTTCAGCATGCATTGATATTTCTTTGTTTGTTCTTTTTCCATTAGAATCACTGTCCTTCCTTCTAGATCCTCCTGTCTTCATCCTCTGCTGCCTCTGCATGTCTTATAAGAGTTTCTCAGGTTTTGCTCTGCCTTTACCCAGACTCCACCAATTCTCTCTAACTCAGCCATTCCTTCCTATTCTGCTTCTTGTACCTCAGAAACCCCCTAGCCTTTGAATGATATAGCTACTGCAACTTCTCTGATTTTTCAACCAGCAACCTGAAGAAACTGTGATTGTTGTTGGCTTTAAGCTCTTCCTAAAGAGTGGCTGCAGTTGTAATAAGACAAATTCTATTTGCCAAGATGCTATCTTGCTCTTGACTATTAAAATAACAAAGCACACTGGATTGTGGAAAATAAAAGAGAATATGTTAAAGCAGATTCTAGAAGTGATGGAAAGTAAAGAGAGGACTTGGGTTCTAGCCTGCATAGCACTCATTACTTCTCTGACCATTTTTGCGTTTGCTCTGTAGTGCAAATTTTTCACTGTCAGATCTCACTGCCTTCACAACTTCCAGTGTAATGTTCAGACTGAACCTTTAAATGCACTCAGCATTCAGAATATTCTAGATGGGGGTTTGAACCAAATTGTTGTTGCTGTTTAAAATGGTAAGTTTTCAAAATGAATTGATTTGAAAGCAAATATCTGTTTACATCTTTTCAGTGTTTGAGAGCCATACAAATGTTGGCCTGGCAGCAAGGGTAATGAATATACAATTATTATACTATCAAATTTATTTATTTTACCTAATTTACTTATTTTAGCAGATTTCTTTATCTTTTTTAGCTCTACCCCTATTTCATTTTGACATCTGACTGTGTTTAGCAGTAGGGTAATGTTAAAAATAACCCAAACAGACAGCTTGGCTAAGGTTGAGTAAAGGGCTTCTAGAAAACAAAAAGTGAGTTGAAGTTTGCAGGGGTGGGGGGGGAATTAATTTAGAAAAAAATACATTTACCTTAAGTTTTTTCAGTTCTTCTTGGATTTTTCCTCTGTGCTTCAGGTCCCATTTCCCTATTATTTTTAAATTTTTTCTTGCTAATCTTTGAGGATGAGCATGCATACATTGTTAGTAAGTATTCATGGCTACATGAATAATGCAAAGGATATAAATAGGCTGCTGGAAAATACAAAAGCACTAAAAGATTAGAAATGCTGTTAAATAGAAAAGGTGTTTTTGGAAATTATTAATAGTGTTGTCCTTTTATGATCTTAATTTTCATAATTTTTGTGTGTATATCATAAAACAGCATGATTCATTAAATGCCTAGTTTGGCATTTGGGTTCATCATATGTTTCTGAATATCAAAACAATAGACATACTACCTCAACGTTTTTTTTCTTATAATAGGCTTTTAACAGAATATTACAGATGGTGTATCTTGATTGCTCACAAATTTCAGGTTTGTAGTTTTCCAAATAATTGTCTTATATAATGGATTTCAAGACTTTGTGTTAGATCATTGAGACAGTAGTGAACTTCTAGATGAAACCCAAAGTTATTAAAATGTAAGGAATAATACTGAGTACTTAAGTTTTATCTGTGGATGGTATTTTCAGATTAATCAGATTTTCCATCAATGCAGTCTTGAAACTTGGATTGTCTCTTGGTCATTCATAATGTCACATAATTACCATTCAAATTCTGACAATTTTCTCTTGTCAACTCAAGCACAAAAAGACAGTGTACAGCGGGCATGAACATGGACAGGCTATCAAAAAGGAATATGGAAGCATTGCTTGGGCATGCAAGGATGGAGTTAGGAAGACCAGAGCTAGAGCTGGAGCTGAAACTGAAAGGAATGTGGGCAGCAAAAAAAGCTGAACAAACTTGTGTGGGTACACTGGCAGCCGATGGAAGACCTCAGAAAATGGTTCCCCTTGATGAATGGGGCAGGCAATCTAATACTGAGGATGAAGGCTGATACCAAGAATGTCTTGTTTCTGTCTTCATTGGCAAGGTCTGCTCTCAGGCCCCACAGATCTCTGTTCCCAGCAGCATAGTTCATGGGAGAATGCTATTGTCCACAGCAGACTGCTGAATCAGAATCAGCTTGAGAAATGGGGCATGTGTTAAGATTGTAGGATTTATCTGGTATTGCTAGGGGTGTTGGTTGGTTTTCCCCAGTATAAGGTGTTTCTAAAAAATCATTTGAAAAGTCACGATTATTAAGGAATATTCCTGATGACTAGTAAAAAAGACAAATAATATGCCTGTCTTCTGAAAAGGCTAGGAGGAGAATCTGGTGAACTGCAGACTTGTATTCCTACCTGAAGTATAAGAATGAAGTATTTACAAACACATAATTTCTAAAAACATAGGATGGTGTGAGCTAGGCAATACATTTTCATAAGACTTTTTTATTGCATTTTCATAAATAGATTTGGACTCTTGATTTTCTTCCTATCATACTTCTTCTTGCAAAAATTATTTTGAAAATATTTCCACATGACAGCTGAGTTTTTTTTCCATGGAATATTGATGGCAAGGACTACAAACTAAATACTATTAGGTGTGCATCAGCTTGCATATAAATTGTCCTTTGAATTATGGATTCAATTCCTGACATTGTTCAGTCAATCACTTGCCTGGTCTAGAAGAAAGCTGATTTAATTTTGTAATTTGGCCTAATATTTACAAAGGAGAGCTAGCAAGGAGAGAGAGTAGGTTTTATTTTGGTTTTAAATGAGTTCCATTTTACCTTCTTCTTAAGAGATGACCAACCCTGGTCTATGTTGTCTCCTTTTCTCTATTCCTCTTTTTCACCAGTCACAGATGGATAGAGTAGTACTTGCAACCTCACTTTATCTTTCTTTGTTTTTGCAACAATCTTTGAGATTTTTCATCAGAGCTAAGGTAGCCATGGACTTGCTAAGGTACCTTATAGTGAGTATCACATTATTGAGCTTGATAATGTCTTAAATTAAAACTTTCTTTTAAAATCTTTGAACTGATATTCTAAAATTCTCAAAACCAGGTAATTCTTACCAAAAGGCTTTATTATTGCTCCCTGACACAAGTAGACAGCCAGTGTTTTGAGACCTATTGTGATTACATGAAGAAGTTAATGAATGGTTGAAAATGTTTTTGGGTTCTTTGTTTTGTTTTCTGGTCAGGTAATACAAAGTCTTTTTCAGTACTTACTTTATGAATAAACAACAGACAGTTTGCTAATAGTTTCTCTGTCTGACTTTCCAGTTAGTCCTGCTGCCCAAGGGAGCTGCTTTTACTCCCTTCTAAGGTCTAGCGTGTGACTGTCTCATGCTTTGCCCTTTTAAAATTTGCAGCCACTACAAAGAGGAACGTTGGCTTAGAGCATCACTGTTTATCAGATCTGTGTACAATCTAGTGCCATTTGTTTCCATGAGAGTTTCTAGCTGTCTCATTAAAATGTTTCTTCCAATTAGGATAACCAAGAATTACCTGACTCTAATTAGGTTTCTGTTTGCTTGCAGATCAAACATGGACTTGATGGCTTAATGGTTTCCAGTATAAATATATCCTAAACATTTCTAGTGCACAGAAATGTACATAGATTCCATTTCCTCACAACAAAAACAGAAGCTCTCTATTCCTCTTCACTTCTTCTGGTTTCTTTTTTTTCAACTCTTTAACTTAATATACAACAGCAGATGGGTATGATCCCTGTTTTGTACCACACTCTGTCTTGATGCTTACTACATTTTCTGCTCTCTTTGCCTCCTATACCCAGTGTACCAGTATCAATGATGACAACTTCTTTACCTGGGTGCACTTTGAAAGGAAGCTCTGTGGTTTATTCACAAGGGAATGAAAGCATTCTGAACATTCTGTTCATTATTTGTCATTGACTTTCTGACCCACTCAAAAATAGGTATTATTTTACCAAATTCCTCCATAATTGCTATCATCTGACTTGTACTTTTGGTACTAGCAGGGGAACCTCCAGGCAGATCAGCAAATCGGGCTTTGTGATTTGCTCAGGTCTTTTTGCCCTGCACCAGTGAAGACTACTCAAAAGACTCCATCAACACAGTGCTGTAAATCAGTGTCCAAGCAAGGGTGATTGACTTCACAAGATATCTGATGAGGGTGTAAATTTATTGTGTGATAAGTTTGCCTGCTAGGTGCAATCTCTTTGTGACTAAGCTGCTTTTGAAAACATTTCCTTTACATTCATCAAGCCTCAGTTTCATCTATTAAATATTAATTATTCTATGGAGAGAAATTTAGAAGTTTAGAAAAATCTAAATCAGTTTAGAATTCAGTACAGCAATTTTTCTTATCATTTTATATGTTGACATTTAGAGAACTTTTTTGTTATTTGCAGATACCTTTCTGTGCATATTATAACACAGGCTGGAGATTTCACTGGGAGGTCAGGTTTGTGGGTATATGCTGAAAGGAGTTCTGCAAGAAGAGGTGCAATAGTATTAAAATATCCAAACATAGTTGCACAAAGATAAACATTAGTACACAAAAGTTTTACTATAAACCATGGATTTTATAAGGAGCTAACCTATTTATTCCATGGCTATAAGTACCTTTATTTCTATAGTTTGAATGGGAAAAAGAGGCTAACATCTTGAATACAAAAACCACAAACAAACAACAAAAAATGCCCCAAACCCAGGAAGAGCAAAAAGAACTGAAGTCCTGTAACATATGATAAAGAAAAGAATCTGTGTCTGACAAAAGGAGTGAAGATAAAAAATCATACATGGTTTGGTGAAAATCAAGTTTCATATGGTCAGGGTCCTTTTTTTTCCCAGTGATGCGTTCAGGTCAGGCCAAAATAGCTACATTTCTTGGCATTTCACTTGGTATAATAAAATGCTACAGGATCTCCCCCCTTTCTCCCATAGCACACTTACTAGATTAGTCCAAATTCCTTTACTCAAATCTGGTAGTTCTGGCATATGGGCTACCAGCTGCCCATAAAACCGTGGATATCTTCATTTTACAACAGGAAGAAAGCCTTTTTAGTGAAGCACTACACATATATTTTATAGCATGCCTATTTTTATTTGAGTTTCTTTCCTCTCTTATCTCTCAACACATTTAGATTTCAGATCATGAGTTTTGAATTGTTTTGAACTAAACAAAACAGAAATGTCTTTGCAGCAATATGCTGCAGCTTTAAGTGTCATATTCTGACCGACAAGAGAGATAGGAGGACAGCACCATACCTATCCCATAGCTTTCATCTCAGGCAACCAGGGATGCTTCTCAAACACTGAGTGAGGAGAGGTAAATTCAGGAAAAGCTGTCTTCTTCAGTGATGACCATCCACAAGTCACTTAACAGCCCCTTACCATTTCCAGAGTATACCAAACAGAATAAATAATTTTAATACATTTCCAGTCTTCCAGGACTGGAGAAATCAGTCACTACAGATATAAAACTGTAAAGCTTTGGGTTCTTTGGTAGTGTGAGGCTCTCATTTGTGCTACGGATATAAAACTTCTAATTACATTTCCTGTTCAGAGACTGTTTAAAGTTTCAGAATGGCAGACAGGAGGTTTTTTAGCCTTACAATGAGAAGTAAAAAGCAGCAGTACAACACTCACTAACAATTTTTTTATTTTTTTACTGAATAGCAACTATTGAAATGTCAACATCTATTCTTTACATCTGCATCTCCACAGGCCATGGATGTCCCTGGCCTCTTTTTTTTTAAAATCAAATGGCAGTCACAACTTCTTTTTCATATGTTCTGTATTTATAAATTTTACAAAGATTTTAAATGGATTTCATGCACAGTGTGATCATTTAAAACATTTATATCAAACCCCCCTATTTTCCCCCCCTATTTTTCCCCCTATTTCCCCTATTTTTTAGGGGAAATATGTTAGGAAATATATTCTCCCCCGCCCACCATTTTAGGCAAATGGAAAGAAACCATTTTTCCTTAACTAATATGTTCCTATAATTTTTTTTTCTCTGTAGTTTTGTGAGAGATATTTTGCAGGAAATTATTCTCTAGATATCAGATCTTTAGAGATACATGGGCTGGTAATTAAGAACAGAACTGATAGAGCAAACTCTCTGGTTCCTATTTTCTCCTCCTGGGGCAGGGATATTGATGAAGTAGACCTAGCCAAAAAGATAAGATGATGAGAAAAGATGTGCCTCTGTAGCATTATATTTACAATCAGAGGGTTCTTTAGGTTAGAAGATGCCTCTGAAGATTATTTAGCCCAACATCTTGCTCAAAAAAGAATCAACTTCAAGGTTGAATGCAGTTCATGAGGAACTCACCCATTCATCTAAGTTCCAAAAATCTCAAAAAAATGGCAATTCCCGAACTTCTCTGAGCAGCAATGCTGCATTGCTTTTCCAAATGTCCTTGTTAACACAGTCTTTGTCCCCACTAATGCACAGCTGCTGACACATGTTCCATGTGCTCAGCAGGATCCCAGATCCTTTCCTGCAGAGATGCTGTTGGTCTCATGTTCTTTCTACCCTCTGCTCCCAACTTCTCCCTTCCTTTCCCAATAACATTTCAGGCATTTGTGTGGTTGTTGTTTTGTTTTGGTAAGGTCTATGGGTTCTGTAAATGCAAACCTATCCTGTATGCCCTTTCTTTTCTATGAAACTTGCTGTTCCGCCTGTGGGGTTGTGAAAGAGTACAAGGCCTTTGCATTAGTTTTCCCTTGGTGAAGCTGCTGATCTGAAAGAGCTCAGCCACTTCCCTGAAGATTGAATGAAAGCCCTCACGTCCTTATGAAGAATTTTAGAAAAGTTCTGCACATGTAAAACTTATTTTTTACTTGAGATGTTAGCACTATTTAGATAGATTCCAAAAATAGTCCTTGGCTTCATCTCTTACAATTCACTATGTATGTATTTTGTATATGTAATTTCTAGAGGTTAAGAGGTTAAGGTTTAGATTATTCTCAGAAACTACACAGGAAATACATGCAGCATACCAATAAAACCTTGAAAACAGATTTACTTATGGATTGCATAATGGGGACAGTGAAAACATTATAGGAATAAGAGAGTTTCATGTTGCAGTGGTAGCAAAGGAGCAGAAAGGTTATTGAACTAATTGTATAATAAGTTATTAAAAGAACTGCTATGGTGACAGATGGAAATAAACACTGCTGCATGAATAATAATCATGTTTTTCCCTACCCAGAGATCAACTCTAGACGTTCTGTCTGAATTAATTTTCCTTTAAATTAAGAGAAAAAAATAAACAGAAAACAAAAGAATTAAATCCCTACATATGTCTCCTCTGTAATGCACTGTAATACAATTTTCTGTCAAAAATGGAGGCTATCCTTGAGTACAAGACATTTAGAAATGTGCGTGTATAAGATATGAAAAGCAGTGACCAATAACATGGCTCATTGTATCAGTAAAAATTCAGACACTAATTGCAGCTAAAAACCCTACAGAAGCAACCCAAACAAAAAACAAATGCAAAAGTTGTCCAAAAGAAAGTATTCTCCATCACAATAAATTAATTACAAAAAAACAGATGTACATTCTGCATAGAAATAATGGTCACATGAAAATAGAAGCCACATTCTGATACCTTTATGTATACTAATACTGCCCTTCTCTCTGCATAAATAAATTACTCTTCACTTTTTTTTTTCCTGTCTTCACATTTTTTTCAAATCAAAGTAAAATTTTCAGGACAGTCAGTAATGTTTTCAGCGTATTTGTACAGTGCGTGAACTCACAAAATCTAAGACCTCTGGTGTACTGTCACAGCAGAGATGAGAACTGAAGGAGTAATCATGTAACAAAGCAGGGGGTAATTTTGTAGTTTTTATGTAAGTGTAATTCCCATTGGTTTTGAGATAAGTTTTGAATATGTTATGAATACAGGATTAGAGAGGTGATACTTCAAATCTATGTGTCAGCTCTGTTTTCCAGCAGCCAAGGTTTGTCTGTTGCCTATTTCAAAGTAGGACCTCTTATATTTTCCATTTTGTAAAGCACTAAGCATGGTCTTTGGTCTAAATAAATTATGAGTTTTAAAACAGAAATATCCCTCAGGCCTTGGCTTTTACACCCATGCACTGATCTTGTTTGTATTTCTAGATGCTTCAACTCTGATTTGTTATGTTTTTAAGCAAGTTGAATTAAATACTTGAAACTATTTTAGTTTCTGAATCTCACAAAGGTAGTCTTGTTGCAAAACCCAGGTATTTTAAATACCCAGGGCTCTGAAACAATTCTGTCTTTGCTAAGCAATTAGCACAATTTTCCTGAAGTGTAGTGTATGACAGGCATACTTGTAAACATACTTGTAAACATACCTAAAGATGACTTATTTATTGCTAAATTGTGAACGGAGCTGCAATTCCATATACGTTTATTATCTGTATGTAATAGTCATTAGTATGGCATTCATATTTTAATATTTCTGGTGACAATACCAGCTATTTGAATTTGCTATGAAAATTTTGTCACAAGTCTAACTTGCAGTCAGCTGTAGGTGTGTACTCAAATGTACAAGACAAGTTCAAGTTAGGCAAAAGAGTTTTTTGAAAGCACAAGAAGCACAGAAGCTTCCCCAATCTTTCTGTCACCGTGTGCAGATTCCCATGGGCTCCACTTTCAGGGTGAGGGTAGCAAGTAATTGAGGGTCTTTCAGAGATATGACTGAACAATAGTCACCTGTTAGAAACGGAGGTGAGGATATCTCTGGGGATAGATTGAAGGAGAGCTGAACCCAGAGTATGTAGGTGACTCTCAGGTGAGATTTAGCACTGTGTTCAACACCAGCTGGGACCTGGTCACTAAACTGTGAGAATTAGGCACTGAATAAGTACAAGTTGTGTACTCATTTTGCACAAGTCTTGCTCTTTAGTGTAAGTTTTGTTCAGAAGGCAGCAGGGACGCCTGACAGTGCTTTTGTTCATTGCAAGGTTCAAATGCTGTATTTTTTACTTGGTAGCTCTTATTTCTGTGAGATTTTCAGAAGGAAAAAAGCAGTCTGTCTTTAAGAAGATTCAGTTAGGTGGCCCAACAGAATTTTGTGGGTACTTTTTATAGATATTTAGGCATGCTAGAGATGTAATGCTGAGAAACCAAGAGCTTAGATAGTCACACTGTCACCACAGGCTATAAATAATCTATCTTTTTTTTTTTTTTTTTTTTTTTTTTTTTTTTTTCCCCCCCGCTTAAAAAAATTTTTTTTTTTTTTTTTTTTTTTTTTTTTTTTTTTTTTTAATAGGAAGGGTTTTCATTGCCATCTAGCACCAGGATAAAATTTCCATGTGACCCTGTAAAAACCACTTTTTCTTCCTGATCTTTCTTTTCTTCTGCTTTCTCTTTGGCTAATTCTTCATGCTTGAGCTCTTGATTTAATTTAGATAGATAAATCTTCAGTAGCAAATAATTCACTCTGAACTACAATGTTCTCTTTACAGCACATAAAAATGATGAATAATAGCATCGTCTCTCAATGAACAACAGACTTCTAGTTTGTGCACGCAGTGCAAATCAGTTTTTATCTAGATTTTGTATTAATATCAAAGGGAAGAAATAGACTGTTTGATCTACTTTACAAAGTAAAGAGAGAAATCTCCTGCACCTGTAGTAGCTGTGGAAAAGAAAATATTCTGGTTTGGCTTCAACTACTGTGAGCAAACCCTTGACTATAGCTTTGAGTGGTGGGACATCTGTATACTTCAGGAGAACTTGTATACCTTGTCTCCTCCTTTGGAAAATCCCAATGACATACGTTTTGATCCCTTAAAAATGCAATATAGGAAACACAAAGGTAGATCTGATGATCTATGTGATCTCTGTGATCTATCTTCTGTCAGGCACATAGAAGCTCAAGAGAAGGTTGAGCTGTAAGCAATTAATCAATTTGTTGAGGGTATTTTGTTTGTTTTATGCGTCTGTGAGTGTGAGCTCCAGGGAAGAAGAAACCAGCAGAGAACAACTTGATGACCACCACGATTTCTGTTTAAAAATTGTGATCCTTTGACATCCTGTAGACACATTTGACACCCACCCATTTTAGGATTATCCCACATTTAGCACTGCTACTTTCTTCAGTTGCTTAAGCCTTCCATTGCTATTTTCTGCACAATACAAAATTGTGTATCTGTAAAGGCACTGTGACTTGAGTGATCCATTTGCAATTAAAGTAGAACTATAATGAATTTTCCCCACCTCCCACGTGCCTATTTTTACCACTTTTCTTGTTCTGACTCACAGAAGATGTGAAGGGAAGTGCTGAGGCCTTGCCTAACATTCAGTGTCCCAGGAAACCACTGCCCTCCCACTCAGTTTGCCTCTGCACAGGCAGTACTGTGTGAGCAAGCTGCTGCCATCGCGTGCTGAGCACCAGAGTGTGACTGCAGCCAGGATCCCACTCCAAAGAGCAGCATTGCTGCTGATCCTGATGTTTATGCTAACGTATTGCATCTATTAGGTAGCTCAGCTCGCAGAGAGCTCTAAGAACTGCAAACTGGAGGAAATGTTCTTACTGTATATAGATGTCCCAATCACAATAGCTGGGACACTGGGACACAGCTGGAACCTAAAACAATGAAGAACGGGACAACACGCTTACATAAGTGCCAAAGGAGAAAGGTTGTCTAAAAATCTGTGTATCTTTACTTTTGAGGAGTTTTTGTCCCCCACCATGTTAGAAGTTCAAAGTTCCTAAATTTCAAAGTTCCTCAAAGAAACCTTTCTTTCTCCCTAACCATCCCAAGAACTTATATTCTACTTCTGTGTTTTTCTCTACAAACACTGAAAAAAAGAAGCAGTCCTATAGGTTAGGGACCTATGTGCAGGTCGTCTTCTCCCAGAGAAATGCTCTTGTCTCTAGTCTTAAGTCAGGCTCTTGCTTATAAGATTCTTTTCTGGCTCCTAGAAACTTGTAGTCAGCAGGATCATGTCTGTACTCAAAACTCACAGTGAGTCAGCAGAAATAAAATTGGTCTGAAGAAAAGCTCCCAGAGAGAAGGATTTCACTGTATTGGTTTGTTTCTGATTTCCCTTCAGTCCTGATCCTGGAATCTGAGCTCTGACTTTCTAATCTTTTAGCCTTGCTTCCGACTGGAATCATCCTGCCTTGATCTGTTTCATTTCTGCCTGCTCCTCATCTTGGGGGTCTTCTGGTTGACTGAACTAACTTCTGCATATCTTTTTGCTTTTTCCATTTGGATCAATGAATGTGGACACTCCAGTGCACAAACTGGGCTCTATATTTGTCCTTAGAAGTTCCTGGCTTTGAGCTGTTGTTTGTGGTTTGCATTTGCACATCAAATTCAGCCCAGGCCCAGCCATGCAGGTATTGTCAGAGTCTGCAGTTGGTAACAGCTGAGCACCCAGGCTTTGCAGTGCTGGAGTCGTTCTGTAGACAGGGGTCAAAAGTCTTCTGTATCCCCATATCAACACAGCAAAAGTGTGTCTTCAGGTAAATATTTTTATAATACCCTTTATAGAGTCTTACAAATCAGTAAGTCCCTCTTATCAAGCCAATATATAGTCACATTACAATAATTACAGGCAACTTGAAAAGTGTATGAAAAAATATTGACTACTTCAAGCTAGTAACACTTTAAAGATCAACTTCATGAAAATGGGGTGAACTATATCCAAAAATTGCCATTTCTTTAAAGTATGCCAATAAATTCAAAATACAAAAACAACTAGCTAAGAATGCCCTGTATTAGAGAATGTTTTTGATCAGCTAAGCTATATTATAATGTGAAAAATTTAAAAATTAAAATAACTGAATATTATTTGCAACATATGTGGTATAAATACTGAACTTCAATGTATTTTTTCTAATATTTTCTGAATTTTACAATTAAATCTCATTGATGTAATGTCCAGTTTCTTTACTTACAGAGCATAAAGTGTACCAAGTATGCAATGTTTTTATCTCACTAAATGTTGAATATTAACACCCACATTAAGTGCAAATCTATTCTGCTACTTGACAAAGTAAACCGGGATCACTGTGTCCCAATAGTTCCTGCTGAAAAGTGGAAAAGTGCAGTTTTTTGAAAGTGAAGTTTGGAAACTATGGTCACTTTTTGGCAGAAGAGAATAATATCCTGGAAATGGCTGGTGCAGGAAAGGACTATGTCAATTTATATGGGCAGATTTTGAGATATAGGGTCTAGTGTTTGGCACTGTTCTTTAAAGACATTCTGGCAGGTTTAATTTGAATACATCTCAATCTAGGTATAATTTTTTAAAATTTAGAAATAATCTATATTTGTGCTTATTCTGGCATCATGGCTTTTTATGATGACCAGGCTAACATCCCTACAAAATGACTATTTATGTTGTAAGCCAGTGCAACTGGCCTGAGATAAGCACATTTCCTTTGTGTTTAGTGTGGTCATATTTCTCTTATGATGTTTCTGGTTCAGAAAAACACTTACTATAATTGTGAATATTAAGGAAGAAAATACTGGATGAAAAATTGAATGAAAAAGGATGCAACAGCTGAAATAAGTGGGAGAATTGAGAACTGGAGAAAAAAGCGAAATGAGATTAGCAGAAAACGAAAACTTGAGAGAGTAGGAGATAGGGTGGGAAGTGATCCACAGAAAAATTTTATACCCAGTATTGTGTTTCTTAAAGGATCAAATATGCTGTCAAAATTTTTACTCACAAATTATGGGATTTTCCTGTTTGAGTTTACATGAGGGGTGAAGGTGACACTGATTCCTTTCCTGATTTGTTTTTATGTGTATTGCTCAAACTCACTATAAAACATTGAGAAGTTCAGAGCTTACTTATAATAAATACAAGTCACAGTCTTCTTATGGTTTTTGGTATCAATGATTCCTTGGAATTTTTGAGATTGATGAGGCTCAAGTAAACTTTTCTTCTCTGCAATTGCAAAGAAGTTGGACCGAAATGCTGTTCCAGCTTATGGGATTTAAATCCTAATTATTAGTGGACAAGCAATTTGTATAAATTGCAATATTCACACTAAAATTTAAATATTCAAAATAATATAATTTGCTTATATCTGTCAGGACTTCATGTCCTGTGTGCTACCCTTTTGAAGAAATTATTTTTTTCCTGTATATTTTATCTTTCACATAGACAAATATAAAAAAAAAAGAAAAAAGAACAAACAATTTAAAATGGAGATTATGGTTGCAGAATACAGCTTTCTGTTCTTTTTTTTTTGTATATTAACAACCTCCTAAGCTTTGGCAAGAATCACCCTGAGCTTTGGAGTCAGATTTTAGCAGAGAAATAAATAAACCCAAAATGTCCCCACACCGAACCTTTCAAAGCAGTATGAAGGACATAGCTGTAATTTGTCAATATTTCAAAATTGCTTTGGTCTGGAATGTTCAAATCCATGATGTCCAACTCAATAAAGTACAGAGTGCCTTTCTCTTAATTCCCTTCAATACTAAAGTCTAAGTGTCTCGCTTTTTCTGTGTAACTATACTAAAAGAATAAACAGCAGAGAGCCCACCTTTTCATTTGCCAACAGAGTGACCTGAATTTTGCAGAGCTAGCTATCCTACTTGCCTCTGGAATTCAACAAAAATAACTGCAATTAATATTTCTTCTGCCATATGCCATTGTACAGTAGCAGATGATTCTATTATTACCTTATTTAAAATTAGTTTTTTAATTGATGATCTTTTATAAAGTAAAAACATTTTTCATGGCTGGCAGGAGGTATATAAACAAATGTATGAAGACCAGTTGTGTTCAGTTTTAAGACTTGGTAACTCAGATAATTATGCAGAAGTAATTAATTCAAAATCTGTTTATCAACAGTAGTCTGTAGCTGCAGGATTTCATCCCAGATGCATTAACAAGGGCTTATCACCTGCTTTCTTGTTGTATTTTATCTCCAAGGCAAATCAATAGGCAGAATATGGGAAAAAATGCCATTTCCACAACTAACAGGTAACAAAACTTGCAAGAACTTTTAATATCTCTTACAAATTAATTTTCCTGGCTTAAATTAAGATAAATTCTAAATGGAAAGGGTGTGCAAACCGACAACATTTATGCTTCTAATGCGTAGAAAAGCTATGTGAAAATGAGTTTTGAAACACAAAGAAATATTTAAAGAATTAAAATAATTATTTAAGTTATAATTTATTATTCTTAGTAAAATATTCCCTGTGCACTTGTAAGTGTTATGGGTGAATGAAACCTACCTGTTGAAGAACTATGCTGATGCAATTTGGTTTATTACTGTTATTTTTTGCTTCATTTCTGTTCTTTCATGTATTTTTTATGCTATGCTTTGAAGACCAGGTTTTCATTCACTATCACTTGTATTCATATAGAAATGTTAAATACCAAAAGTAGAAGTTTTGCTTTGAAAGAATGTTGTTTCACATTTTTGTCCAAGCTTGTAGTATATTCTAATATGGGAATAGCTTGATATCTAGTACTTAGTGTGTGAGGTCTCGACTATTCATCCAAGAAAATGTAGTTCAGAACCTGAGAGGTTTGTATTTCTGTTCATCAGTATATCTAAAACATTATTATATGAAAAAATATTTAAATCCAGATTTTTATAGATCTAAACTGCAGAATAGAAAAGTAAGCTGACTTCAAGATGTGCTCATGGAGTCTCTTCGTTCCCAATTTCTTTCTAAATACTAAAGTCTGATTAAACCAGTAGCTATGGCTACATAAGTACAACAGTTTCTTGTAGAATCCATAGACAAAATCCTGTTCCCAGTACAATCAGTTACATAAAGTGATTCCAGCATGACTCAGATACCTACAAAAGGTAACTGTCATGATCCTGCAGATATTCATACACTCTATTTACATACATATAAAATTAGTCATATACCTAAATATTGGCAAGGTTTGAGTCACTGTCAAAAGGCTATTGTGATGATTTTTTTTTAAATAAGAAAATCTTTCTCTGCTTTTTACACCTGTTGGTAACTGCTTGTTAATAACTTTCCCTTTTTTTTGGAATTCCAGAAATTCTTCCACTCTCAAGAGATCAGCGCTTATATGTGTTTATTAACAAAATTTTGTGCTGAGGTATATTTCTATTAGTATTGCCAAATCATATTTAAACAAAGTTTTGAAGTAAAATATAATTTTTTAGTCAGTGTTTTTTAGTTTTTGATAAGTATTGGAGAAGAAAGTCTGGTTCAAGGAGGCACAGATACTGACTACTGGATTTTGCTGCAGGTGTAAAGCGCAGTCCCTTTTCAGATAAGCTACATTTACTTATATACTAGCCATACCTTTAAAATGTATGGAGCAAGGCAAAGCGAGAATTATACACTGTGCTCAGTGTAGCGTAACATACAATAAATTCAGCAACAAAGAAATGAGATACTTCCAAAAGGACATTGTATTGCCTGCTCACAGGAAATTATAGGTAAAGAGAAGTGACAGTCAAGGGTTAAATTACGAAATTTTGCAATTTATTTCTCATCATTTATGAGATTGTTAAATGTCAGAAAGTGGACTTTTTTTCACTATCAGTATAAAACTGAACATACTGTGAGACATAAGGTAGCAGGTGTCTTGGCTCTAAACTATCAAGTCTGTGGGCATTCTGTTATAACAGGTGCTCCAAAAATTTGAACAGATTTTAACAAGAGCTGTATGGGCTTTTTAATTAGCCTGGTTACTCAGCATGTGGAGAAAGCACTAGGTATGTGCTTAAAACACCATTGTATCTTGCAAACAAATGTTTCACATACCCATAGTCATTCTTTTGCTTGTTATCTTAAAATTCCTTTCTATCTGATGCTAGCATTTGATTCTGGTATTCATTTTTCTTATAATCCATATCCTACCTGAAAAGAATCATCATACTAAAAAAAAGTGTTGAATACATATATTCTCCCATTTGGAAGGAAGCATTTAGAAACTTGGATTTACCTGATACTTAGCTGTGATTTTACTTGGCATTACAGAACTATGAGAAGGCACACAGAAAAGAAATTCTGTGTTCTGAATCTCTCAGTTTTAACTACAAAGTGTCTTCACTTTCAGTAGTGCTTTTCCCATTATTATAAAGTGCATCACAAGATTTTTTAGAAGTGGCAATGCAATAAACTGGAAAATAAAACCAAAATAATAAAAAATGATTTGATTTTTCAATCATTATGACTGATTAGATATGATTTGATAGATACAATTTGAGAAATTCATATAAATGCATGACTATAGCTTGTAACATAAAAATAGTCTCATATAATTTCATTTGTGTTATAGTGTTATTTCAAAAGAGTAAGCCAAAGAATGTCACGTTAGAGGGGGAAGAAAAAAGAAACAAAGTGGTGGCTTACATAAGATTTTTGTGCAAACTGTCATGTGGTGAAATCTAAGATTTTAATTTATAGATAGCTTTATTTTCATATGAAATTTATTTACTACCTGTGCTTGTGATATTGGCATTAGTATCTGTGGCTGGTATTTATCTAGAGATCTTTGCATCTATAATGACTTTGTTATAAAGTTTAGTGTTGCACATCTTAAATTACAGAAATAAGGGGCTTATTTTTTTAAACTCAGAAGAAGAGATTGTTGAGAAATTATGTGGAGGATTTCACACTTGAAACGTTTGTGTCAAAATATCTTTAACCACTTGGCCTAAGATTAAAAATACCAAGACACATTTTGATCCATATAAAATGCACGCTTTAAAAAGGGTGCTTAATTTAAAAAACGCTTATATCTGCATTTTTAAAGGAACTTCTCTCTTACATAAATTAATGTAAGAAATATACATTTTATGATTTCACTATGAATTCATCTTCTTTCTTTATGCTATTATGTATTTGCTCAGCAGTAATATACAAAATTGTAGTCAATAATCACTTATTGCCTGAAGTAATAATTAGTAACACTCTCACCATACTTTTTAAAATTTAGAAATGCCAATCAATTTACAAGCTTGATGGAACAGAAAGATGGATATGTATTTCTGCCATAAATGAAAGGAGCACTTATTCCTGTAGATGGTATTTTGCAAACCTAATAATCATGGTGAAAACACAGCAGAAAAAGTGATGCTATTTGTTAGTCACCCAAAACCCCTACAGATTTTGTAATTTGTTTCCTACTGAAGGATAAGACCCTTGCCATTGCATTTCTGTAAGGTAACATGGATAAGAAATGCAGATTACAGTAGTGCCTATTACTATTGCAGCTGAGACTGTGGCTTGAGCATTGATTGCCTTGGGCACTAAGACCAGTTTGATTTCTGACTGCACCAGTTCCCAGCACCAGCTCCTGCTCTGTAACCATCTCTTGGTTGTGCCAACGCAGTGGATTGTGGAGTATAAGGCAATTTTTTTTTTTTTTGAAAGTGGATGTATTAAGCCAATAACACTGGTAAATTTAATGTGTTATCAAACTGTGAGCTCATTTGTTGTGAAAATATAACCTACATACAAATTAAGTCTGCTGGGGCTCTAGCAATTCTGAAAATAATTATATTCTGAAATGACAGATCTAGAGAGGATGACTCCCTGACCCCTTCAAAGTCAGGGAGACTTTGAAGGGGTAGTAACTTAGAAAAAGTAGTCTTCCTCCTTATCACCATTTTTTCCTCAAGTAAGCACTGTCTTTTCAGTCTTTCAAGGGCTAGAGAACAGTGACCCCTTTAGCCTGATTTTCTAGACTCATCATCATGTTACCTGAATAATCATGCAAATGGAGATACGAAGCATCATCCCTGCTGGAGGGTGATTTGCATTATTGAAGCGCCCTGTAGGAAAATATGTAATGAGATTCAGGTAGCCATGGGAAAAAAATACAACAAATGAAATTGTAGGAGGATGGCAATATAAAATTAGAAATCATTACAGCACTAGTGAGTAATGAGGGCTACGAGACGAAAACATATGGAATTGCAGCAACCTATTTCTAAATTTGAGAGGGCTAGTCAGTTAATGATCAGAACTAGAAATTGCCATTTTTTTAGATATGCAGTTAAAAAAAAGAATCTTGCTTGTCAAAACTTAGCTATGTTATAATGCAATATTTACCTTGCAAATGTGTAAGATCTAATTGGATTGATTGGATGTTGCATTAAGATAGAAGCTAAGTGCAAGTGATGAGTAAAATGTTGGAAGGTGATGCTTACATTTTTAAATCTTTCAGGTATTTATATTAGGTATAAATATATATGTTAAAGTAAATATAGGGAATATGTGCAGAATACAACCCATGTTAAGGATTTCATCTGTAAGGCAAGATTTGAAAAAGGCTTCAGCCTTTATAAGTTTGTCATTGGAGTAGCTAGGGCAGATACAATTACGTAATAAGAACTATGAGGCTGTGTGCCCCATCTATGTAGCTAGAAATCTAGATAAACTACTTACCAGTATAAATTCTGAGTACAGCAATTCCATTAACTAATATTAAAAACATTACAACTGTAAAACCTTGTGAAGATTTAGGGCCAAGTCATGCTTCTAATAGTTTCAACAATTTATATTAAGCACAGGAGAGCAATATGGAATTAAATTAAGACATTCATTTAAATATTTGGAGGATTACAGTCCTTTAAGCTCTTGAAAATATAACTAAAACTTAGCTGACTGGGTAAGACCATGCTGTGTTCGAATAAAAGTTAATAATTCCATAGATCACTGGTAGAGGTATTAAATGATGTGCTTCACCATCACAATTTTTTATTTCCCACTGAATTTTACCATCTCACTGACTTTTCCTTTTCAGGGACACATCATATAGACTTTCTAGAATGTGCCCAATTTTAGTAAATTTCAGCCTAAAAATGACTTTTACAGAAAAAGCTGTGATTTTGAAGAGCAGAAAAATTTAATGAAAAATGAAGAGTTAAACACTAATTACAGTTTATGTTTTTAACATTCATTTTGGCAGTTCTCACTATCTTTTATTGTGCAGTGTCTGAGGTCAATTAGGATTCAGTTGATCTTGGAGTCAGTTGACAATGCTGTTTATAATTAGATAGAGGAAAGGGAAAAGGTTGATGTTTTCTCTCTCTTCCTCATTAGGGCTGGCTGACTGAGCCAATTTTATTGCTATCTTAAAGGCAGTTAAAAAGGTCATGTGACTGTTTCCTAAATGAATTGTTTTGCAAAATACTGTTGTCTTTGTATGGATACTCCATCGTTAGGATGGATAAATCATTGTTATTAAAATTTTTAAGTATTCAGTTCATCACTCTGATAGACAAAGAAAAGCATGTGAATTATTTTACCTTTCACATGTAATCTAGAAACTGTAAGGATTCGAATTTTAAACCATTGTGTGCTGTTTTGCAGAACCTGAACTAAAAGGATCGCAGTATCAACCTCAAATTTAGTCTCAAATTGTAATCTTTAAGAACTATTAAAAAGCACTTTCCATGAAGTAATACAACTGATATGAATATTTTAAAGCCAGACCTTTAAAATACTTGCCTTTTTGCTGCTTGATGGTTTGTTTAATAAACATTCATGGTAGCATAAAAGTATTGAATATACTTTGCAAAATTCTAAGAAAAAGCAGTTAGCAGTAGAATTGATGTATATTTTAACAGCCTTGAAACTAATTTTTAAAGTTGGCTGTGCCTACTGCAGTTATATAATGTAAGTAATCTTAATTCTTTAACATCTTTGTTATTTTAGACATAATTCTTCTGTTAATACTGCAATATTTATTTCATGTTTAGTGCAGCACTGACTCCACTAATACTAAACTAAAGGTGAAATGGGTATTACTTTTCAGAAAATTTAGTACAATGATTTAATGATGTTTTTACTTTAGTAATTCTTTTTTGATAATAAGTAATGAATATGTATTTATAGAATGGGATGTGAATTGCAACATACATTATAATCAGACTAATAGAAGATAACAGACAGCAACCCTCTAGTTCAATAATTTGAAATGAATGTAAACTGACATTTGAGAGTTCTTGGTTGAAAAAAAGGAAAAAAGCAACAAAAGATAAAAGAAAGAAGAAACTGTAAATGAAACATGAGAGGGAAAGTCCCAACAGTTCTAATTAAAGATATTTCAATGTTAGAACGGCAACATCCACCCACATGTCATTCTTGCATGACACGTAACAGAAGATCACCAGTTCTCTCTTCCTTGTACAAAATATTTTTCCCTATAATTGTTTATCAATAACAGCAGAAGTGAGAGGTTTTGCATAATCATATTCACAAATTGTACAGAAAAGCAGTAATTATAATAAATCTGCCTGTAACCAAAAAGTGATTGTTAAAGTAACTTTCAAGAAATGCTACCAGCCATGTATTAGCCAGTATTTTACTGCCTGCGTTGGTTTCTTTCATCAAGCGGGAGATAAAGGAGCAGCCTGGAGAAGGTGACTAGCTCATTGCATATGTAAAAAAAGTAAAATGTGTGTTTCCTTTATTTCACTCAGAGGACAGAAGTGAAAACAAAAAGCCAAGCATATTCATGACAGTGGCAGATGGTGCCAACCTTGCACAGCTATTTTCTTTGATTATTGGCTACTTATACTTTTAAAAATGAGAGACAAAGCCAGAAAGCTGTGGTTCTAGAAGAAGATAATGAAATCACACTGACATAGGTCATGTCGTGAATATAAACCAAATTTGTTTTAGATTTCTATAGAATTTTCCCAGATTTCTCCTTCTACTTTGCCTAAAACAAATACAGATCTCATTAATATTCACACAATATTGGACAGAATTTATGATTAGGTGGAATAATTTTCCCTGTGGCATTTTAGAGAATATTTAATTATTATAGTCTTTAAGAACTGCCTTTTTCTGCTCAAAGAATAATATTAACTCACAATAGTCAGTATTTTATTAGTTTAATCACTGTCAAATGAATTATGAATATCCAGTTCTGAAAACTATACTTACTGTGCCAAATCATATGAAACAACTTCGAAAAAAATTAATGCTGGATTCAGAATAGGGGCATATTTCAGTGTATGAGCAAACATCAGGAGGTTTTTGAGTACTTTTATTTCTTTTCTTACTACTCAGAAGATTCTGTGTAGTATGGTCACAGTTAGATGCATGTTTAATGAAAATAAAAGCTACAGACAGGTTAGAATGAAAGAGAAAGGAAAGTGTACCAAGGCCCCATTTATGATTACTGATTCTAAGACCCTTTCAAGCAAGATCCAAAGGGGAAATGGGCATCTTTTCCACCAAGTGAATGAATCACACTGCTTTTACAAAGGATCTAGAGAATGAATAAGAGAGTTTAGGGCCCAAACACCGAGACCAAATGAGCTTTTCTCTACATAGGAATGTGACCAGTCGTGCTCCTCTTAAAGAGTAGATTTCCTCTGCTAGCAGTAGAAGAAAAGTCAAGCAAACATGAATGGATGCTGAGCTCAGAGGGAGCCCCCACTAGCAAAGAAAGAAGTATCACTTCTTTCAAACAAAACTTTCTGGAAACAAAGTTTCCAGAGCAGAAGGGATATAATATACAAATTAGGTTAGTCTAGCAATGGGGGCAGAAGAGATTTTTGTTGCCATGTAAAGCCACTTGGATTTGTAATTCTTGTGTCTGAAGCGGTGCTTTACTGCTTACCACCTGTAGACCTCTATGCTTGTGCTGATGTGACTGTGTTACAAAGGAGATTCTTTGTGAAGAGAAACATCAGGTCACAGAACCTTGATCCTTTAATATTTGTTTCAAATAACTATTGCAAAATAGGAAAATCTGTGAGATGTTTTTGTTTCAGTCTTAACCAGTTGCTGGTTTTGCTCATATGAGTGAAACATATGGGGTCTTGTAAGTGATACGGTTTCTTGATAAGTGATAAGCTTATACGATGCCTTGCATCATCTTCTAAAAAATATCTCTGTTTTAACAATTCTAGCTTTAATAATTCCAATTTACTTCTTACTATAAGAAATACATCAATGAACTTTTAACATATGACAAAGACCTTTGTGCTACTCCCTTTCCTCAAAGTTTCATTGGAATACCTCTACTAGATCTTCAGAATACCAAAAAAAATGTAATCAGGATTTCAGTTTCATATTCTGGGAGAGTGTTGTGCTCTAACTTAGCATTGTCCCTTGTTCCTCAACTGTTAGCACTCTCAGTTATGGTCAGTGGCACCTTCCCAAAGCAGGAGCATATAGGGGATAATTTTGCTCAAGTTGCCCTTGCTATCCTACTGCTGCAGCCTTGTCTGTAGGTGCTTGCTGGTCTTTGATGGCGCAGCAGAGAGTGTGGGTATGAATCCTCTGTGCTTCGCAGTCTTCGGTGTAGTGAAAGAGCACGGGTAGTGCTGATTCCTGGATAATCAGAAAAGGTTAGCAGTGCCTGTTCACTACAGGATTTTGTTGTTTTTTACCATCACTGTAGTCTATTTTAGGCAATGCTATTGAAAACAAATGCATTCCTTTTGAAAATTAATATCCTGCACTAAACAAATAGGTGTATGTGTGCAAAGGTAGAATGCAGCAGAATTGCCAGAAAACCTTGATATCAAATCTGCCAGTCTTCCCATCCCAAACTTATACAACGTGTGCTTGGCTGAGATGGAAAAGGCAAGATAGGTGACAGCCCAGACACACAGAAACACAAATATATGTTATAAAAACAAGCACACAGGTAAATCTTTAAACTGTCAGGTGCCTGGTGCATTTTTCTGCAGATTCTTTAAGTTGGTAATTTAACTCCTGCTTTTTTTTGGTTTATTTCCTTGTGCTGTATATTTTTTTTATTTTGATCTTGTCCATCTCTTTTCATATGTGATTGTACAAAGGCCAGCAAAGTGAGACAAAGGAAGCTTTTAAAACATTTTTCATATATAGGGTTTGGCCTGGTTTATAACAAATTCTTCCTGAGCAAAATTATCAAATAGCTGTCGCTTAGCTATTAAATTTAAAAGGGATGCAATATCCACAGAGCTACCTAAAATTGAAAATCTGAAATATCATAGGGAAATAAACATTTTTGTATAATAATTATTAAATTTTACTGAAGACTTCCAGAGAATGCATTGTGGAATAGAAGGTATTACTTTTGAGATCTGCTGATGAAAAAAATATGTAGATTTAGAATAATTTGTATTGAAGAGGATGAGATAAAAAGCATGATGTTCCACAATCCCTAAATAGTGAGGTGCTGAAAATAGATATATTCACTGAATATATACATATGTATCTGAATATATATGCTCTCTATATCGAATATATTCAGTGAATATATTATATATTCACTATCTAAAGTAACTGAAGAACAATTACTTTATATTAGACAGCACATGATGAAGCAAGTTTGCTGGGCCTGCAATTATATTTTTGAGGCATTCAAGTTCTTGCTAACTTGCATAAGTAAAAAAATTGCAAACTTTGACTCTGAATTTTCGATGACCTCTGGTTAATGTCAACTTTATGGTAATTGGCAGTGTCTCTGGATAGTAAACATACGCAGTCTATTTCCTTGAATCACACTAGATGTGAGTACATAGTACTGCATATTGGGTAAACAGTCCACAGTCCATAACACTGATAATGTCCATAATATGGTGAATACAATTAATAAGCCTCATCCGAAGAGCCATTTTTTTCTTTTCAAACAATATAGTGCATCTAGGCAAAGAATAAAAATTAACAGAAGTTTTTATGTGTTAAAACCAGAGCCAGTTGGCTGCCTTAGTTAGGGTGACAAAATGCCAGCAAACCCAAAATCTTCACTTGCTTTGAAGACCTCATGCTGAATGAGAAGCTGTTGTTGAGATACAGATACTCTTTGCAAGTATATTCATGTTTTTCTTTCTGGACTCACAAGAGAACAGAAAATTTAAGCAATAAATTATGCCTGCCCCTTTGAGATCAGAAAAGCTCAGAATGTGCACACTTTGAAGGACTGAAGTTGATCAAAATGAAGCATCCAAGCTATGAAACTGTAGAGACATTTGACTCTATGAAATTTAGATTTCACTGAAAACTGCACTAGATATTTCCTACTGCAGAAAGTAATATGAAACTACTTTATAGTGAGCTCTCTGCTATTCAGGAGGATGCTCTGCAAAGTGGTTGATGAGGCTGTCGCTTGTAGCCCTTGATGGATAGCTAACGTAAAACTCACCAAGTATTTCTCAACATGCCCTCCAAGCCATTTTTGCTGAATATGGATGTTCAGAAGTTCAAATCTAGCCAGCACAGGAAAAGATTTCTTTATTATGCACAACTGTGCCCTGGGTCAGAATAAAAGAAATAAGTGATTGTTCGTCGTAACTTGGCATGCAAGAGTATTGCCAAAATTATATATTGTTGCCTGTATGTGTTAACTATAGTTATCTCTGTAAATAGAGCTGTACTTTTTCTGCAACAGGGATTTATTCTAATACTTTTATACTTTTCTTTCCTTAGCGGTATAATAACTACTGTGCCATATATATAGAAATTACTCCCAAGAATGTAACAAGCAGGATTCACACATTTAAATGATTTTTTTTTTAAAGCTGAACTGTTTCCAAATTCTTCTATCCAAGCATCACTTAAGAAACTGTTTGTTCAGTTCAGTTTCATCTCTGCAGCTGCCAAACCACTTCAGTTCTGCCAGCTCTGCTCTCTGATTGCAAAATAAAGGGTGGTCACTTCACAGTGTATGCAAGAAATATTTTAATTTTGTGAAAATTATGACATTTAAGAAAATTCTTTCAATAGTAAATTGTTAGGCTATCCTGCTACTTGCCTATTTAGCAAAACCCAAAAACAATATTTTACATTCACTTATCCATACTTCCCTATAACATTAGTGAAAATAGTGTACCGGGTTTACATTTTCTGAGACTGAACTTTGCTGCAGCTTACATTCAAAAATATTTTTGTAGTATAATAGCCTGTCAAAACAAATCTGTTTTCCTCATTTTTTGTGTGCAGAAGGGTCCTTTTTGTCAATCTCTAAAGATAACAAAGCTTTTCTTATTTTCTTTTTGTTTCCATTTTTTTTCTCCTTGAAATAAAAGGATGTGTGAAAAAATGCATCAAGTAACCCCTTATTGTTATGAAAAGTGCTGCTACATAAATGCATTAATTATTTTCATAGCTCATGTCTGAAGATTGGGGTCCCCTGTGTCCATACAGTGAACGGAAACACAAAGACAGAACATAGGAACCTGCAACCTGTTTTATTGAGAGGCAATGCAGATAAGCACCGGGCTGTAATATTTTGAAACATACATATTTTAAATTTTCAGAAAAGTAATTTCAATGGTTTGCTAGTCTCTAAGTAAAGAGTCCCCACTTGATGTAAAATGTGGAAATACATCATATTAATTTTAATCTGAAATGTAGTTTAAAGCAAAACAGAGAAGGGAAAAAATTGTAAGTTGCTTACTGATAATTTTCTTAAGTTCCAAGCAGTTTCCTTCTCAGGAAAATAATTTGCCTTAGCTGAAGAAGAAATTAAAGTGTATTTAGAAATAAAGATGGAATAGAATGATTGGATTTAGTTTTTTTACAAGCTTTTCTTTCTTTTGGTAATAAAAAAATATTTGAGTTTAAATTGTGATAGAAAAAATTTGTTAGGAATAAAAAAATACAAGGACATGAATCTCTGAAATGTAGAAGCAAAAAGAAAGGAGCTTACTGTGTTTCTTTTTAACGGAAAAAAATGTAAAAGTGAGAACTGTTACAGAATTCAGATTTTTCCTGTGGCTAGCATTTTATCTTATTCAGAGTATTGTTTCTATGAGATTGTGTTCTGTGTTTTTCCCATGCTGACCTGTATTTTGCTTGGTGGGATTCTGCTCAGAGTGATTCACTGTGGGGTGAGGAATCACTTTGAGGGCTGTTTTTTGTTCACCTTGCATTATCACTGTGAAGTGCTAACGCTAGCTGTAAGGCAATACCAATCATAACAGTAGTGTGTTGCACCCACTTTCTACTTAGTAAGTATTGTAATTTACATTAATTTTGAATTAGATCCAATAGGAATAAAATTCTAGAAATAGGGATTGCACATTTTCACTGAGAATATTTTTGAGAGGTACAGGCAGTTTATTTTTCTTCCTATAAGGCTCTTAACTAGTACTTGATATATTTACAGATACTGACAGTCAGAAAAAATTCTACCATGCCTCTTAGATGGGATATTATGTAAACATTAGCATTTGTTTGTCAAATAGTATTTTTGCATATACTTGTGCAGACCCACTGAACTGAATATATGCACAGAGATATGTCCTCTAGCAAATTGTTAACCCAGAGGAATATATCCTTTGCATCACAGTTTCATGCCAATCGCCACTTCAGTAAACACTGCCACATCATGATGACTGTTCTCCAGGAATTAGCAATGAGTTTGTTTATAATCAAGTTTATCAATATTTATAAAGTACTGTACTTAAGGGGATAATATATTGATAAAATACAGTTCTGAAATGCATTACATTTCCACATTATATTTAATGGCTAAAAATACATGTAGTGGGTGTGGAGTAATAGGGGCCATACCCCGCCCCCACAAACAGTTTCTTTATCACCCCATCTGCTACCCCAAATGCTAACGCTCAGGAACACCACTGCTTTGCAGCATGTTTTATTATTCAAGCCTTAGTGGGAGGAGAGCTGCAGAGAGTAAGTGTTAACTGCAGAGAAAGGGAGGGTCAAAGCAAGACCCAGAATAAACTATATTGCTCCACTAATGCCAGGACAGTGGCACAAACTTCCGCTGGACCTGAACCGGCTACTAAGTACCATTAGATTAGATTAAAATCTGCTAGAAAAAAAGGAACAGTGAGAAGGAGGTCTAAACACATTTGTGAAAAAATTAATAAAGAGGCTAAAGGTATTTACGTAGGCAGGGAACATATGGAAGAGGAACAAGGCAGACTTTGAGAAGAAATTATTTAGCTTCATTAAAAAAAAACAACAAACCCCAACCAAAAAAAAACTTAAAGAAACCCCCAAAAAAAAAAAAAAAAAAAAAAAAAGAAGAAGAAAAAGAAAAAGAAAAAGAAAGAAAAAAACAGAACAAAGGAAGACTAGGAAAAAAAATTAGAAACTTTACACTGTGTTTGTATTGCCTTTCTATTTTTTCAAAAGAAAGCAGGAGGTTGAGGCCTGATCAGAAAGAAGTCAAGCAAATATTCCTTTTGCTTTGGATCGGGTACTTTGGAAAGAAAGAAATGCTGCTAAATAAATATCAAATCCTGATGAGTGTTAATGGGGTTTAGGAGACAAAGCGTCCAGTTTGAAGCACTTATTGGCGATGTCTACACTATCACCACTTGCCAAAAACATTTCCATCATTGTGCAATGGTTGAGATTTATAGCTGACTTCCCGCATTTTAATCTAACCCAGCTCAGAGCAGGTGAGAAGCTGGCTGAATGCAGCTCATTGAGATGATTTTGGGGATGACAGGATTGTTCATAAATGTAAGTTAAATTGAATAAGCAATTTCATTAAAAAAAAACCCCAACAGTTGGAGAAAAGGCAAAAGAAAGGGAGAACACAGAGTGGGGTTTTTAATATACTCTAAATTTTAAAACCAGATTTTTTTATCTTAGTGTTTCCCCTGAAAAAATTGGTCCATTTTTAAATTTAAATAAAATCATTAAAATGTAAGAATTCTAAAATGTTTTGGTTTAGGACAATTGAAATTTTTCAGGACAATAAAAAACTAATTTTGTCTCTTGTTATGTGATTCATATGTCAATCTGTAAATTCCATTATTTATAGAGCTCTCAACTAGGTAATACACTTATAAGCAAAATGACTAGCCAGTGTGTGTGTCTCATTGACATCTCTCTATTTGAATGTGAAGTTGACCGTATAAATCATGTTGTTTTTTTTTTTTTTTTTAAATCCATTGATTTACAATGACTACATAAATATCTTCCTAGAATTTAGTATTTTCATGTTCCCACTTGCAAGCCTGACAGCATTCCCTGAACAGACACTCTGTGTTTTGACTGCTGGTTTGCCATGGTAAGTTTGTTATTTGCCATGGTAAGTTTATTTATTTTGGTTTTCATTTCCCTTTGTTGTTGTTGTTGGTTGGTTGGTTGTTTGTTTAGTCGACTGACTGGTTTCAGATTTTTGTTTTGGTTGCTTTCTCCTGGTTTTATACATTATATAGTTGTTTATGTTTATAGGCTAGACTGACCTTTGTGCTAAAATGTACAGCATGTACCATATGCATACACCAGTATATTCAAAGGTCTGTAGGTTCACTGAAAGAAAACTAGTTCCCAGCCTTACAGTGATGGTTCATCCGTTTGGGATGGTGAGGAATGAAAGTATCATACTGGAAGATGTATCTTCTTGTATGTAGTTCTGCTCCTGTAAAAGTGCTGGAGTGTCAGTCCCAGATGATGAAGAGTCAAGGTAATGATCTATTTCTACTGCACTCAAAGAGAACTCAAGTAAAATAAATGATCTACATGTAGAAAACCCACAGATCAGTATTAGAAAATATGGAAGGCTGTATCTTGATATTCAGCTGAATAGTGTCCTGTTAATTTATATGTGCCTCAGAGCCTTTCAAGTTTTCTGGCAGTGGGTAATCAAAACCTAGTATAATCAAATTGATTTTCAAATTTCCAAGCCGAAAAATTCCTTGCAGTATATTCAGCAGTGATCCTTTATAAGTACTATAAAAAACCAAATTCTGCTTTATCTATGTGGCCTTTCCTCAAGAAAATTTATGCTCTCTTGCTGGTTGAAATGTGTTAGCTGACACTCTTCTTCACCAGAAAAGGCTTGGACTGACTCATGATCTAGGATGGGATATCTTATATTGGAATGGCTGCAGTAGTTCCCTACCCACACTGCAGGAACAGTTCAGACTCTGATGTAACAGCTACAGAATTGCAAATAGGAGCTTGGCATTTGTGTAATAAACTTTAGCAGTTCAACTACTGCTTTGTGAGAAGTGGAGCCAGCTCTGTAGTCAGAGTAGGAATCTCTAAGAGAAGCAAGAAAAAGAGGGGTGCGAAACACTGAAACTGCCTCAATTTAAACCATCCCCACTTGTAAATCAGATCCCTATAGTGTCTTGACTGTTGTGATGTGTATCCAGCAGGACACTTTGGAATGAAAGTGCAGTATGACATACATTCTATTATTTCTTGGATGAATTGGGGGTGGTAGGAACAACTAACAACTTAACTTTATACAGTAATATTGCATATGGCTAGTCTGAGATTCCAAGTTCAGTAGAAAATTAGTTTGGCACCATAGGGAAAGAGTTCTTGTAGTTACAAAATTAAGGCAAATAGTAGCACATTGTCTCAGAGAACCCTGGTATGATTTTACAGAAAAAGGAATGAATATTAAGGGACACATTTTTAAGTATGGCACAAATACAGTTTTTCAAAATGTCAGAATCATGCAGCAAAGACCTGAATAATGGCAGACAATGACTAGAAAGAAGAAATGCCTCCCTGGTTACCTGGAATACTTAAGCATAACATTCCTAGCTCAGTAGGGAAGGACTGAGGCTCAACAAATTGTCTGCTGTCTAATTGTCTCTTGGCTCAGCTTGGAAAATGCAAATAGAACTAGACTGCAAAAATTGGTTCAAAAAGCCCTAACAGGATATCAAGCATTAAGCAGTATACAGCAGATGGTAAAAGATTTTTAAAAAGCAGTCTTCCTTAAGTTCACAATAGTCTAGGGAGTTAGAAAATGGCAGGTGGAGCAGGAACTATAACAGGTTATGAATTGTCAATAATTTCGTTTTCAGTGGCAATGAAACTGCTCTTGAAATCACCAAAAGGTTATAGAGATACACTGTAACTGTATGGTAAATACCTCAAGTGACAACTGACACAAAGATGTAACAACTAGAAGAACTACAGAGTTACAAAGTAATATTCTGAATTAACATTTACAAACTAATACGGAATTATTTCTGGTCAGTCCCAAAAATCTTGGATATAGATGCTCTTAAAGAATGCACAAAACAAACACAGGCTATAAATCAAGACAATTAAGCAGCTAAATACTTAGCATTTAATTACAGAGCATCAAGATCACCAGTGTCCTTCATTACTGTACAAAGGACAAAAAAGTATGCCTCAAGATACTTGTAATTTACAATCAAAATAGATGCTGCAGCATGGAAATAAACAGTGTAGTGATAGGAGGCTGCATTTGAAGAGTGCATAGTGATGCAGAGGGCATAATATGTACAGAAACAGTTCTGTGTTTTTATCTGCACTGGATTGATATTTTATTTACTTCTGCTGACTCCTTCACTCTCCAATAAAATACTAAGAAAAGTAGAGACATGACTCTCACTGGTGTGCTAGGTGTAAAAATAAACAATTTCTGATAGCAAATAATAACTTATAAAACATTTTCCTGCCCCCCCCCCCCCACTTATCCTTTCATTGTGATAGGCAACAGTCTATGTCCCCTATACTTCACGTTAGGCATCCTGTCTTTAGTAAAATTGACATACTGACAGCAGAACTTGAAAAAAAAGAAAGTGAAATGACTGTTGTCAACTGATAAAAAACAAGTGCAGGATATTTTACAGTTTCAAGGAAATGTAGAAGAAAGTTAAAAAGATTTTCTGTTCCCCCCCCCCCCCCCACTTATCCTTTCATTGTGATAGGCAACAGTCTATGTCCCCTATACTTCACGTTAGGCATCCTGTCTTTAGTAAAATTGACATACTGACAGCAGAACTTGAAAAAAAAGAAAGTGAAATGACTGTTGTCAACTGATAAAAAACAAGTGCAGGATATTTTACAGTTTCAAGGAAATGTAGAAGAAAATTAGAATGCAGATATCTCAGGTAGTTTGTATTTGGATAGCCTGGAAGAGTGGTACCAAAGACAGGTGTGGATTTTTTTTCAGCACTAACTGCAAAATATAGTTATGACCACTTTAACACTAATAGTGTTAACTCTTCCATTCCTGAATAATTTACTAGATGCAATCATTGCAGCACCACTTCATAACTGTTGAACTTACTTGGTATGTGCTAAAGTTTCATTCCTCTTAAATGACGACTTACAAAAATACTGCAGGAGCCCACAGAATGTCCAGAAGCAGAAAGGCACAAGGAACAACCTCAGAATCAAGCAAAAAATTGCTGCTTTCAGATGTAATTTCTAGACTTTTAAACAGCTCATTAATCTCTGATATCTGCTTATCATTATATTGTTTTTCCACTGCAACAGAAGTCTGATAGCTACAGACTTGCCTTCCCCACTCAGAACTTCTTATAAAGAATTGTTTAAATATTGATGGCAAAGCCTACCAGTTAGAAGTCAATTTGGGACATTAAAAAAAGCCAAGAAAAACTGAACTGCTGATAAGGAATAATTTCACCAAACTCTACCCTAGAGGAACAAGCCTGTGAAGAGACACAGCCACAGAAAGTCTAAGAGTCCAAAGGTGGCTTTTCAACCTTCATTTGAAATAACTGATAATTTGGGCAAAATTCTTGTAAGTTGAAAGAACCTGTACTGCAGCAACCTCAACATAAAAGGAAAAGCACAAGTTATTAACCCTACTTGTGTTTTCTTGCTGATAACTCAACTCAGAGAAAAAGAAGTTTCTATTTAGGAAGCAAAGTCTCTCCTGCCCAAGGGATTTGGCAGGGAATAGGTGACAGGCCATGTCAGTGCAGAGAAAATTTTAGGTAATTCCTTTTTATACCATAGTTTTCTGTCCTTTCCACAATATGGTGACCTTCTTAAAGATCACTTGGTGGGTGCTCTAAAAGCCCACTTTTGTATATGACTGTGTATACATGCATATATATGTGTATTTGTACACACACATGTAAGTATGTGCAAATGTGTATTTGTTAGAGATGCCTTGACTCCCCAAAAATTGCAGAAGAAAACCAAGGTGCTTGAATTTAGTGGGTGGAAAGTGGCTTAGAAATAGGACAGTTTACCAAATTATGGTGGTCCCATCCCACAGAATGTTGTCCTTTCTTTGCAAGCTGTATAAATTCAGCCTTCAGCTACATTTTCAACTTCAATTCCTTGTCACATTTCTCATTTCTGTCTCTCTGCTCAGCCAATGACAGCAGTGCCAATCCTCCAGTTGTTAAATCTATCTGAAAGCTTCCCCCCTCCTACTTTATATCACCCTCAAAGTGATTTTTGCAGTCTCTCCTCCAGAAAGAGTGAATTTGAACACAAAGACAGAATATTTGAGCCAACGAGAGAAGTAAAAAGAGAATCCTTGAAGTCTTTTCTTTAACTCATGTTATCCTATGCACATTACAGGAAGGAGAATGTCCCTTTAAATAGTTTGGGAGCCCTCTAGTGATTCTTCCTGTCTTTCACTGAAGAAATTATGAGATCCTCCCCCCTACCAATGCAGGTAGAGTGGAGAGGCCTTTCTACATAGATGATGGACCCAGTTGTTGTCATCCCATGAAGCCACTGTTAGTTCTGCAAATCCTTAACATGGCACAGAAAACCCGAATAACATGCTTTCCTTTCTTCAGTTATCCCTCTTTGTCCATTTTATTCATAATTTAAATTCTTGTTTTGTAAAGCTGGAATATCTGGAAGATCAGTGGCTTAAATCTTGGCAGAATTTTGTCTTGGTTTGCGAAGGACCTTCAGGGCAAATCCCCACGTACATGTGTGCTAGTGTGTGCTGCAAACCCTTCCTTCTGAGCTGTCAAGTATATAAGAGTGTAAATCCCGAGCCTTCAGATTATGGTGAGAGGTGAACCTTTTGCTATTCTGCCATTACAAACCATAAGCTCTTATAAAATATATTTTTAGGAGTCCTATTGAATCGCACAGTATGTAGCATAATGTAATCAATACAAGAAGCTGCATATAAATAATCTGTTTGGATTCTCACACATTTTAAGATGAGAGAGGGCACCATTCCCAGCAGTACTCCCCCCCTCCCTCAGAGTTCACACCTTTTATGGGGGAAAATGATTGTAAAGTATTCATTTAAGCCAATAACCAAAGCTTATGTTATTCATTTCTCAGTGATATACATAGTGCTCTTTTTGTATACTATTAACTGTGGACATATGTTTTTCATTTGACTATGTTACTTACACACACAATTCTTTTAAAAAATATGTAAAATATAACAGCTGCTGCAAAAAAAAATATTTTTAGATCTCTGAAGTGCCTAACGAGCTGCAGCACACAACAAAAATGGCTTGGTCTTTATAACATGCCCATTGTAAAATACCTTGGAAGAGTTTAATCTGTTTGGTCATCTCCACGGAAGAGGGCAAATTGTCAGCTTTAGTATGACAATGTGCTTCTCTGGGGTGTATTGCTTGGCTGTAACAGCAAGGTCTTGATCATTCACTGCATCAAAGCAATGATACAAACAATGGATCAGCCAACTTTTAAAACAGCAGTATAAAAGCAATTGTAAAGGCACCAGCTGTATCATCTGAGCTCTGCTTTGACATTGCTGTTTTCTGACGGCATAAATATACCTATTTCCTGCCAGTGTAAGTGAGAGATTAAGGGTAAATATAGAAAACCTAAAGTTTGCTTTGGATTAGAACTTTTTTCTTTATGAATTATTGAATAAATCAAATATCCTTGGTTCTTATCCCAACAGAGTGTGATGATTGCTAGCTTGAAAAAATGTAGCAAGAGCAAACTTTGGCAAGAATGAAGCATTATAATGTGATGTCTACAGAGACTTAGAGATGGGGAGGATTATCAGTTACAGGCAATGCTATCAATATTGGTAGGAGACATTTAAACTGTAATTCTACCTAGATTAAGGTACTTTAAAAGGATGTTTGTGGATTGAAAACAACCTGTGCCACCTCTTTTAAGGGAATAACTGCACCACTGTTTAATACATAGATGCAGATTATTCCATTGCAACACATCTGACTGCCACCACATGAGGGAATGGCAAGTGTGGAAAAATGCCAAAACTGAATGTCTTCTTCCTTCTCTTCCAGTTGATAAGACAGGAGAACTAAGATGCTTTTTTGAAATCGATCATGTGGTATCTGGAGAATAGGATGAAAAAACAAAATCTTTCTTATGAAGATCCCAATCATACAGTGGTAGAGAACATACTGGGAAGGAGTCTGCTCTCAGAAGAGCTCTGACATTCTCAGCAGGAGCTGCAAAACCATTCTGCAAATTTTCTGCTGCAATCTGACAGGGAGCCATGGTCATCACTTACATCACATTGCATCACCCAAGTTAAATGTCTAGACAGTGTTTGTCATTTCTTTGTTTCTCCTACATTTTTGTTGCTTTAGTCTTGATGTTTCTAAAATATTAAGTCCAATGTATTCAAAGAAGTCTGGGTGTTCAAAGCTGTGTAGATAATGTCACTGAAGCACTTCCATTCTGCTACAAAAGTGTCCAGGGTGTACAAAGTCGCTGACACAAGGTTCTTGAAGCACTTCCAGGAAGAAGCAGTACGGTGTCTATCTGGCTTTCCAATGCTTTTAAAAGTGCTGGTTTTACAGCAACACATTTACAGTGTTAACTTTTAAATTTTTGATTTGTAGCCTATTGCAAAACTTTTGCTTAGTTCGATGTGAATGCCAAACTTTCCGTAGGTAGTTAACTAACTGTTCCCACAGACTGATTCTGATGTTGCCCTAGAAGGGGTGCAATAAATCACTTCTAATTTTTAGACTGGATTTATGCCTAGGGAAACATATTGATCATATTGAGAGTATTTATTGAGAACATTTATCTGTGTACATATTGAGAATATTTATCTGAAAGAATAGTCTCTCTTTTTGAATTTTTCATATTGCTTTTTTCAATAGAAGGAACAGTCTTTAGAGTTGTCCTCAAAATAAGCCCTGATACCTCTGTAGTAACAATAATGCTCTTTTGTGTCTGAGAATTTACATGCTCCATGTCTTCATAAAAGTTGTGTCTCACTATTTAAGCAGCATTTATTTGGTCAATAACAGTGGTGATGTAGAATTTCTTGTCAAGTGTCAATCAAGCTGGGCATTGCCATTGGGCAATCTAGTTTATTGATCATTTGACATGTAACAGTGGTTCCACTGTCAGATTCTCCACTATTTCATCAGGAACTACAGGTGTACAATACAGTTAGCTAATCCAAGTTTCCCTGAAAATGCTCTCTTAAGAAAAATTTCACTTAGTGTTACTATGTTAATTTCATATCTGGAGACTGGCATATATGGCATAATCAGACAGGGCAGTTCTTCACATTGGCTGATTCAGTGGATATCAGTACCTGTCTGTATGGCTATGTTCAAAGATTTGATTTTAAAGGACTGCAAATTAAGAGAATGCAGGTTCCTCAGGGAATGTTGTCAGTCTGCAATTAAGCACAGTACAGATAGCCCCCAACTAGTGCTGAGCAGCCTACAAACTGACCAGCTGCATTAGCACGATTTTGCACTTCAGTAAAAACTTTGACTCCCAGTAGTAAGTCCTGGCTGCAGCTGTGCCATGGTGATGCAGATACATTGCTTTGCTTCCTGAGCAGGATCTGCTGTGCTCTGTTGTGTAGGAGTCACTGAACTCTAGTGTGGCTTCTAGCTGATGGAAAGTCATCTGTGATCCTGAATTTTGTGTGAGCAGATTTTGCAATTGCAACTGCTCTTGAATCTGTACCTACAGCTTTGTTGGGTTTTTTATCCTCTCAAAAGCCTGAAAGAATGGTAGATCAACTTGATTTCAATGCCAAACACACAAGTTCTAGCAGTGTCACTCAACCAGATTCCCTTACAAGATAGAGATGAAAACGAAGGAAAGCTGGCCATATTTGAACTTTAGAAAAGCATCACTTCTAAAGGAGTTTTTAAATTTTTCAGTGATTAAAAAGAAAGCCCAGGAAGGTCTGACTATCAAGGGTAAATGTTGATTCATTATAGTTCAAATGAATGATTTTATTACTTCTCATTTCTATAACGTTCCTTCTTTCCTTTATTTTCTTCCAATATCATCGAATTACAGAATGTTTTGAGTTGGAAGGGACCTTAAAGATGATCTCATTTCAATGTGTCTTACGAAAGACCACATGATCTGTCTGCTGGATTTCCTTAGTAGGTAAATGTATGAAAATTTGTGAATCTCAGTCAGTCTTCTCCCACCTTTAAACCCTCAGGAAGTTATAGTAATACCCAAACCCACAAGTCCAAAATATTTTTTTTTAACTGATATACTCTAAGAAGGATAGATGTTGTGTCAATTTGTATGATTCATTTTAAAGTAAGGTCCTGATACATCACTGAGGTTTGGAGACTACCTTAGGATGAATAGCAATACATTTTAGCTCTGTGAACCAGAGTATTTGACCTGTACCAGCTGATCAGCTCTGTGTATTTTAGCATGTAAAGCCACAACTTATTTGCTGCTTGTTTCCTTACCTAAGCTATTGCAGTGGTGTTCCACTGACAATATCCTATCTGGAAATTTTCTTAATGGGATTGGTGGCTGGAAGGGTACTTTACATCTCCAACATTTGGTTTCTTCACATGTTCCTTGGGCTATGACTATGTGCATTTGGGTGCCTATGTACTGATATGGGGTTTTTTATCCCCTCATATCTTTACATCACTGATGTGCAAGGTTGAGCAATGAAAGCAGACTATTGTGTGGGGCTTTGCATTTGATGTGTCAGTTATTTAATAGCTTATTTTTAAGACTACTGAGGGCACTTAGAGATTTAGGCAAGCACTTTTATATCACACGCAAGTTCTCATTTCACTCATAATCAGAAACATCATCTTGGTCAGTCCTGTGTTTACTACACATTGTTATTTTACAACTAATCAGTGAAAATGGAAACAATTTAAACAATGAAAATTCAATCCAATGCACTGATCTATATTTTTTTCTCTTGTTTTTTTCTGAAAAATTTTCATCCCTGTTTATATACAGCAAAGATTTATTCAGAATTGCTGTTTCTAAAACAAATATTCTGGCTGAAGCAAAAGGTTAGGAAAAGACCATGAGAGAAGACAATGAAACTTTAAATGAATTATCTCATTTTTCAGCAGAGAATATTAGATTAAGCTATGCATTGCCAGAATTAGGCAATATGACCAGACACAGGTCTTTACAAATGCTTTGGTAATATGCTTCCCTCTCACGTGCCAGCTACATTAGAAACAGGAAAATATATTTTTAGTCACTACTTCAGAATTGTAATTTTTTATGCTAGCAGAATAATTTTTCATGACCTCTGATTTTGCCAGATTTATATAAGCTGAACTGGCTGACAGTGACTTACTTTCTTTATTAATTACACTGGCATTCCCTTCTTCTAGCTGAATAAATGAATAACATATCCAAGAGGTGACTTGATGAACAATTGAGACGTCAGAAGAATATAGTCAACTTCCTTTTTCATCCACAGATTAACCAAACTTCATTACTGAAGGAAAGATACATTGCTGCAAGATAAAGCTAATGGACTATATTGAAACTTTCTTCTCAAATATTTTGTACATGTTTTAAGGTTAAACTTTTTAATGGTAGATTGAGGTTAAATGCAGCACAAATTATTCAGGCTTTATACAAAGCAGAGTGATAGTATGAGCACAGCTCTGAGTTTGATTTACTGGGCAGTGCCTTGCTTGGTCTTGACAACAAATTGGCAAGGTCCTATGGCCTTTGGCTCTGACCTGACTCCTCCTTTATTTTGGAATACAACCATGAATGTGATGCATTTCCTAGATCACAAGGAGAACAAATTCTGTTTCTGTTCCTATTCTGCTGCACAGTGGTGTTAGTATCATTCCTCAGTGCTGTTTCTATCATTCTTTCCCTTTCTTATTCCATTTCAAAATGTCTTTAATGAAAACTGATCCAAAGAGAAAGGTCTTACATAGCAACTGTCTGAGACACATCTCAGAAACACAGAAAGACTCTTCCAAGTCCTGTCCAACAGAGTGGGGGAAAAGTTTGCTCTCATTTGTACTGACTGTCATGAATACCTGAGAATTATTAAAGCACAGCACAAGCCAATATTTTTTTTGGTTCCATCTCCTGCTGGTGGTGAAAAATACACATGCATTTTCTGTGCATGTATAAGCTCACTCCCAAGGCTGCTTTTGCAGCTTTTACCCTGTTAAAATGCTACAACACATTTCTTACATGAAAATCAGGCCTGTTATGAACAACTTCTCATACAATACTGATTCATTTGTACTAGATCACTCATTGAAGTTTGAATGATTAATTTTCATTCCTGCACTTTTTTCTCCATATATTGATGCATTGTAATTGGTGTGAAAGTTCAGCCAGTGACACCCAAAACTTGCAAGATTTCAAGTCTGCATTAAAAAGCAGAATTTACAGAATTTTAGCTGCCAGACATGTCTGATTGCTATATTCCAAATATTCATACCTCTCTCATAAATATATAGATTTTCACATTTTTTAATAAGTGAATGAAAATACCTTTTGGGGAATAAAGTGATATGTTTTAAAGGCATTTGTTTACTTTTTCTGTAAGCTCCTGAGATGGCTAACATACTAGTTGTTAATCACACCATCTGTTCGAGCACTGTTTGACTAAATGAATCAATTCATACTTTTTCTTCTTAAAGCAGTTTTTTACAGAACAATATGTTTGTGTCTATTACCCCATCATTTGGCAATGTGATATGAGATATTTTAATTTTCCTATTTATTGTGCAAGGATTTTCAATCTCCAAATATTTTTTTTTAAATATGCATACAGCACAGAAAAGCTGTGTCTATTGATTTCTGTAGCATTGCAAACAGTGGAAAAATCTGTTCCATTCTGCTGTCAAATTTCAACCATCTGATTATATTTAAATGAGTTATTTCAACATGTTTCATTTAAATGACCGTCACTCCAGCGATTCCTCCTGTGTACCGAAGATGGCAGTGATGCACAACCTACCCACCTTCGAGGAGCTCACATTCTTGGTACTGGTTCCAGGAGTCAGCAAATTAAGGGGGACATATTCTGCCAATGGGAATGGAAACCTTTTGTGGTCTTCCTGTGTCTCAGTTGTCCTGATCAGCTTACGTTCACAGCATTCCAATCGAAATTCTGGCTGAATATGGAAACTGGACCTTGAAGTAAATACAACCCCAAGCTTAGAATGACTGTAACCAAGCTGTTGTAAAATTGGTGTTTATATGCACTTTCTAGCTCCAACTGAAAGAAAAAATCAGTTTTTTCTGTGCATGATATCTTGGTCATTCCTGAAATGTCATATGAAAGGCTTTAAGTTTTGAGTGACTATGGGTCATTTCTAATTCCTCTGAAGATTTGCACAAATATGCTGGGATGCATTCCTGGTTCTAGTTTACCTTAAACTAATGTTTTGTAGATTCAGAAGAGGAATGCTGGGCAGAGCACCAGGGGGACTCTGAAAATTAAAAAAATAGTTTCTGAAAAAAGCCCCAATGACTGTTGCCACACTGGCAATGAAATGAAATGAAAATGAGTAACAAAATACCTTAAGTATCATATAACAAATAATCCTGAAGCAAAAATGGCTGAATGATTTCCTAATATCATGTACTCAACATACATTTATACTGCAATGGAATCAGAGTGAACAATGGTTCCTAAAATCTATGTGCTGTTTACATGGTCACCCAAGAAACAGTAAGTCATCTTCCTCACTGTTGTGATGCCAATGTCCAGAGAGTTTGCTTTTTAGGAACAATAACTGTGTTGTCACTCAATATATAGTTAGTAAATATATATTAAAGATAAAAATTGTTCAAAATTTATTTCTCATTCATATTCTGTTTTCCAACCTAAACCTTATTTGTGTAAATTCGTCTATAGTTAGGTTGCCAGGCCAGACTAGTTTCTGAAGGATTGCATGCTAGAATAGAAAAGCATTTATTAAGTAATGAAGAATAATGCCAAGATGGTCTTAATAGAGTCTTCATCCTCCCTTGGTTTGTCTGGTTTTCTTTATTGAGCATTTGGGAGTTTTTTTGTCAATAACAGAGAAAGAAACTAAAAGGGAGGATGTGACTGTGAATGAGGTATCAAAATTTATATTATAATCAGTAATTATAAATTATAATCAGTATTGTGTTGTGCCAGTGGAACACTGTTGTCTCTCTGGATCATAAATAGAGCAGAAGTTTGTCAGTAATGTAGGCAGTAAACAGGTGTATATACCGAGGAGTAGGTTCATGGCCTTGAACTGCACTGAATGTGAACTGCAAGCCAGTGAAAGGTATGCAATAACACATGTATTGTTTTCTCAAGTGTCCTAGTATGGTGATAAGCTGCTGAATTATTTTGTACAAGGTGGAGATTTTGTATTTAATTTTATTTACTAGCTAGCATTAGTCTGCTCTGAACATGTTGCATGAATCGTTGTGAGGTGACTCGTCTGAGAAAATGCATTATTTCGTAAGCCGACATTCTTTCACCCTTCAAACCCTTTCTCAAATCTAAATATTTAGCATTTAACAAATATGATCCACTGTGTTGCTTTGAATGACAAAGCTTCTTTGACAATGGAGGGGCCCATCCTTTCAGTGAGAGGCCACACACCTTCCTTTAAGTCTTCAGTTCGAACTAGCCACTGTTCATTCCAGTCTTGGTAGTATTAATGTATAATGGCATTTATTTTATGTCAGTGATTTATTCTGCTGGAGACATGTTACTCTCATGTTATTGGTGATGGAGGTATTTCATGTCTTCCCCATTCCTAATGGCTCATCTGTAAAAGTACAGATAGGAAGGAGGAAGGGAGGGGACAGAAAGGATGGCCGTACACTTTGTGGGTCTCTGGGGGATAAAGGCAGTTTCTGTGGTTCCCTTGTGCTCTTGAGGTCACCAGTATCTTATCAAGTATATGAAAGTTAGCACAGAGGGCAATACAGAGACTAAAGTTCAGGTTCCACTTTTAAAAACATAGAGAAATCTTATTTGGAATATCTCCCTTGAATTCCAATCCTTCTCCTTCAGAGATATATGTAAACTACATCCAAGTATTTTAATTGGTCTGTGTTGTATTTTACTTATCTGATTATAAAAACCTTGACTTTTGATTTTCCAATAATTTTTTTCAAAATTATGTGTCTTCTCCATTTAAGGGGTTGTGGCTTTTTACAATATACTTTTAAATGTGGGTGTAAGGCAAAATTAGTAAGTCATTTGTCACATCAGATCACATCAGATCACTGAGAAGCTCATCCTGAGCTAAAGTATCAGGATGAAACTGCTCCTACACTGCTTTATCTGGTTAATTAAAAAGGCTATCTAGGGAGTTCATGTCAACTTGAATAATGATGCTGCCTTTCTGTACATATTAAAATTCTCCTTGAAAAATCTAGTAAATAGCATTGCCATGTTGAGATTGGAGATTTTATTCAGGAGGTAGATTAAGTCTGCCATTTTGAAAGGGAAAGATATATGGTTTTCTTCAAAACAGGGGCGATTCTCCTGAGACAATTAAATTTACCTTCTTTACATTAATAATCTGACAAATTTGACTTAGTTACCATTTGTATCTCTTTTGTGATTTTCTTCTTCACTGGATGGGGCTTTTCCTTAAGACATCTAAATGTTCTTGATCTTTTTGACTGTGTAGCATTTAAAATTATCAAATCTTGCAAGCATAAAATCTTTCATAACGTAACCTGATCTTACTCCTTTATATGCTATGAGCTGACTTTGTGCAGTCCTTAGTCATATGGTTGATTGCTAACTCATAAATAAATCCCAGAAATCGCTGTGGAAACATTTTTGTAAATGTATGTAAATCAAAAGTAGGTAATATGTCATGTTTTGTATGTGAAAAAAAAAAAGTGAGTTGTTACTCTTTCATTGCAGAAGGTCTCTTTTAGGTTTCTTGCAGATCTTTTCTAAAGATTTTGCAATAACGGATTGTTTTCTCTCTAAAATGTTGATTTTTATTGAGATAGAAATTTTGAGTCCATTAAATTATTTTAAAAGCTTTTAAAGATTTTTATTTATACAATGACATGATTTTACTGAAAACTGGGTCATACTAAATGACAATTTAATTCTTTTGCTTTTTGCAAATAAAGGAAAAAAATTAAAGTGAGCAACTTAAAAAAAAGAGACAAGGGTCAAATTGAGATCTTGAAAATTTGGAGGAGTTTGAACTATTTAATATTTTTACAAGATTACTTGATTTGGCTGCCTATTACTGTCAAGTTAGAAACTAAACTATGTCTGATGATGTATGCCAATAATATTTCATTTGTACTGAGGAAATAACTTCTTGGTAATAACTATTGTCATATAGATAATAACTATTTTTCAATATGTTTGCTTTGAGTGTTTTACTGTTGCTGACTGGAAAAAGGAGACAAAAGTGAAAATACCATCTAACTGATCCTAATGAAGGACAGCAAAGGAATCTTTAAATTTTTGAGACTGTGTCTGCACTGAAAGCTAGATTGTCGAAGTCTATTTTATTACTCCTCCTCCAAATCTTTCAATGACAGACTTTGGAGGTCTGTGTAATTTATTTCCATATTGACGCAATAGCATAAGATGTATGGAAAGGTGTTTGCTCTGAAGAGTGCCATGGGAGTGATGGTGAGCCTGGTGGCAGGAAGTTAATAGAGTCAAATTGAAATTTATAAATGTCTCAATGATATTTTGATATTTTAGGCTCTGTTGTTCATGTTATTATTATTATTGTGTCTTGCCCTGGCTGTTCATCCCACGTGAAAGACGCAATACTTTTTGGTAAATAGGAAAATTTGAATCCCAAAATAAAGAAGTAATTTTGTAGAAGCTATATCGAATCTGTTTTGGCAAAAAGGTTGCACCCTTGCTATCCACTAATAGTAGAAAGAGATTTTTATGAGTTTTAATATAATTGGTCCAAAGAATCATTTTATAGCAGATCCTCTCTACCAGATATCACACTCAGAAAACAACTCACAGGTGCAATGATCTCTAAATTAGTGTGCTTATGCTATTTCCAGCATCATGCTGCTAATTCATTACATGTCTTTCCCCCTACCTCTCGTGGTGCTTAGAAGATAAACTAAAGGTGTTTAAATTATGTTTCTGGCAGATTAGAGGGGAATAAGATGAGAAGAAGTAAGAAAGGAGAAGATGAATGAGATGGTCCAACACTGATGAAAATGTTTTGTCAGTTAGGTCCTGATTCTCTACCATCTTCAGACCATACATACTCTGCTCTTTACTGAATCATATATTTGTTCATTTTATACCATTCCCTGTGCTTTTGCTCGCACAATTACCTTTGTCTATGGTAGTAAAAACATTCTAGCACCTTGACAGTCTCTAACTTCCAGTTTTTTCCCATTTTGGTAGAAATTCTTTATGTATTTTAGAAGAGAGAAGATTCAATAAAAATCAAGTATTAACTGCTTGATACAGTTCCTACAGACATTGTTTATTCCATAGACTTATTTTCATAACAAAAGGGCTATGCAGAGATTTTTTTCTTCATTCAGTTGCTTTTTCCTGAATTGGTTTGCAGGTAAATGTTTTCTTTATCCTTCTACAGGACCTCTAAAAATCAAATCTTTTGTACATTTTATGTAAATACTGTAAAAATATTTCATTTGTAATTTAAATTGATTACATCTCAAATCAGAGACTAAAAGGAAATAATGATGGCAGGCAGACCTGTTTACAAAAACACTGCAAATGTGGTGATGCATTATTCAGGGACAAACATTTCCTTCATGCATTGCAAGGACCTGATAAATTCCTGGATACTGTCATACTACTGCAATAACAGTGATGCAGCTGTGGCAGAATTTAATCTCTTTTTGCTTCCCTTCCTTTGGTGTCCCTAATATCTTTTTTTATTCATTTATGTAGAAATGAAATCTCTTGTGGACTCAGCATAACACCCCCTCCCCATTTTCAGACCAATTTGCCAACAGTTTCTAAGCATTTCAGTGACCCCTGTACAGGAAATGCAGCAGTGAGACTCATCTGGACTAGGCTGCACAGGAAGGCCTTTGATCCTTCTAGACCCTGCCACTCTACACAAGAGTGAAGACAAAAATAATGCTTCAGAAGCATGACAAACAAGGATGTTTGGAAGCAGGTATTGCAGTAAATAGTTGTCGTTGTCTGGTTCTCCTAACAAAGACTTTGGCTAGAAAGGTGAGAGGTATGACCATGGAATCCTCCTTTAGACCAGGATGGAGGCAAACCCAGCTCCACTGGACTTCAAGGCACAGCAACACCACTGCCATGATCACCCATGGCAGTTGGCTTCTGTGTTCTCAAACTGGGTGTTATTGTGAAATATTATGTCTTATGCCATTTCAGGCAATGCATCAGCATTCTCTCTTTACCTATAAAAATCTGACTAATCTGCTCTTATGTAGAATTGAATGGAGAGGGACTAACAGTTTCCCACATACTTAGTGAAAGCTTCTCCTGTGGGGTTTATGTGGTCTGTAGAAAAAGGACATGAAATTCCACTTAGTTATAATTCTGCATTGTAAGGGCAATATCCTCTAAGTCTGGTTTAGCCAGACATTTTGATAAGTCCTTCTTCAAAGGCTAACCTAGAAATGGGAATGTACCTACACTCAGGGTATATGAATATAAATTACAAATGCCAAAGCACTATATTTTCTAGAGTACAAGATGCATGTATTATTTATTTTTTATTTTGTGCTTATTTCAGTTGTTTTCATAATAAGTGTTTCTAACTTTACAACACAGAATATAAACTCTGTATGAGTTTTAAGTGCATATATTTTTGCTTCTGTTCTTTTCAAAGGAAGAAGTTATGGCAAGGCAGTCTCATATTATTACATCCTCTCAAGGGGCTTAAGTAAAAAAAGTCTATGAAGCATTGCACTAAATCACCAGTCAATGAGGCCACTCACAGTACATAAACCTAATTGTGTTCATAAGTCTTTTCTGGATCAGGGCAAAGAATGTATTCACTTGCCAGTACTGCCTTAAAGACAACTCAGCAAACAAAAGATTCAAGCACAACAAGAAAAGCATCATTCTTATGAAGATACTTGACATTCCCTGAAGCATCCACACCCCAAAAAATCAGTCCACACCTGTAAAGCAGACTAAACTGAAAGCAGTTTAAATATGTTCAAGTAAGAGAAGTTCAAATATTTGCAAATATTAAGCAATTGTTCTATGTACTTCTAATTCATCTGATTGCATTAAACTTGAATACACAAAGGTCTCTCAGTATCACTGGGAAAGCTGAAAACTTGATAAGTTCTGAAACTTGCTATGTTCACTGAAAATGTGTAACTGTACATTCAATAGGTCTGTAGTAATGCTAAAGATGTTATCTTTTCATACTTCAGGTTCCTTAGCCTTCATACACAGTGTAATTAACCCCCAGTTGAGAGTAACCTCTTATTCATTCAATACATGAATCCTCCCAGTGCAGCTAACATACCAAGTTATGTTTGTGTTAAGGGAATTTGAATATTGTTACAAAATGTTATTGCTTTGGCCAGGTATTTGTACTACAGATTATACAAATTGGGAAAAATAATCTATGTATCAATGTTCCCAAGTAACCCACTGAAGTCTAAAAGATATATTAAAATTGATTTGTAAAGGAAGAGTTGATTGTAAAGAAAGACACGTAAATGGCTGCTTCTCTGTAATTTGAAAGTAACTGTATCTATAAAACTTAATCTGTTTTGGTAGACCATTCCATACATTCAACTTGACAACTGTAATTTTTTGTACCCTATTTTAACTATTGAGCTTAAGATGTATGTTCTTGCAACGTTTAGAACGTATGTTCTTGCAACGTTTGATGGTTCCTTTTGTATTCACATTGTGTTTCCACTTGATTCTTTCCCAGTTAACTGTGACACAAGAATTCATGTTTATAGATAAGTGGTGAGAAAAGTTCATCTAGTGTGACAGAATTAGTATTTAGTTTTGTTCTAGGTTCATCTTAATAATTCTGCTCTCATGACCATCTATGCCCAGCAGCTGTGCCTATTGAGCCAAGTCCTGTGTCTGCCTCTCTGGGGAATATTGACAAACACATACAAACAGAATACATTTGAATAACATTAGAAAAATATCCTTGCAACATTTATACATGTATTGTTGGAGAGGTGCTTATGGTTCCAGGCTGGTTCCTACATTATTTTGTACATGAAACTACATTTCTTTGTGCAGTATTTCAACATTTAATGTCTTGGATAAAACAAAATATTTTTTTTTCCTCTGGGTGGTTAGATATTCTATTTATCTTCCTTCAAGTTGAAGACAAAAAGAAGCATGAGATTGCTTAGTCACCATACATAATTTTTAGAAAGGTGAATGAATGCTGTTTAAAATTGTATGTGAATATGGTCACTTATTAGTAAGTTTTCTGCTACTTTTTAATTTAATACAACTTTCTTCTAATGCTGATATGAACAATTCATTTACTGATGGGCAATGACCACATAATTTAATAGGAATATATAAATACCTGAATTAATTTTAAAGCTGTAAATCTGTGCATAACCAGTTGGTTTGGGCAACATGAGAGATAGATCTGTGAGTGTTTCTCTGACAAGGTGCAAGTAGTAGTTAATCTACATGTAAACCTGAATTTCCCAGAAGAAGAAATAGGTAACCTTGGCTATAATCACAGTTTGTTTAGGGGAAGGTAAACTAACTAATCACGGTTCTTGGAGAATGTTTTAGTGGAAAAAAAATAGTATTCATTTGATTCTCCAAGGTTGTTCAGGTTTTAGTTAACACAGGGGCTATCTGGATAATAATGTAGTATTAATCATGAGGTTATACACCAGAGCTTCCAGACATTTAATGCCTGGGGTTGGAATGTAGTTCAGATAATGTCACTTCAAAAGCAAATACTATTTGCCTGCTTGAGCAAAAGGAGGGTGTATATTAGTGAGTTGCAGCACAGATCCAAGGAGACTTGGTCAGGCGACAGAATAACTGAAAACCTGACCAATTTTGCTCTAAACCACTTCTGTTTTCATTCCATAGCCTGTAAGGAAGGACTGCTTTGTTCACGGTTTTTCATTTTGGATTTTTCCAGGGATGGGCCATGTACCATCTCTCTGGGCAACCTGTGTCAGGGTTTTATCATCCTCATTGTAAAGCACTATGTCTCTGAACAACTTGATCTAATTGAAGATGTCCCTGCTCATTGCAGGAGGTTGAAATAGATGACCTGTTAATGTCCCTTCCAACCCAAAATATTCTATGATACTATGAGTATAAAACTCTCCCAGGAAATTTGTGGCCAAAAAATTCCTCTGTTCTAACGTGTCATTGGAGATTTCCATTCCAAATGTCAAAAATTGTTGACAGTTATTGAGTTCCTAGTCAACTTACCTCTCAAAAAATTTTTTATTAATATTTTCTAAAACTCTGTAAAAAAAAAGTCTAAAATGAGGTGCTTCTGGCATGTGTAAAGGACAAAGAAAACTAGGCTACATTCCTTATGGGTTTTTTATTGGTTGGCTGCTTTGCAGAGCTATTCCACAGGGTGAGATAAAGGAGGCCACACAAAATTGACACAGATTAGAGATTAAAGTGATAGACCATTACAACAATTGTAAGCAACTTTTATAACATTTTGTAATATCTCTTTATCTTCCTCATATTTGCTGTTTAAAATCTCACAGAATTCTTGAAATTTACATTAATGAAAACATACTGTGCTTCAGCAACAATAGCATTATGTCTCCACAAGTCACAAGGAAATTAAAACCCATACATTCAAAATAATATGCAAGTAAAAGTTGCATTTTAAATTGTATCGCTACATGATTATTCTGTTTACAGTCTTCCCTACAGCTTTTCTCACAGAAAAATGTAGATTTGGAATCTAACTAGAATAAAAATGCCAGAAAGCTTTGGCAAGATGATGGTTGCTGCATACTTAGGGATATTGCATGGAGAAAGAAATGTGTTTGTAATTAGGGAAACACAGAACAGTTCTGATTGCATCTAAGAAAAGCTAAAGAGAATAGCTTTCATGTAAGCTTAAGTGGATGAAAACTTAGATTTACACTGAAGTAGTTAAAGGAAATACACAGCTCCTCACTGAGCTGGTTCAGCAGACCAGCTATCTCAGAGTCTTTTGTAATCTATTTCTATATTGTTCCTCAATTAAGATAGACACATCATTTGTCCTGAAAATTTCAAAAAATTTCATGAGTTGTCTCTTAAAATCTCTGAGTAAAGGTTACCAAAAGCCAGAAAAACATTCTGCTGAAGATAGTAGTAATCTTTCTACTGAAGTCAATGGTCACTAAGTAGACAAAATTGGCTATATTTTATTTTTGGAAGTGTCCAAACACTGTCTGATTTTGAGAAATATTTAAACGGGAAGTAAAGGGCTTTTGTGTCTTCTGACCAGATTTTCGTATCTACCTGACCGTTGCTATCCAGGCACTTCTAAAGTGTATCACTTCAAGAGTATTTTAAAACACACAGTCTGACTAGTTAACGTTGGGCTCTTCAGTCTCACACACTTAGACCATGAGCCCAAAAAATTTTTCAAGCTAAACTGGTGAGCTTGGAGAGCTAAAGTAACTTAGATCTGCTGAACTAACAAAGACACAGGAATAACTACATGAACATTAGCTCTGCTCATAACAAGTTCTGATTGAGGGAAGCTGATCAATTGCCTTTTATATCTGACCAGCAGACACATTACAGGGAACTTGAGACAGCACAGAAATCTGCATTTTGAGATGGTTTGAGAAAGGTGAAGCTTCGGAGTGAGCTCCTTGTAGCATTCTCTGCTTTGATGTGAGACCATGGCACACAGCACTGACAAATGTGGTACTGCAGTTTAACTTAGCATGAGCAGCCAAGTTTCATCAAGGCACTATTATTCTCTGCAAGTGCCTGGAGAGCTTTAAGCCTTTGACTTTTCAAAATGTAGTAGTCAGATCTGACCTCTTCCAGTTCTGATGTTTCTAACGATTGTCTTACCTTATCAATTTCACATCCAATTCATAAGAGTAGTGACCAAAAAGATTCTAAGCCCTTTGGCTGTGGTACTTAAGAGTCTCACTTGTTGAATGTGCAAATAATTGTAATAATTACTTTTATAAAGCATGAATGAGGCAATGGAGAATGAAGATATTTCAGTTAAAAAACAACAACAACTAAAGAATTTAATAAAGCCAGTGTTCTTAAACAGGTTTATGTCAACACCTGCAGCATCTCTAGAATTTTAATTCATGTGCATAAGAAACAAAATCCCATCATCCCATTTACATCCAGGAGAAACTTTCCAGAGCAAATGGTTGCAGTAATTGAAAGGGAACAAGACTGAAGTCCTCATGTAACACAGGTGTTTATTTTTATGTTTTTTTGAAATCAAGCAAGTATTTCTGCCCCTGGAACAAACTGTATCTAAAACAAAGTCTTGAAACAGCTACTTTTCTTATCTCCTTCGAAGCACACTGTATTCAATAGCATACCTAAAAGGACACACCAATCCTAGATATTAGATCCTCAAATCTTCTATGCATTCTTAGGTGGACCTCATCTATATACATCATTCTTACTACAAATTAAGGATGCACACATTGGTATTTGGTACCAAACCTGCAATCATGTTTGCTAAGCACAAAAAGAAACTTTTTCTTCACATGAGAAATTTGCCCTAAGTCCTTTGCAGCATGTCATGGTGTATCAGCATATAATCACAAGAGAAAGGTGCTGTTCCTTAGGATTACTTCTTTAAAACATTCTAGGATTCTCCTCTTGCACAACATACACTTATTTCTTTTTGCAATCTCTCCAGCACTGTTGGACACAGATTGTTGACCTCTAAAGGAGAGTCAGGGATGTAAACACAGCTCTCATACTGCTGTACTGAGTGCTGCAAGCCAGACCAAATCTGGGGGACTGTTGTAGCTTAATCTGTAAGTTGACAGAGTCTTGTTGGACTCTGTGTAGTCATAATTTATCTTTGGAAAAACATTTGTTGGTTTTTTGAGGGTTAACTGTACATGTAACATGTTAATTATACTTTTCTCATTCTGTAACAACCCTAATATTTGTTGTTGTAATTGTCACTATGTGATATAAAGATCAATTGGTATAAAGATATTTTTCAACAGTTGTAATTACTTTGAAGGATATACTGTAAGGCATTTGTCTGGAAGCATTTAAAAGCTAATATAAACTCACCATTTATTTTAATCGGTCATACTTGCTTCTTTTTCTTAGTGCTTTTTTTTCTATTTTAATTTTTTGAACCTGAACTGTCAATAACAACTTTTGATTTTTCTTCTTTTTTTTCTCTTCATTGATCAAATCTTTTTGATCTTTCAAGGTTTTCAAGCAATGTTCTGACATGCACTCAAAATCTCTTTATACCACAGTCTTCCTAAATTTCTTTTGTTCTTGATTCAAGTATAAACAGATATGTTCCCTTTAGTTATTTACAATATACCTAAAAATAGCTTCATATGAGTGTAGCTAGTATATATAATTTTTCTTCTCCCCCAGATCTTCCCAAACTGCAACAGGGCCCACAGTTTACTGAGATCTGAGTTGACAGAGGTCCAGATTTAAATCTCAGATATATGAAGAGGAGTATCATTTAAATTAAAATCAAACTGCTGTTCTATGATGAGAATGTTCTGATTTTCAAATGCATAAGACTTGTTGACATAATGACTAAAAGGCATAGTCCTTTTCAAAGCATTTATTCACTTCATTATATACTTTTTCATTTGGAATTAATTTTTTTTGATATTGGAAGTTAATACATGCATAAAAGCAAACTATTCAGCCAGTTGAAATGGCTATCATTATTCAGAAAAAAGAATACTCACCGATGCACTTAATAGACATTTTTCTGAATAAAAGACAGAAAAAAAATCTTTTCTATTGCAACTTGTAAAATCTTGGAGTTTAGTCCTTAAATCTTCCCTCACTTGCAAGAGTGAGTTCTGAGAATTGAAATTGCATCAAACTGAAGGATGCTGCAGAAACATGTGCCTCCATATTTCTTTGGTGCTATAGAACAAAAATCAAAACATTGGCTCTAAATATTTCATTCTAACAAGGTTTAGTGGTTGATTAAATATTTGTGCTGTTCAATAGCAGTTCTGTAGAAGCAGGCTCATTGCTGAAAAACTCACTGAAGTGCAAGGCAGAGTTATTGTAGTGAAGCATTGTTAAATTCTTATGTGTGAGAAGGCATGGAGCAGTATGTACTGAAGCCCCATTTCTTAGAGAAAGATAAGATTTATTTTCACTAAGGACTTCTTAATTTGGAAATATTCTATGAACAAAACCAAATCTGGTGTGTGAGCTTTTCACATTATTTTCCTCTCTCTGGATATACTTTGCTTAGAGAAGTCCTGTGCAGTCTGTTTTTGCAGTAGGCACTATGCTCCCAGCCATGACTTACTGCTGACCAGATCACAGTCCACAGTCCTTGAAATGGGCCAAGGAAGGAAAATGTATTTTAGCATGGAAATGTCAAGAAAAGCTGTACTGTTTTACTTGTTTATGACCTTTATTATAGCCTTAGATTTGAAAAATCTTTTTAAACTCCTACCCATATGCTCTGGCTTTTTGTAGCAAAGCAAATGTTGGTGCTGCTGCTCAACATAATCCCCTTTTCCTTTCTCCCACATCTGCTACTGACCAGGCCTTTTCTTCACTGTGATGTGAGTGCTTAGTTTGAAAAGACACAACATGTTTAAGAATAGAAGATGTCATTGTTATTAAAACATTTTACTCAGCCTCAAAATCAGGGTTTAGGAGTCTTCAGATTTCCTTAGTGATTTTGGGTAGCTGAATGAATGCCTCCAAGCTTTGGTCTCCTATTTGTAAAAGTGAATAATTATAACATTTAATTTTAAGAGAAAAGTTTTGTTGCTTATTTTGATGGAAAGTTTTTTTTCCCCTTGCATAATACTAGGAAATAATATTATCTCATGAATCTTCCACATACTGCAAAGAATGAAAATATTTTTTAAGGTAAGAATTCTGTCTCAAAATGCTTTAAAATTAAATCATATATGAACTTCTGTCTTTGGGGTTTGAGTGTGTTGCACCTTCTGCTGTTTCAGTGTTTGTGGAAAGTGAAATAGTAAAGCAGTTGTATAAAAAGTACTAAAGCTTTCCTGCTCTGCCAAGGAGCTCTCCTTGCTGTCATGTTCACTTGGAAGGCCATGTCTGGAGGGAAAACTTATTAAGTCTTGTCTGTGCACAGAAGCTTCTACTGCTTTAATTATATAAATCACATTTCTATGACGTGTATAAACACTGTGCTGTGCTGTATCTTGGCAGGCACATGTTATTCAATTTGCTTCCAAGATTTCAGGTTGCTGAACATCACATATTGCATGTCCCAAATACAATGGAAAAAACAAAGGCAAAATATTACAACCATTTCCCCACCTACATAGGTACTGAACCGGGGCATATTTGGCTCTAGGATTTCTGGGATTTTCTTAACATTTTGTCAAGGGAAGTAGCCTTAAAAATTGATTCAAAGGAGAGGTTGTCAACCTATGCAAGCATGTGCAGAAGTGGCTTATCTTGTCAACAAACTTTTTTGGAGAAGATCTTACCCTGCACCTTCTTGTTGAAGTCTAATGAAGGAGAAAGCCACAGATCCTTTGAATTAATTGCTCCTGCTTCCAAAGGAGTTGTTTGTACAGCAGAATAGACATTCAGTGAGTTGTTCAGAAATACTTATACTATGAAGATGTGACCAGTTGCAAAAGATGGGAGGACAAAAAGGTCAATTGATTTCCATCAGTCTGAACAGTTGTGTTGATAACAAACATTCTGTACACATACAGGATGGCCAGAAATGGCTGCAGAGTTTCTGTATGAAACTATGTAAGTAACCTTTTCTGTCTTCCATGACAGAACAAGCTTTCAGAGGAACCAGCATCGGCATAAAAGGGGTGAGACTGCACTCCTGCCTTCAGGCACAGCTGGTGCATTGCAAACCAGTTTGGTTTCAGATGTCAGCTGTCTGGGTATGGCAGCAGTGGTAGATGTTAGTGGACTGAAGCTGGCCAGTGCACACTGTGCTGTACTATAAACAACATCTAACTTCAGGAAAGAATGTACAAATACACTAGAATCAAACTGAACTGCACTCCTACTTCCCTTTCTCAGGTGGGAGGTCTGTGTGACACAAAGGGAACATTTGTAGGTCATCCAAGATTACAGGTATATGAATATGTGGTGAGGTGTGAGAAAATCTCATGGTACAAACCAGGGCAAGCCAATGCTTTGTTTTCTCCCAGTAGTGCATATGCAGAGCACCTTATGGCCTGTGGTTCTATGGATGGCAAGTGAGGATGGCAAGTGAGCAGTGTATCTGGACCCTTCGTTAAAAATGGATAGTTCCTAAATTGGCTGTAGAATGTGGAGAATAGGAAGCTGCAAGGAACAAACACTTGTATTATGGAGGAAAAAAGGAAAAGTAGCTGATAAGCCAGTGCCTTGATATCATAGTGTCATATTACCGCATGGTACATATTCCTTTGTTGGAGCTTATTGTCTTTCTTAACACCCATTGCAGTTAATTGTAGTTGGAAGGAAATATCATCAGAATCTGCATACAGCTATGGGAAATGGAATGGCTTTTATTTATTGTAGATAGTTTGTGGGTTTGAGTTGTGCCCTACCTCAAAATCATTTTGATTTTAAGATATTTTTGTCCCAATTCAAGAGAAATACTAAAATACAGATGCATGAAAAAGCTGGTTTAAATTTGTTTAGTGACAGGTTTTACATTGTTTTAATTGATTGTTAAGGCTAAATTCTGTGCATTTGAAATAAGGCCTATATTTTCTATGAGGAGCTTTAACCTCTTCCAGTTTAATATCACATAGCAAACTCAGCAAACTCCAGCCTTCTAAAGACATGCCTAAGTTATGGTCATGATTAACTCTTTTTTTGTTCTTTACCACAGTACCTGCAGGAGCTGAGAGCTGGAAGGAATGTTCTAATCATTGATTAAATATCTTGCTGCTTCTCATTCTTCTTTCTTTCTTGTTTATACTTTAAACTCCCACACGTATAAACAAACAACCCAACCAATCAACAACAAAACAAAAAACCACCCCAAGCTTTCCAAGGGGAAAGTATAAATATAATGATTTTCAGGGAAATGTATCTATTGTAAATGCAAATTCTTCTTTGTATTAAAAGTGCCACTGTGCAAATGCACAGAAATGAGTTATAGATCTCAGCATCAAGACTGAAGCACACACAAGACTAGACAATTGCTTTTCCAAGCCCATAGGATTGTCCTTTGACACTACGTACAGAGGACATTTACAAATTAAATCCCTTATCATTCTAGACCTTTTCTTAAATATTTTTAGCTTGTGCAACAGCATCTGGTTTAAAACAGGAAACAGGCTTATAGCTAAATTACTTTTGCACATAAATATTTAAACTCTATATACTGAAATGTGACACCACAAGTTATCACTTCCCGGTATGCAACCTCTTATGCTCCGGTTTACTTTAGCAGATATAAAATATCACAGAGACGTGATAAAGTCCTTCTCAGAAAATAAAATAAGTTCTAAAATCACTTTGGAATGCTATAATTTTAGTTTTCAGGATTTATGATTTTATGGAATTGTCATGTTTTGGGGGTGTTTGTTTTTTTTCAAAGGTAACCTGCCTTCACATTTACTTAAAAGTTTGACCTAGTCTGCTCCCTCTTCCAATAGAGGGATATTTGCTGTAGATTTCAGCTGACAATCTCTATTACAGGAATATGTAATCAAATAGTGTAAATTCTCTTCATTCCTAGGATATCTACAAGCTTTAGGAGATAGATTAAGCAGAAAATTTAGTTACATTATCCTGGAACTCAGTGCTGGGCAGGAAGAGTTATAGCATGTAAGTAAAGCAATCACACTGGCAATTGATATGTTTACTATATTAATGCCTTTTTCTTTTAATGCCTCTTAATTGTGCATCCTTACCCCAATATTATATTTGTAGACTTCTTCAGAATATGGACTACATGTATCTGCTGTTCTATTTACTCTCCTTCTGGCTGGCCCATTTCAGCTAAATAACCTGGGATCTTCTACTACCTTTCCACTGATCTCAAATGGAGATTTCTGTCTCACTCAGGACTTTGCAGTTGGTAGTAGCAGATGTGGTAGAAATCAGTTTGAAAGCATGCAAAGTCTTCCAGATATCAGGGCCCACAGGCTGATTCTGACAGACTTTGGCATGTGTGAGGAGATCACCAGGGAATCACTTCAGGTTAATCTTGATGAAGGCTTTAGTGATGAATAATTTGAGAAGTTCATTTTGTACCTGTTCAGCACAGAAGAGATTTTGTGTACTACATTCTTTTACATGAATGTTTGAAGTTGCATAAAGAGTTGTAGCCCTGCCATTGAAACATTCCTGAGACAGATATACCTCAGATAAGAAAATGATTGAGAACAGTTGTTCACAAACTGAGTGGGCTGCTTGAAAGGAAGCAAAGGAAAAACAAGAGGAGAGGCATGGACAGCTTGGAGGAGGTTGTACACACGCAGCATCTGAGGCTGAAGGCATGGGAGTGGCCCAGTGCACCAGGAGCAGAGTCAGCTCAGACAGAGAAGGGCTCTCAGCTCTGAGCAGCTTTGCTCAGAGCTGGTTTTCCGTTCCAGCTTACTTAGACTCAGTCCAACCTGCCTGCCATGGACCTAGGAGAGACGGAAGTTATGGAAAAAAAATAAGTTATCTTTCTAGCACAGCTAGAAGGCATGACCAGAAAAGAAAGTCAGGGAGAGCACCTAAAGATGTCATAGTCAGGAAAGGGGATTCTGATAAAAATTCCATTCATTTCCTGAGTGCTTTACAGCCCTATCAACTTGCAGTTTCAATTTAAGTAGTTTTAGCTTAAGTACAAGTATTTTTAGGAAAAATATTTCCTTTCTGCTGCTTCTAAAGAGCATCACTTAGATAATCTAGGAATGTATGTACAAAAGCTTTGTACATCTAAGCACATTGAAAACAGCAAGGATGGATGGACATGTAAAGGTTACAACATAGTGTCTAGATATTCTTATATTCTGACAAAAAGTCTAATAGATTTATTCAAAACTCCATGAAGGATGTACTGGTTGTTTTGATCATAAATTATAGCCTTACTTTGAACAATAATAACATTTTACCAGTTGTGAGGAAAAAGTGTTCTGAAAAAATAATACTGCCTTGATTTTTTTCTCAATAAAAGCCCATGATAATTGTGGTCATATTGATTTGATTCTTAGCACAGCACAGCTTTGAACCAAATTTGGAAAAGAAGTAATAATTTCTGTGAAATTTTCACTGGAAAGATAAACTATTTTCAACTGTTCTGTGGATTTTACTCAGACAAAACTTGCATTGGAGTAAAAAATGACCAACTGGGCTTACCTGTGATGAAAAAACTTCTTTTGGATACATAAATCACTAAGTAGAATATTTTAAAATTATATTTATTTTTATCCTCCATGGGGAACTTGTATGTCCAACAACATAAGAGAAGAAAGAAGTCAGTGTCACAGATAATTGTTTTATACTTTTCCACTAAATTTTAGCACATTAGGGCTTGAACACTGCCCTTTTCTTGCTCCACAGTGGTCAGATGATCAGGATTAATTTGCTGTGACCTATTTGTTTTGACCTTACTATGACCTTTAAGATTTTTTATCCCTTTTCCTGACACTGTCTGTCATCTACCTTGGGCAGACAAGTATAACTTCAAAGCAGTGTTCTGTAGGATACTTGGTTTTATAGCATAGTCATTCATTCCAGCACATAAAAGATCATTTTCCTATAAACATTGTTGATGAAAATAGGAGTAAAATGAGTCTTTTTTTAAGCTTCCCAGGTTGTGTCTCGGAAGAATGTTACAAAATTAATAAAATAGGAGGCACACACACTTTCAACTATTTAAGTCTATTATTTAGTTCAATTCCTGTAGGAATATTTGCAGAAGAACCTAAGTATATTTGACATAAAGAATATCCATTGTGTTGTGTTTCAAGAGACTGGGCTTAATAGAGTTCTTACTGTGTTTAAAGAAATTTGACTTTTTACAAGGTTTTCACACTTCTGTTGGAATGTTCAATCCATCTCTGATTATTACATATGAGCTAGAGGTATCAAACCAATGAGTTCATATCTGGCTCAGGCACTTGCATGTGTTCCAGATTGGGTTTGACCTGTAATTTTTTCCTCTCATCTATAATGATCCCACATGCACTTTACAGGGTTATTCTGACCACTCTGCTTGCACCTATTAATTACAACTAGAATTGAGCATTTTTCCAGGGGATACCAATTGACACAGTGATTTTTCTTTCCTTTCACCAGGGCAGGTGACAGTCTAACTTCTGCAGGTTCCACATTGCTTGCTTACTATTCAAAAGAAGCGCATGCTTACTATTTAAAAGGATTAGAAATTTGAACTTCTTATTTCTAGTGAGGTAGATTCCTAAATTTCCAGGGGATGTAATATTTTAACATCCCAAATTGTTGGTCTCAAAAGTGTCATATTGCATGGGGAGAAGAGCTATGTTGCAAGAATAATGAGAAAATGGCAGTGCCCTAGCAACTTAATGTCTTATTTGTTCCAGGTTTCTAAACCAAAATCACAATGATATAATACACCAACTCTTAAAAACACCATCTTGGGACCATGATTAATGCAGTTGTCCCAGATCCATGCAGACAAGATTTTTGGACAGACACGTGCAAAGTATGCCCAGATGCTCTTCCATACTCCCTCATGCAGTCCCTTACCTCACCACAAAACCTTACTGACTTGTTCTGTTCATCTCTTTAGTGAGCTGCAGATTAGAGGTCTTAGTCTAAAATTCCTGTTTGTCTCACAAGATGTCCTGGCTGTACCATGAATATAGGAACATCGTCTTGGGTCCCAGAGCAGCAGAATATTTAAGCATATGCTTAGCTGTAAGCACATGTTTTAAGTTCCAAGAAAGTAAGAATCTAATCATGTGTTGAATCTGAGCCAGAAAATACAGCACAAGGCATGTGTAAGTAAGTGCAAACAGTTTGCTCAGGTTTTAGGGGTATGTTGAATTATTTTTTTTTTATCGGAAATGCCGTATAAACAGAGCCAGACTAAGTTTTGGGCATGGATAATCAGAACAATCTGCAAAGGCTTCCCGTCTGTGGCTAATGGGATGTTTCTCCAAGCTTTGTCACCATGGCAAATACTTTTTAATACACAAACATTTGCTGCATTGAAAATCCACCCACTCTTGTTGAAAGATGGCCAGGTTTTGTAAAATTGCATTCCAACTACCCTGCTGATTTTTAAGATAAGCCCTTTCAGTTAACATTCCATGTGTCTAACAAAAGATGTGTGAAAAGCACAGTTTATAAGAACACACATGGAATCTTTGCAGTTTCACTGTTCTTTAAGGAGAAAATGAAGTTAAAATGTCTTCTCATATGTACATGCATGCAAGCATGCAAACAGGGTTTTATTCACTGTTTTTTCTTTTCCTTTCCTTTCCTTCCCAACCCTCAAAGGGACAAGCCAGTAACTCCATGCCAAGTTTCCATCTAAACTTGACTTCCCAGTTCTGGCAGGCATTCTGTGAACATGTCGTGTATTAATGAGAGATTAGTCTTTGAGGTTTCTTAGTCTTCACTGAGTGAAATGCATATGCTAGGTAATGAGGGATCTATTTAGCTTTTCAAAATAATTGCTCTTAGCTTTTCTTCTTGCTTAATTATGAATATAAAGTAGAATAAAAATGAATTGGTGATGTTCTTAAGCACAACACAAATAAAATCTAGATGTTTTTCCTTGCACTATGGCTCTAGGAAGAATGATCTGTCCAGCTTTCATTTTCAGTGCCATGTGGGTCTTTTATACCAGTAGGAGAGGTCCAATCACTTACATGAGAGTTACATTTAAGGAGAGACTTCAGGGGACATTTGTGGGAAGATATGAGCCATAGCAGTCCAGGGGAAGAAAACCTGCATTTTGGAAACTTGTGTGAAGACTTGCAAGCTTTTAACTTGGTCAAGAAAAGAGAAAAAAAGGGGGGAAAAAAGGAAGGAAGAGGAAAGAGGGAATGGAAAAAAGGAAGGGAATCAGATTACTTTCCACTAATTCAAAACCATTCCATTTTATTCTTCAGGCCTACACAGGAAATATTTTTCTGAAGTTTGGTTGTCTGGGGGTTTTTTTGGCTATGACCCTTTTATGCTTTTTTGCAAAATCCCCTGGCAGTTTCTTACTGGGTATGTTATTCTTCTGCCCTTTCAAAAAGTATTTACTTCAGATTTGACTAAAGGGTAAGTCTTCCTTAATGTTATCTTGCTAAACATGAGATAATCTGGTGCAGGCCTATTCACATTCAAATGCTTCATACTTCCTTCGCCAAAAAAAAAAAAAAATTACTAAGGCATTGAAAGTACTGATCCTTACATGGTAAGCTTCTTCAAATTTCCACAAAAATACTTTCATAAAATTCCTGGAAAATCTCCAAGAGAAGATGCCACATGAATGTAAACAAAAATCCACACAGTCCTTGGATATGGTACTTGTTATCTTCATTCTTTTGAAGTATTATCAGAAATGTCTCAAACAGAAATGATAATAAATTACCCTGCTCACCCTATGAGGTCACTCCATGAGTTCATACTACACAGCAAATAGAGTCTGGAAGCTTAACACCCAGTTTTTAAGACCAATGTAATTAAAATATTTAAAGGAAGCATGACATTATATTTACAAAGGTGTATGGTTTCAGATCCATTGGTTTGAGATGTATATTCATTGAAAGGAAAAGAAATCAAAATTTCACTTGAAAATGTGTTTGTAACTAACATCATGTTCTCACATTTGGCCTGAGTAAAAGTTGACATGGTCTAGCAGTGATTTTTTAAAAACTAGATTCTTCTTCTCTGGGTGGTTTTACTACAAAGTACTCTTAGTAAACTTGTAATTCCAACAGCTGAGGCTGCTTTTTGGCAACCATGTCAGAGGGAGATTTGTTCATAAAACAAATATTCTCCCCTGGGTGTGCTACTTCTTAGATGCCAGTTATAGTGTGTCCCTCAGGCTCTAGGACCTCTCCTTATTCTTCTGGGCTTCTCAGTGGCCCATTCACTGCCCTTTTTGCTGCTACCAGGACAGTGCCTTCAACAGAGCTACTCCATATGATTCCAGCATCTATAAATTACCCACTGCACTGAGGAGGAAAGAGAAGATCGAAGCTGTGCAACTGATAAAAATAGTGGATGTTTTGAATTAAACATATTCTGGAGCAGAAAAATATGTGCTGTCCAGCCAGGTCAGAACACAAAGATGCTGATGCAGAGGCAATTTAAGGAAAATGAAAGATTCTTGCTAAAACTAGTAGGCTTTGGATGAAAACCTAAATATGGTGGGAAGAAATTCTTTCAGTCTGATCACACAGATGAACCAGGATCAGGATTATACCCACTCTGGGCTCAATTTTAGCCAAAGCTTTAGTGGCAGAAATGATTTCAAATGAAAAAATGTGCCTTCATGGGGCAAAGCTGATGCTCTAAGTAACATAATTTAAAATATTATGAATGACTTTACAGGTCATGTATGAATTTATGAATATAGTCTAAATACCTTAAGGTAGATTGCAAAGTGTCCATGTATTATCTTGATGTGGGCAGGCTGGCTGTTGTGGCTAAATTGTATATTAAACCTTGTGAGACATTTACTTTCCCAATTCAGGAGGGAGACTTCTTTCAAGAGAAAGAATATAAAATTGTAACAGGAAGCAAGTCACTGTGAAATATCGAAGGCTTTTAAAATATTTAAATAACATTAGCACTCTGCTGAAATACTCATTTCCTAATTGCATTGCACTCAAAATCTTGGTCTTACTAAGGCCTCCAATAAATTGAAAGCAGACTGAAACAAGCTTTCATACGAGAAACATCTGGTTATTTAAGTTTCCTTCTTTTAATACTAATTTTAACAACTCCCAAACGTGGATAGAAATACTACCTTATACTTTTGTTTAAAGTTCATTTCCTGTCCCTGGGATATTCGCTGACCTTTTAATACTGGCCATTTTGCTTTCCACTTTCTTATTCCTATTCCCATTGACTTCATTCCATTCTTGACCTCTCTTCCCCTCAAGAAAATTAAATGCAGTCCAAAACACGTTGGACACCAATTAGTTTTACAGCTCGTCTTACCTCCCCTCCTACTGCATTCTTCAGTTCATTGAGTTCACTCCGCTTTTATACTTTCAGTTTTCACAGAACTCATCACCCCATTGCAAAATAAACACTGCTGGGATGAAATTAAAGTATTTTTGTCTGCTGTTCTCCTCCAATCAATATCAACAAAAATCGATCACTAGACACACAGAAAAATATTATTAGCTTTTACCTGGTTTTTTGTAAAAAAAAATCTGCTTTCTCTTTTTGTAGCTATAATATGACAGAGGTTTATGGCACTTCATAAAAACAAATCTCAACTAAACAAAAATTCAGAATAAAACTTTAAAAATATTTTTATATATAAACTTTGTGCAGTTAAATTTACTTGCTTTACTTTTAATTATTGAGGTGTTGAAACAGGAACAGCATACTTTCATCTGTTGTGAGAAAATATGGTCTCTCTTGTAATTTAAAAGGATACTATTAAATAAAAACATACAAAATGCAAACACACAATCCTACTTGTATTTCAAGCTATTATTTAAAAATTAGACATATTTTGCACTGTTACACTGCTACAAATCTGCTGTTTCAGTGTGGTTATCAGTAGAATTTTGCTTAAAGAATCTTATTGGCGTACCCTAGATTCAGCGAGGCACTGGCTGAGCACAGACACAGCAAGATTCAGAGCATTGTTGTTTGGATGGAAACCACTTCTCAGCTCCTGACAAAGCTTTTCCAAAACAGAAGATATGCAGGCATTTATTTAGGTAACTTTCTGAAGTACATTTAGTGACAATCTGGCTGTTAGGCAAAATATTGCAGACAAAATACCTGCTATTTTGTTTTTCTTTATGCAGCCACAGGTCTTTTGAGCTATCCATCAAAATTTTCCCTTCAGATTTGCAAGACTGGACATGAAGAGCATATACATGTGGACTGTCACATATTTTTAGGAGTATATTTTATGTGTTACATTCTGTATATATTTATAAATATATATCATACATCTTTATATATGTGCAATAATATTTCTGTCTAGAAATAGGGATGTCCTTTTTTAAAATCTCTCTTCCTAATGGTGCTTGACAACAGTCCTGCATGGAAGCTTTTAGCTAGCCTGAAGAAACCTGCTTTTGGTAAGACAAAAAAAAACCCTACATAACTGTCAGTCATTGTAGTTCTTAAAACTTCTTATTAAACTGAAAAAGTTGACGATATGCACTTTAAAGTTTTTTTACATAACTGTCAGTCATTGTAGTTCTTAAAACTTATTAAACTGAAAAAGTTAACGATATGCACTTTAAAGTTTTTGATTTATTTATATGATGTTCAGTTGCTTGGACTCATCTGCAGAGGAAAACCAAGAGTTCCCTCTCCTTTCTTAAAAAATCGTCCTTCATTTGGCTGTAAATAAATCTTATTACTGTGAGCCAGAGAACTTTTATTCATTTATTTGCTTTTTTAGCCATCTAAGCACTCATATCTAAACCATAGATTATTCAGGAACTTTCAGTATTGCTCACAGAATAAACTTTCCTTTGTCCACACTTGCAAGAACATTCTTTGACTCTTCAAATGAGGTATTAGATCAATATGTTTCTGTTTGATATAATCTTTGCAACAAAAAAAATCAACCTGCTAAAACAGAAGTGAACTCTATGTAGTAGTGTTCCCAGTTTTAGGGGTATTTTAATTTGCTTTTACTATCTTACTCTTAGTGTCAAACTAAGAACTATAACTCAGATGTTTTTTAAAATCTGCCTTTTAACTTTATAGGCAAATATTGGTTTAATAGGTGAATCCTAGGGTTTAGAAAAGAAAGTAATAAGCATAAGGCACTGGTGGTATATATTTCTGATAGACACTACTCCCATTTTTGTTTTTTTGTTCTACCTATGAGACACTATTTTGACTTCACAATTTCCACTTTCTAAATATTCTGATACATTAAGGAAAAATCTGACTGAAATTCATACTAACAGATATCTGAAATTCAGAAGAAATATTTCATGTTGGTATGCTTAAGGCAAAAAAATTATTAGTATTAAGAAAAATATCACTTTCACTGTAACATGGCTTAGTCTTCTCCTCTCTGTGAAAAAAATCCAAAACACAGAGGACTCAGGTTTTGTGTGTACAATGCAATAGTTCCTTCGCTGTCAATATGCTGATTTGTGATACCTATGGTTCTGCTCACACATTGTTAGGCAAAATGAAATGTTTTAATGAGATGCAAGCTTCAAAGGAAAATTGAAATGGTGAGAATTATGCACAGAGAAGGAGGAACATGCCTCAAGAAAGTGTCAGAGCACCACATGCAAATGTTATTTACCTTTGGGGCATACAGACGGTTATAACCATATTAACGCTCTCTGTGATCCTAACAGCACTTCTGTACTTTTGAATATAGAATTAATTTGACATAGATAATCATGTCCTAGGAGAGGATTATAATCATCTCTCTTTCTAAAAGCTTGCAAAATCCTCCTAATATTTTGCAGAAGTCTAATGGTGACTTGTGATTCTGCCTAGGCACATTTCATGTCAGAATGTTATCCATATTTCTCTAAAATATGTGCTATAGCCACACTGTTTCTGACTCCCCGGGCAGTGGATGGTGGGATAACTCAGTAATGCAACACAAGAAAATATGAAAATTAATGTGGGGGAAAGTAATCTGTGCTGACTTTATCGCAGGGTTGAGAAGCATGACAGGGAAGAAGGCTCATGCTAGATCTAGACTCAAGAATGTATCATGTAGCAGGTTCCCTTTCAGGGTTGCACAGTTAATCCATAACTCAGATAATCCCCTACTGGTAATTGAGAGCTGGTTGTATTTGGTGACTTTCTACACTACTGCCAGTAGCTCTTTTCTGCATCCTGAAATGGAGCTTTCATGCTCTTGAGAAAGACATGGGCTCATAAACATCTCAAAACATGAATGGTAAAGATAAAATCTGCAAAAAATGTGAATGCACTGTCCTAGGATAGAAAAGATTTGAATGAACAGTAGACTTTCTGTATTCCCTGTGTTCACAGAGAAAGAAAGAAAGAAAAAAAATTTTTTTTCAAAAATTGGGCTCCCAAAAACTAGTCTGTTGTGGAATGAAATTATACTTTAGTAGACACAACAACATTTCTGTACTCAAATGGTAGGTAAATTCCATCAGATTACATTTTTTTGGTGAATAAATTCTGACTGATATGAATGGGAAAAGTGTGACTATGAAAAATGTAAGAGAATGTATGTGCAGGTACACAGTTTGTGGTACTTGGGAGTGGGACTCATCCCCAATGGGCTACAGCTGTGCTGGACAGGTGAACAGCATTGAAGGAAACAAGCCATGGAGTGCCAGGGTGTGCTGACCTATCTCAAAAAGGTAGAGAGGGCACACAGGTGCAGTGCATGGACTGGGGGGGATAAAAGATTGGGCTGGAGAACAAAGGGGGCAGATGCTTAAAGCCTTCTGCAGTAGTGTTACTCTGTATGGGCTGATGCTTTCTGGTGTTGTATGGTGATGCTCTGTGCGTCGTGGCTGTCTCAACTATGGTGTGTGATGTGTATGTACATTTTTAACTCCTTCATTGTATTTCTTAAAGAATATCTTAGGGAAAAAACCATGAAGTGGCAATTGTATTAGACAGAGTTCAAAGAAATCCCCATAATTCTTCTTTAAATATTTTATGTTGAACTCTGAAAGTGGAGAATGGGGTTCTTGTTATGTGGTCTCTTTTTCTGGTTGAGTTTTTTGCACAGATACAGCAGTTGGAATTAAGCTCTCCCCCCTTGACTTTGAAAAATTAGGATGCATTCCAAAAATATTAAATTAAGCCTAAACTTCAGCATGGGGGTTTCAGTCAAGGATTAGCTGCTTATTCATATTGCTCTTTATTTTCACAGTAACTTTCTTTTTCCATTTGAATTACCCACTTCTGTTAATTTACTTTCCAGGTATTTTACACTTTCCTTCCATGCTACTTAAAATTTTCCTTTCATCTAGAGATTACCTATGTTACATGAATCATCCATGTGTCTGGGGTGCAAAGCTGTATGTGAACTAATTTAGCCTAAATAGAAGTGTGGATAGAGAAGGGAGAGTTCAGTGGAGGATGCTTCTCATTGCTGGGCTCCTGTCATGTCCTGCTGCATCTGCCCCGTTGCACAGCATCAGTATCCCAGGTAAATGTTGTGCAGGTCTGAGCACCTGAACTGCAATCACACTTGGGTCATTCACTGTAGTCCCAAGGGTTAAGGAGTTATAATCCTCTCCTTGATGGCAGCCTCCATGCATTTGTTCCCACAAGGGGAAGCTCTGTTATTCCAACTTCCTTAGGCACTCCTTGTCTTGTGGGGCCAGTGTAGTAATAACCTCACATCTCATAATACCCTCATTTTATAGAGTGATACCACCTTGGTTTTCGTGTCTCACAGTCCTGCAGCCAGTCTTCCTAGCTCGCATAGCCAAGTTCTGAGGGAAAAGGCAGTGGAATTTAGGGTTTTTTTATGTGATAATTCAGTTGGAGAAGCAAGTAGAACAGGAAAAAAAGTATTTTGATATGCAGTTTTTGAGAACTAGAAGCTTCACAGAGAAGTGTTATCCATCTCACCTTCCTTCTCAGCAGCGCTAAGAATGTTCTGGCAATATTTTAATTGTTGGAAAAATACAGTTCTGTTGAAATCAAACTGTTTCACATGAATATCTCCTTTTTTTAAAAAGCTACCTAAGAAAAATACAAAATATATTTGAAGTCTAAGTCTGTATTTCTGTGAGATTTTAATGTCAAATCCAAACTGACAGCATGAAAACAAATGTGTGACCATGCCAGAAACAAATGTGTTCAGCTTTCATTTCAAAATAAGTCTTATTATCTTGGCTTGAAATTAATTTTTATATACGCCTGACTAACTTGGTGGATAGGAATTTTGCCTGAGAATGTACAAGAATATGCTCCCAAATTATATTAATTATTTAAAGTAAAAAATACTTAATTTACCATCCATACATAAGCCCATTTTTACTAGAAACTTGTGCGTGTATTGGAACATTTTCAAAATATCTGTAAAAAAAATGAAGGGGACATGTGAGTGACAAATGTTAATGTGATGCTGCACGGGGCTGCAGAACTTATGGCTGTCACCATTTGGCACTAAGGATGCTCTGTGCCTCTCCACAGTGTTTATCACAAACCCCTTAAGAAGCATCACCACGAAATGTTTCTAGTTTTTCTTTGAACCGCACTTTTAAAAAGAGTGCTTGGACAGTGAGATTTATCTAACATTTTCTTCCGGTTGAGGAGAGCTTGGATTTCATGTGTACAAACGAAAACAGATGAGGAAAGGTAGAGACGGTTAATTTGTAGAAGACAGAGTCATAGCTGGTTGCTGAAAACCATATTTAGGAAAGATGGAGGACTTTAGTCAGTGTTTAGGGAAAGATACTTGAAATGCATTAGCAAACAACAATTGACCTCATGATTAGAGAGGGAACACAAGTTTCTAATGAGAGGTTCACAGGATTTAGCAAAAGGGATTCTTATTAAGTGATAAATTGAGGTTAACACTAATGCATCCATGAAATTCATGCATTCAGAAATTTGCATGAGTTTCTGAGCCCTATGAAGCATAGTAAAGCCAACACACTTGATACATATAGCCTTTAATTTAAACACAGCAACGAAGGGACCAATTCTGGTCCCAAAAACTGAGGTTTAGAAGGTTTGGGGTTGCCTTGTGGCTGCTCAAGCCATTTTGCATTCAGAATGCTCCAACTCTAGCTCTCATCAACTGGCAATAATGTTTCTTAGTGCTTTACAATCCTGAGTTGAAGAACAATATAGTAATATAAAAAAGCTGATCTCCTTCCTTAACTTCACGTATAAATAACATCTGATAAATGTGATTTGAAAAGCATCATAAGTATTTGATCAATTAAGTTGTTGAGCTCTCTTAGAATTGCAGTCATTAATTTAACAATACTTTGAGAAGATCTAATAAAAAACATTTTCATAATATTTGTTTTTATTTGCTATGATGAACACCTCTGATATAATATAGCCTTGTGTCTTGCAAGATGTCATTTTGAAGGAGAAAAGTCCCCATTTCAAACTGATGGAAAGGAGCCAAAATAAGGCCTCTTGTTGAGATAAATAAGTAAGAGTTTATAGCCTTTGCCATGCATTTTGTCGTTCAGTTGCAGCAATCCCTGAACGCCGTGGTGGATTGTTCTATCATGTTCAACTGTACTGTGCAACTAGAGCATAGATTTTTAAAGTGTTTTACCATGATTTAACAGAAGTAAAGTTCCATATTCAGGTTTCCCAAATTTCCCAGCAATCTCTGCTGATTCCAGGATGCACTTAATACTGCACCATGGCTAAGAAAAAACTTAAAAGCTAAAAGTAGCTTACAAGCTAACATGCCATGTAAGAGTTCCACTTTTCTAGAAGAATACTTTCCTACACTTGAGTAGAAGGTTGCATAATTACCTTAGGTGGTTGAACATGACATTAAAGGAGAAGGTGGGCGAGATTGTCTTCTGAAAGCTTGGATGAGAGAATGGAAATGATAATGAGTATGAGCACTGCAGTGTTACCTCAGGTCACTGCTGACACATATGAGCATGTCAACAAATTTCCTTAAGGTGTGAACCCTAAATTTATATCAACGTTACTTTAGATATACTGTGTTCACCTGTGCATTTCACTGGGATTTCTGCAAACATATGCCATGTACTCTGAGAAGGATAGTGACCCACATTTTAAAAAAGTTTTCTACATTTCTTTTGCCAGTAAAATTCTTGAATAGTTTCTGTGTTCCTCTGAGCACACAGGGTTTAGCTGAGGGAAGGTGCTGCCCTGCTGTTCAGACAGCCCAGCCCACATTCTGACTGCACCAGATCACATCAAATGAAACCTCCTTGGAACTGGCTAACTTGAGGTGAAGTGACTGTAATGCAAATTGTAGTTTGTGGCTAGGCAGAGCCACAGCAAAATAAGGAGATAGATTTACTTTGAAATGAAAACATATTCTAAATTCTTGCATGAATGGGATTTTCTCTTGAGAAAAATGTGCCATGCTGACTCCAAATGATTCAGTGGTGTGCACTGTATCTGTGACATGAAACTGTGTGTTCATAACTGTTCACTGCAGCATTGAGGATACTGGCAATGGGAAAACACAATTTTTAGGATAAAATTAGGTTTGCAAAATCACTTCACTTACATTTATGGTATATTATATAAAAAAATCCAATTCAAGGGGGACAAAAAGAAGTCTAATTTTTCCTTGTAGTCTGTAGGGCTTATTGTTTCTTTAGTGATTAAAATGTTTCAACATTTAAAATATTTAATTTTTAATTAATAAATAATTTAATGTACTAATTAAATATTTTATAGTAATACAGCATTTTACTAAATATGATCTAAGAAATATCATGTCATATATTGACTTTAACCTATGCTGTTTTGTCTCTGAAACAGCTTTAGGGTTGTCTTTTAAGGTACCTTTTCATATAAAAGACATCAGCATTTATGTTTTCATTATTAAAGGCTTTTAAACAGTTGGGGATAGCTGTCACATGTTTTTTCATACTGTTATTCATTTTACTCAAATTTACAAACCTAAGTTTTATGGAAATTAAATATATGTAAATCAGTAAAATATTCTAGATTCACACAAAGAGCATACAAACCTCCTTGTGTATATTTCAAACATCACATCAAAAGCAGAAGTTATTGCTTCCTTCTTGCCAGCCTGTAGTCTGCCTCTGGCTATTGCCTCTGTATTCCTTCTCCAAGAAATCACAAGGTAGAAGCTTCTCTTCTTCATTTACCATATCTACCTTGATTATGTTATTCAACATACAACCATTAACTTCAGGGTGTCAACCAAGCCTGGCTACATATGTTAAACTAGATTTAATTTATTTCTGAAGTAATTAATAATCTAAGTTGGAACTATTATTAGAACAATCAGGAATGTGTGTGTACAAATTTTGAAGATTTCCAGGAAACAAAGCTGTGATTTTTACAACCATGCACATTATCCATAAAACATCTTCAAAATGTGAAAGTTATTTTCTCCTTACTTTTTTTTTTTTTTTTTTTTTTTTTTTTTTTTGACCTGGTGGCACAAATTTGTATGTTTAGCTGTAACTGCTTGAGTACATTCCACAGATGTTTGCTGATAGGGACCGTCTCCTATGGCAAGCATTTGATTGCAAATGCAAACAGTCTGAAACACAAGAATCCCTGAAAGATAATGGCTTTTATGTCACATAAATTTGAAGGTTAGTTTCCAAACTCTTATAGAAGTTCAGCACTGCAGATTTTTTCATACCCAGCTTCTTTTAGAATAAAGGGCCCCAAATAGCTAGGCTGAATTCCTTGTCCAATGAACCTACAAGGAAATTTGTGGAGCAATGGAATTAAAAGATTAAATCACAAGCCACTTGTACTAAGTCTTTAAAATACTTAAGAAGCATAGAGTTTACATAGTAACTGAATCTGGAGACTCGCTTGCTTTTGGAGAATTCTGAGACTTTTGGGTTTTCTTCCTGCCTGGTCTGGGCTCTTTACTGCTGTGTGGCTGTTCACATCTGGTTATGTCACAAAAGAACAAGTCAAAAGATAAGATTACAACTGAGTAACCTTTATTTGTTTGCGGGGAGGCAGTGTTTAACTGCTGCTTAATTAGAGAGAAAATCCCCTTTACTGTTAACCCACAGGGTAAGAATTGGAAACAGCAGTATCACATGATCACAGTATTCTCACTCACATAACTGCCTTAAATCTTTCATAAATTTCAGGCATAGAACAGTACACATGGCAGCCATAAGAGACAGAGGGATTTGATACCACATGCGTTTAAATGTCTGCAACAAGGTTGTTCTGAGAGTTTAAATACTGACAAGACTGAATTTTTACCATTCACTCCTGTTTGTGGCTATACACCCCTTATTTCAGTGACCCAGGGTAGGGAAAAATATCTGTATTGAAACACTGCAGAAGATAAGTACTTTTCCCTGTATAACTACAAATAATCTACAGGCAAATTAGTGTTTTGGCTCAGGTATGTGTATAATATGACATGAGTCATATTATTCTGTGGATGCCTTTCCGTGTCAACTATTTAGATTTTAAATTTTGATTCTATAAGCTGTGCCTTATAGGCTTGGTCTCCTATTTCTGTTCAATAAATAGGAGGGTGAGAGGGAAGGGAAGCTACTGTTTCCAGCAAGGACTGTCTGGGATTTCCCTTCTCCAATCAGTAATAGGAAGCTGCCTGTCAGGGAGGTAGGATAACATATTTTGCCAGTGAAACAAATAGAAAGGAGGAGCAGTTAACAGTGGTAGGATCTTGCAGTTCTAATGATTAGCTGTAGGTAAGTTTAGTGCTTCTAGAAGATCTGAATGAGTAATAATAATGATGCAGTCATTGAAGCTGTCCCCATTGGTCTTACAGAGAAGGTACAATTCCTTTTCAGTAATAATTCAAGTATTTCAACTGAAAGAAGGACAGAAACAAGAGTTCAAAATTGCCAGTGGAGAATTTTCTACTTCAGGACGAAAAACGTCACATGAAGTGCTCTGCATCTTATACCATAAAGCAAGTAGACACCCAAAGGTTTTCTGCACAGTAGTGACAGAGGATTTCTTGTTATGTAACAGATCAACACAAAGTAGCTGTAAAACCTGTTAAATCTAAAATTACTCTTCAATATTGTCAGTGGAGTTCTGATATGAAAACTGGGCCATGTAAACCCTTGCAGTTCCAAGTACTTATCAGAGCCATCTGAAGAGCAAAGTGGTCTTCCCAGATTTTGGGTGTCTTAGAACAAGTCGTGTGTGAATCAATGGGAAAAAATGCAGGGTAACTGCAAGGTAAATGTAATGTAAGATTACTGAATTGCAAGAACACAGGGAAAGAGATACTTAAGGAGCAGTTGTATTGAAAAGGACTAAGGAGTTATTTTGGATTGCTACTAGTATTATTCAACATCATCATTTGGATTTGAAAAAGGCAAACATTTTGCTGGGGTGTGAAAACAGAATCCTGTCCTGCAAGATGTGAAGAGTTCTAGTCTGCTCAGCAGAAGCTGAAGTTAATGCAGAAAGCATTAACAGAAAAGCTGCAGCTGAAATAATGTATCCAGCTATAGGTATCATGCTTGTAGAAAGGTGGTGACCAGTCACTGTCTAGAGGTGAGCAGTGAGGTTCTCAGGTCTTAGAAACATGAGTTAAAAGGCAAACCAGAAAAAACTGAAGTTATTTGTCCAGAGAAAAGAAAGAAAAGAGATCTGGTAACACTTTGTAACCAATACAAAGTTGCTGTGAAGAACAATTAGAATCTATTCCCACATTCGTGAAGGGCAGTACAAGAAGTAATAATCTGCAGATTATATGTCAGCATTCAATTATTTATTTTAATAATAAAGATAAGTAAGGTCAGGAGGAGAAAGCTTGGCAATATAGTGAAATCCCCTTCAGTAGTTAGACAAGGATCTGTCAGAAATGATGTAAGGATAGTTTATTCTGTTTCTGGGCAGTGCGGTAGCTTTGATGGTCTCAACATCTTATTCAGCCCTTGAATTCTTTGAGGTTCTCAGGTTCTGACTATCTGATAAGTGTTTGGTGAATATTAACAAGCACTGAAGTGTAGCTGATGTAAACTGTCAGGCAAGCAAAAAAAGATACCATGAGGGTAGTATGTGATTTGTCTCATCTTCTGGCTTTAGTAAGAAGGCATGGAAGTGATGATGGGAGGAATGAATTTCCATGTGTAACACTCAAATCACACATAGCATATCTGATGTCTCTTACTGCACTCAAATTTTTCAAACAGAATAAAAATTCTAGCATTACTCATCATACACAATTGAAAATAATCTGATACCTTGAATGGATTTTAATAACATGCCTTAAATATATTAAGGATGCAGACTTCCGAGTTGCAAATACAAAATGCTTTTGTCTACAAAACATTTTTAACTGTATAAATGATGGGGGGGTTTTGTATTTTTTTTTCCTGAGAATACAATCTTTTAGCATTTGTTCTGCAATGGAATTACTTGAAAGAAAAAAAAATGTTGTAATGATATTACCTTGAATTTTTATTAATTTGTATACATAGCTATTCAGAAAAAAACACAGTCCATACATAATCTATCATGAAATTCAGCAGTTTTGCTTTATACAAAAGTTGATATCCTTCATCAAATGACCCTGATGTGCTTTATATACTTAGAAAAGCCTTCTAATCTGTGTTTGCAGTTCTCAAACATAAAGATTGCATCTTTGATTTTGCTAGCATTGGTATTTGAAAGTACAATCAACACAGAAATGCTCAGGTTTGACAAGTGGTATAAGATTTCAGTAAACATGTCTTCTCTCAGAGACATATTGGAAACAGATAATATTAAGGGAAATTTTACTGCCTGGAACCCTGATCTTCAAAGAGTATTAGCAGAGACTGAAATCAGAATGGACATTAAGGATATTAAATGCAAATAAGACTTCAGTGCAGGCTCAAAGATACAATAAAATTATTGAAATATACACAATATACTTACTTTTCAGTAAGTGAAAAACATAAAATACTTTGGGGTGGAAGGTTGTATAAATATAAACTTACTATTGTTAAATTAATATTAGGAGTTAGGTGTAATACTTTAGTAATATTTAAATGGAAAATTCTGATTTATCAGAAGTAGCATGCTTTGGGAAAACTTTCAAGTACTTTTAGCTTCTTCAGAGAGAAAATACTTTCAAGAATTTAAATTAATTTCATTCCAGCTATTTCAAAACAGAACATTTTGAAACTATCTTACATTGGTTTGCCTACTAGACATAATATTAAGACAGTCGCATCAAAATGGAGTATTTAGTTTAATCTGAAGTATTTTTCTGCACTTTCTTGTGATGGGATATTTATGATGTTTGTATTTTTTGTATGCATTTGCATTGCAGTATTTGTTTCTTTAAACACTTGTAAGAGTTTAGAGCCTGTGGTATTTCCCCTAAAGAAAGAAAGAAAGTCAAGCCTAAGGTGAGTGTTGTAGAGTGTTTTTCTTTAATGGTATTAAAAATAAGTCCTATAGTAAGAGTAAATGATTAAATGTAACAACTTCTTCTAAAAAACATTATCTCTAATCTTACAATTTCTAAGGATACAATATCAACTGGAAACAAATAGAATGTGAGTTCAAGAAGCACATGCACGTGAGTCAAATGTGCAAATAACTTTGGATACATACTTTTAATATACCTTAGAAAATTATTAGGATTCTGGCAGCAGGCATTTTTCTACCTTATTGTAAAATGTACCTGATGACATATATTTTTCCCAGGAAGTTAAAGGATAACAATTTTACATTCAGTGATCACCTACAAATCTACTTTTAAAGATGCAGGTTAGACTGAGTGCATGAGCAGCATAACCCTGATCATGTGTGCTCAGAAAGTGCAGCAGCAGTTTCATTCTGGAGGATAAAGAAGGTCCCCTTGCAGAGACAGAGGGATGCAGAGAGTATGATAAAAGTGAGAAAAAAAGAGATAATCTTAAATACACTCATATATTTCAGTTATAGTAAATACCATGGAATAAAAATTTCAGTCCATGAGCCTCAAATTTTCTCTAGTGTCACCTCCTCTTCAGTGACTGTCCTCAAAATATTTCAAAATCCATTTCAATTCTGCTTTCCAGTACTCCAGGTGTAGAGTTTGGATGAGAAGCACACAGGGAGTGTAAAGCATGCTGTATTACTTGCTGGCTCTTTAGCTCCACATCTGTATGTCAACAAAAATGGGGAACTGGATGCTGATACCATCAAGAACATTTCTGGTTTTGACACTGGGAATTAAATAACAGCTTAATAAGAATTGAAGTTGCCAGGAAGATTCCTGCCCTTCTCAAAACTACAAGTTTTGTTCAACAAAACTCACATTTTTAAACAATGTGTTTTGAATATCTCAGTCTTGGTTCTTACTTCTTATATTAAGATACTTAAATCAATCTAGGACAAGCTATCATCATATTTGTTTTTAGGTGATACACCCCATCCAAACAGAGCTGGTCTCAGTACATGAAGCTACAGCACCACATGGATGCTACATATGCCGTGTGCCTTGCGTGTTTGAAATTTTACAATCCCTTTGCTTTTACAAAGAGGATACCATATTTCTGACTTTACCACATATTAGTTTTTCTTATATATAAACAGAACAGTAGTTAATAGCACAGTTATGTTTTGGTTTTACCTTAAGTCTATACCTCCTATCTTTTAGAGCTCTGAATTTGGCTAAATATGATGTTTCCAAAGTATAATAGTGGTAAATTTGTATTGTCACTACTTGTTACTTATCATGATATTTATTGGAGGAAAAGGGAATGTTCCTCCTGCTTTGATATGTAGAGTGAGTGTGCATGGCAAGAGGAAGTTGATTCTTCTCTCTGTAACATTTTAATTAATACAAGGAATGCAAATTAATTCCTCTGGATTGAAACTAAACTGCAAGCTGCACAAGAGGAACATATCTAATATACTCCAGCTGCAAAAGGGCATTCAGTTTAGGGGTCTCCACTACAGATATTCCAAAGGAAAAAAAAAAAAAGAAAGAAAAAAAAGGATAATAAGGAAAATACATAATTTCAGATCTCTCCAGTCCCAACTATTTGACTCTTCACTGTTTGACCACAGTATTTGCTGTTCTAAACATAGTCAGAGAAAATCTACTGCCTAGGTAAATGGTGGTCCCCTGAGTTGAGGTTTTGAGGTTTGAGGTATGATTTAAAACTGCAGGCAGTACAAGGAAATTACTGTTGAAGGCAAATAGAGTTTTAAAGGATTGACCCAAATCTCATTAAAGCTGCTGGATGATTCAATCAATTTTATGGAGTTTTGCACTAGATCTAGAAACTCCATGTCTTGCTGCCTGCTGTTTGCTGATAGCATTCAATACTTTCAGAAAAACAGAAAGAACCCAGTAGAGCAGCCTCTCCATATGAATCAGTGATGTGAGCAGAGAATGTGGTCATAACTCTTACTCACACAGTGTTTTATTTTAACAGGATATGAGTGAAGATTAATATATATTCCCTCATGCAGGGGAACATATAGCTTGAAAACATCTGAAAAAGTGAAATAATTCTCAAGAATTCCCAGAAGACCCATTAGAAATGACTAATTAAAATAAACTAAAATAATTACTTCTAAGATAAAACCAACTATTTGGAATAAGTATATCTGCTATACCAAATATTTACTTATTAAGATTCATATTTACTAATGTTCTTTCTTTTTCACAATTTATCAGCATGCTACAATAAGAGTTCATAAAAAAAGTTAATATTATTTTTGAAAGGTAAGACATTTTGAATAAAATATCATTGTTTTTCAATCACTTCTATACAAGAAGTATTTTAAAATTTGAATGTACATATCTGTGTATCTCAAACTGTTACTGTTAGAATGCTCAATTGTTTACAGTGTATCTGACAATAAATTGGATGCTTTGATATTAAAGGGTCTTCATAGCACATTCTCTAGTAAGTCTTTGTTGCCATCATTTAGATAATTTCTGAGAAAGTGATGAAGAAAATGAGTAAGAAACTCTACCTATAGCCATGTACCTATTTTCATCTTATTTAGGAAGAGCAGGACTTTCCAGACATTTACCAAGTTAATACAGACAATTAGCCCAATCCTTGACTTCACATTCTCATTGCTGGGGAGGCATACACCTTTGTCTGCTTGGGTTTTTAAGCAAACAATGAAACTCCAGTTTTTGCTGAATTAAGAAGACAAGTGAACTGCAAACGTAACTGAAGAATTCATCCTGCTGTCTGCTCTGAAAAAGTCTCAACAGAGACTCTCTTCTGTCTTCAGAAACAGGAATTCTTGAGCCAAATGAATCCTCTTCATTTTTTTCCCCACCTTTTAAGCTTCCTCATTTTCCTCTTGTATATCTTCTTCTTTGTCCTTAACTAAAGAGCATCCCTTTAACAGCTCTTCATGATTGCTCTCACAGAGGGCCCTGCTGTCCGCAAGGATTTAGCTTGGCTTTTGCTTACTCCCCTGCCCGGTCTCCCAGTCCCATCTCAAGAGCAGAATGGAAATTCCATCATTTTGGAGCCATTTCTTGAGTGCTTTTTCCCTCTGCTCCAGAATTCCAGCCTCTGAGGTGGCCTTTCCAACAGCTGGAACCTACAGAGTTTGATGGGCAATGATCTTGCTTTCATCTACTGCTGAGCTGAGAAGTCTTCTCGTGGCAGAGGGTTGGTGTAGTCTCTCCAGAGCAGTAGGTTTCACAATCAGTTACGATAAGTCAGCAATCCATCCTTGCCAGTTCTATATTGTCAAGCTTTTTGTAGACTCCTGTAAGCATTGTTACATTGATTAACCTTTAACTATGCATTAAATTGTCACTGTAAGCTTTGGCCAGGAACTTCAGAAAAATTAGGACGCTGCCAAAGTTTATTTATGAAATGTTTGTGTACTAGAGAGTTCTCTTGGTGATAATGAGGTCATGTGTAGTTGCTTGTTTAGTATAAGCATTCACTTTTTGGTTCAGTGCCAAGATCCCATGGATCCTAGTTATTTCTGTAATGTTATTTATCTATTTTCAAATTATACAGGCGTACTCTTTTAAACTTTTTTCACTTCCCAATAACTGGCAGAAGCACTGTGCAGCAGAGCATTGCTTATAATGAATTAAAAACTGCATCTGCATCTTCTTTTCCTTTTCTCCATACATTGCTGGATTTCACAATTCTGACTTCCACTGGTTGTGCCTCTGTAGTCAATAGATATAATAGAAAGGACATAATATTAGAGTTTGGCTATTTTCCCTCAGATTTCTAGGGTGTTTTACAGTCATCCATATTATCATGAAGAAGAAAATAATTACATTTAAGATAATTTATCATCTAGGTCTGAAAGTTGGTTTCAATTAAATCAGTGGTAGACGATCCTCTGCTTTTAGTGAGATAATGATCAGGATTTATGTGGCTTAAGGGCTTGAATTTGTGATTTCTTGAATTTTGCATGTGTTTTTGTTCTTTCCAGTAAGGCACTATATTCCTCCTTTTTTTGTTGCTATTGGCACACCTTGGAAGTAAAGGAGCACAGTAACTTATTTTCATCCAAATAATCTACTGCACCTCTTTAACAATAATCTTTTACCATTTCTAAGAAATAGTTGCAAAATGCTAAATTACGCAGCAGCCTCTGAAGACAGGAAGGCAGAAAATGTTCTGCTTTGCAGGAATCCTAATGCATTCCAATATCTTAGTGATCTGTACAAATTACATTTAACTATCTGTGCCTATAAAGGAGAGCTTTCTTACGAAGTTCACGAGGAGTTAATTCTTCTAAAATATTTCCAGCAAAACCTTTGTCATATAAAGATGTTTCATGTATAGAAAACCTTAGTGATAAGGTTTCAGTAATGTTGAATTACATAAAAGTTTTAATACATTTCAAAAAAGTGGTGAAGACACATTGAAAGCATGAGCATCAGCAGCTGGCAGAAAACGTGATAGAATGTTCAGCTTACTGAATTAAAGGTCCTTGATTAGCTGGGTAATGTCCTCATGCTTCCTATATAATTAATCAAGAAGTAGCTTTCTTTCAGTGCAGATCCATGGCAAGTGTTCATTTGAGTGCTTGAGTTTCCCAGTGGAAAAACTTTTCTCTTCACTCTAAAGAAATTGTGTGTATCAAGTTTGGTTAAAAACACTCCCATGTTTCCTAAGGGCTCAGATCCCTGGAAGTAAAACTTCAGTCTTACAACCACTGAAAGTGTGTTTGCAAGTTTTTCCTTGGTTGATTTTTTTTTTTTAACAGAACTGCAGCTGTACCAGAGGATTCTGAGAGCTATTTCAGAACAACTGAGCTTATTTAACAGATATACCTATTTTATGAACCTTCTTTTGAAGTCATCATATGTTGTTACCAATGTCATGGCTCTTCATTATTGTTGCTACTAATTCCCACTTTTCCCATGAAGAAAGTGAAGCAGAATGATCCTATATCATTATGATGTTTTGCTACAAAACCCCTCTTTAGTGCTTCTTTTTTTTTTTTTCTTTTTTTTTTGTTTGGTTTTTTTTGGGGTTTTCTTTTTTTTTTTTTTTTTTTTTTGTTTGTTTGTTTGTTTGGTTTGGTTTGGTTTTTTTTTTGTTATGTAGTGATTAGTCTAAGGAAGAGTTTGTTTGTCTTTTGATTCTGTTACAAGGCTTCCTTTTGGAGAAGACAGAGGGAAGGTATGATGACGAGGGAAGGAAAGCAGACAGCAAAATAAAGGATGAAAATTCTCTCAGAACCCATTTTGGTATCTAGTGGTGTGAGGGTGGCTGTGAAGCAGAACACAGCGCACTGGCACTTCTGATGTCATGCCAAAAGTTACATTAAGTTACAGCATTACAGACTGAAAACACATCTGCTTTATTTCAGTGCAGTGGGATAAATGATTCTGTCTCCTCTCAGCTCCCTCTGAGGGGGGTGCTTCAGTTTGTGGATCTCAGATGTGACAGTATCACTAGTTTTTTTATCTCTGCTTTGTATTTTCAAAAGTCATGTCAGACCAAAAACGGTATTCAAAATATGTGTAAAATATGTGCACTAAGTTTTACTAATGAGGAAACCTTGTAACTGTAAATAACAAGCATGGGGAAATGATCAAAACTTTATCAGATCTCTTTTTCAAGAAATAATTTAAACTAACAAGTAGAAAATGCAGTAGAAATCTGCACTGTGATGAGAAACACAGCTACAGAGTCAGGAATCTGATTGGACTCTCATAAAGTTGCTAAATATTGCAGAAGAATATAGATTTGTTTTTTTCTTATCTACCTTTTTCTTTAAAAAAAAGTTTAATTTGTCACTCAAGAAGAAAAAGAGAGTGTTTTGGAAGAATGCTAAACTGCAGTTTAAAAGAAAATAAAGAAAAAAATAACCAAGTACCCAGCTATTAGATTCTTCTTCTCTGAGTCTAGGACTGGGAAACTTCATCTTTGCTTCAAAATTAGTTTTGTTCTTTGCTACAGACTTTGTTCTTCTGTTTTTATTCCTGCATGGAGCTGTCTCCTTCAGTCAAAAGACTTATCAAAATTTCTTGCCTGTGGTTATCCTATAAATTGTGTGGCAATTGGAGGGAAAATGAATCAAGACCTGTATAAACTCTTTCTTTTCTTGCAAAATACCCTCTTCCTTCTGGCTTAGAAAACTCTCTGCCTGAGGCATCACCATGGTATGTCTCATGTCTGACAGCAAAAAGTGTTAGTTTTTTGATTTGTTAGATCTGTTAGATTCAGAAAAAGTGAAATTTCTTGAGGATAGCTTCTCTTCACACAGAGCCTATGTCTCTCAGTTTTAACAGGTTTCCTAAATAAATAGCAGCAGATATTAAGCTGGTGATTATGAAAGGAGTGATATGTTGGTGGACATATCCAGGTTGGCTGTGCAAGTGAAGGCCCAAATGGGCCAGATGTTTTCCATCATGGCACACTCTCAAACTGCTGTTCTTATGCCTGAACAAACCCACACACCAAGCAGTAATCATGACTTGATTTCTGTTCTAATGCACATTGCAGCATGAAATAAGTTACATTCCATCTTGTTGACACAGCATGGTTCAGCTGCTGGTGTGGCAAGTTGTTTCTTCACTGAAGCTGAGCTAAGAAATGCCTGGCTTTGTTAGACAGATTATCTTATTACTGTTTTCTTGGCAGTCCCTCACAATGGCACTTGTATGGCATCATGAGAAAGTGAAAATCCAGAACATTGAAAGTACATTAACAAAACAAATCACAAACATAGATGCATTTCCAGAAAGTTATTTTGGGACAGAATTCAGGGACAAGAACATCTGTTTAGTAAAAATAGGATAAACTTTACGTGACTACATTCAACTTCCTCAGTATCAGAAGAAATTGCGGAACTGCCACAGGTCAGTTACACTCCCTGGACAGTGAAAAAAGGGCACTCTACAGACATCCTCCTCAAACATAACTCCTTATCCTTGTTTTTACTTTTATGTATTTTCCAGTCTAACTTGGTTTAGCTGACTTGGCTTTCTTAATACCTGTAGCTTAAACAGATGGGAGCAATCAACCCACGTGGCTAGTTTGGCTACCTTTCTTTTTCTGCTTTTGGCCTCAAAATTCAGTGTTCTGTTCATATGTCAACTCAGCTTCAAGAGAAGCTGAAGAATACTCTGTATCTGCTAAACATATATAACCTAAGAGTTTAGGCACTTCCAGAAGATCAAAACTATAATTTGAGCCTCTGCAGGCTAAAGAAGCACTGAGATTTTTCTTTTCTGGCCAAATTCTTTAGCTGTTTGCTACACTACGTAAAAAAAAAAAAAAAAAAAAAAAAAATTCCCCTTTTTCTTTTTCTTTTTTTAAAA